>NC_134358.1:3460837-3780388 GCF_048569485.1 Anomaloglossus baeobatrachus | reverse complement strand
CCAGCTGATTGCACCCAACAGGTTGGGGGACGCTCTATACCGCTAAGCACTGGTGAAGGCGGCGAGCGGGACCCACTGGATCATAGGGGAAACCAAGACTTACCCTTTAGTAGGAGGGACTTAACTAAGTGCCCACCGTGAGGCAGAAAGCTAGGTGCCACTCCCAGGACACTGACCGGGACTATGGCAGCCGAGCGGAGCTGGGTAACAGCAGAGCACAGACACAACGAGACACAGGACGGCACTGGCAGGGCAAACAGGGCAGAGACAGAAAGCGCAGTCTAAATGGGGAACGGCTGGACAGGCAGGGGCAGGTAAGGAACTTCTGGCATGGGTCATCAGGCATGGGACATCGGACACAGGTGCAGCCGGGACAGGACATCTGGAGGCGGTCATCAGGGTCCAGGTTATCAGGCACAGAACTCCGGTGATCATCAGGCTCAGGACACCAGGCGTGGGACATCAGGCTCAGGACACCAGGCGTGGGACATCAGGTTCAGGACACCAGGCGTGGGACATCAGGTTCAGGACACCAGGCGTGGGACATCAGGTTCAGGACACCAGGCGTGGGACATCAGGTTCAGGACATTGCACACAGGTATAGATGCGACAGGACATCTGGAAGTGGTCATCAGGGTCCAGGTTATGAGGCACAGAACCCCGGTGATGATTAGGCTCAGGACACCAGGCGTGGGACATCAGGTTCAGGACATTGGACACAGGTATAGATGCAATAGGACATCTGGAGGAACTCCGGTCATCAGGGTCCAGGTCATCAAGGGCAGCCGGGACGGCTGAGGCAGACAGGACAAAAGATGCAAGACACAGACTGGTACAGATACAGGTGCAGGATGCAGACCCCTTAGGCTGGAGACCAGGAAACCCTGAACGGCATGCAGAGACAGGAGCTGGAGACCGGCACACTGGTGGGACAGCACCACACATGGCGGCAACAAAGGGAACACAGAGAACCACATGACATGTGGGTGGCCATTGGGGGTGGTGAGCCGAGGATCACGCAACATGATAATGGCCATATAGAAGCGCAGAGGACGATGAGACTTGTCGGTGGCCATGCAGGTAAGCAGAGGACAGCAGGGCATGAGGATGGCGGTGCAGGGAGGAGGAGAGTGCAGGGACATGACGCTAGGACGCCACAGAGTACCGGAGCACGGGGGAAGCCGGTGCTGCACTCTCACTCTGGTATGAGATCATTGGTGATGAAGCCTCTTTATCCAGAATCCAGCCATTCACTCATCTATAAGCAGCTTTAGGGTTATATGGAGAACTCTATATTTTAGAGGCCACAATATCTGCGCACATTGGCTTCAGGCTGGGATAGGAAGGGGACAAAAATTGTTATGGATCCAAACATGAATTTTTGGAAACATATAATCTTTGTGCACAGGTTTGCACTAAGCTGTTCATTTATGGCCACTCATCTCACCTCAATCTCATATACTGAGCACACGTAGGTGCTAGTCAGTCCAAGAAAACCTCGCATGTCGGAGAGCTTGCTTTTTCTACATCTAGCTGCCAAAGGGATTATATGGTCCCAGAAGTGCATCACTGGCCTTCACCACATGTGGTGGCCGATTCCTGTTTGGCACAATTAATGTCCATTGTGCCTATCCTTACTCGAGACAATGGAATTGATGACAATGGATGTCAATGAGTTTTCCATCACTGGTCCCATCAGTGTCAAATATTGAATGTAGGGAGTCAGGCCTAAACGTTTTCTTAGTGACTTTAAAGCTGTGAACAGGAAGATTGTTGACCTATTTCTCCATCAGTGTCATCAGTTTTTTCCTCAATTGTCATCTATTCCGTGATCAGGAGTCATTGTATTGAAGCGTCAACTAGTGTCCAACGCAACCACACTGAGAAGCATCATAACCTGTGTGGAAATCTCAGGCCACAATCACGACTGACATCAAGGCCTCATCACAAAATTAAGATTGCACCAAAGAGATATTTTTAACCGGCATTGAACGAATTGCCAAGTGTATGCCAAGAGAACGGGCTTCCTTGATGATGAATGTGCCACAGTTCTTCTCGAAGCCGTAGAGATTGTAAGCGGCGCACCATCACGCTGCAAAGATGAGGTATGTCAACGATGATGGATGGTTCACCATCACTTTTTATGACAAAACTGGGACCCTATGGAAGGATTAACCATAGACAGAGATGAAACATTGGGATACAGGAAACTCATGATAAATGGAGTTGTGCGTTAGTACCCAACCTTTCCGAGGACCTTTATGATGGTGTGTTCTACATCTGTGTACTTCAACCAATGGAAGCCTCCTAAATATGATAAATGATGTAATGGGGGCTTCCTTCTCCCAAAAGATGGTACAGGTAGAAGCTCCAGCACCCAAGTGTCAACACCAAGCTTCTGTGGGGGTTCCCAGGATGATGAATGATGATGGAGCACCATACCGGGCACCATGCAAAATATCAATAGGATCATAATGACGCTGGTCTTCTTGAAGACCATCTGCTGGTGCTCAACACATCACATCATAACACTTCTGTCAATTACCGGCCACCAGTCCAAGCCTGCTTCTCTCATCCGGTTCCTCAGGCGATATTCCCGACACTTGACCACCATATTTTATTTCCTCCATTGGATAACCGTTAGAAGTTTCTAGAATAAGAAGCTCCTGTGATGGAAATGGTCTTATTTTAAGAACTCAATGTGTCTGGAAAGCACAACCAGGTCTCATTGCCAGTCACAGCAAAGAATATTGGAAGACGTGTGATGTCCCCGCGCTTTATAATTACATTTTATCTTGTCACGGCCAATGCGTTTCCGTGTTTAAATAAGTGATCCTTCCACTTAAGATTAATTAACTGGTGCTAAGTTCTTCGCAGGCCATATTCATAATGGAGTGCACATTGTTATGGAGATTTCCAGATAGTGTTACCCGGCAAGGAATGAAATGCCGAACATTAATCAAGCTTGAAAGGACGGAGAAGATGGATTATAGATTGAGATGCAAAAATATGTGCGAATGAGAGAATGGTTGTGTCTGCGCCACGGAGGCTGGGAGAAGCAGATTCCAAAAAGCATCGCACCACGGGCACAAAGAACCACACAAAGAACCGCACAAAGAACCGCACAAAGAACCGCACAAAGAACTGCACAAAGAACCACAAATATGTGCAGAGGGAATGGTTGTGTCTGCGCCACGGAGGCTGGGAGAAGCAGATTCCAAAAAGCATCGCACCACGGGCACAAAGAACCACACAAAGAACCGCACAAAGAACCGCACAAAGAACCGCACAAAGAACCGCACAAAGAACCGCACAAAGAACCACACAAAGAACCGCAGAAAGAACCACGAATATGTGCGGAGAGAATGGTTGTGTCTGCGCCACGGAGGCTGGGAGAAGCATATCAGAGAAAGCATCGCACGACGGGGACAAAGAACCGCACAAAGAACCGCACAAAGAACCACACAAAGAACCGCACAAAGAACCGCACAAAGAACCACACAAAGAACCGCACAAAGAACCACAAATATGTGCGGAGAGAATGGTTGTGTCTGCGCCACGGAGGCTGGGAGAAGCAGATTCCAGAAAGCATTGCACGACGGGGACAAAGAACCGCACAAAGAACCGCACAAAGAACCGCACAAAGAACCACACAAAAAAACGCACAAAGAACCACAAACATGTGCGGAGAGAATGGTTGTGTCTGCGCCACGGAGGCTGGGAGAAGCAGATTCCAGAAAGCATTGCACGACGGGGACAAAGAACCGCACAAAGAACCGCACAAAGAACCACACAAAGAACCGCAGAAAGAACCACGAATATGTGCGGAGAGAATGGTTGTGTCTGCGCCACGGAGGCTGGGAGAAGCATATCACAGAAAGCATCGCACCACGGGGACAAGGAACCGCACAAAGAACCGCACAAAGAACCGCACAAAGAACCGCACAAAGAACCGCACAAAGAACCGCACAAAGAACCGCACAAAGAACCACACAAAGAACCACACAAAGAACCACAAATATGTGCGGAGAGAATGGTTGTGTCTGCGCCATGGAGGCTGGGAGAAGCAGATTCCAGAAAGCATCGCACCACGGGCACAAAGAACCACACAAAGAACCGCACAAAGAATCGCACAAAGAACCACACAAAGAACCGCAGAAAGAACCACGAATATGTGCGGAGAGAATGGTTGTGTCTGCGCCACGGAGGCTGGGAGAAGCATATCAGAGAAAGCATCGCACGACGGGGACAAAGAACCACACAAAGAACCGCACAAAGAACCGCACAAAGAACCGCACAAAGAACCGCAAAAAGAACCACAAATATGTGCGGAGAGAATGGTTGTGTCTGTGCCACGGAGGCTGGGAGAAGCAGATTCCAGAAAGCATCGCACTACGGGCACAAAGAACCACCCAAAGAACCGCACAAAGAACCGCACAAAGAACCACACAAAGAACCGCAGAAAGAACCACGAATATGTGCGGAGAGAATGGTTGTGTCTGCGCCACGGAGGCTGGGAGAAGCAGATTCCAGAAAGCATCGCACCACGGGCACAAAGAACCACACAAAGAACCGCACAAAGAACCGCACAAAGAACTACACAAAGAACCGCAGAAAGAACCACGAATATGTGCGGAGAGAATGGTTGTGTCTGCGCCACGGAGGCTGGGAGAAGCATATCAGAGAAAGCATCGCACCACGGGGACAAAGAACCACACAAAGAACCGCACAAAGAACCGTACAAAGAACCGCACAAAGAACCACACAAAGAACCACACAAAGAACCGCACAAAGAACCACAAATATGTGCGGAGAGAATGGTTGTGTCTGCGCCACGGAGGCTGGGAGAAGCATATCAGAGAAAGCATCGCACGACGGGGACAAAGAACCGCACAAAGAACCACAAATATGAAGGGTAAAATAATAATCACATCAAAATAATTCATAGGAAATCGTCTAACCACACGATCCACACAACCAACATCACACGAGAGCAAAGAGCAACAAAAGGAGCAAAAAATATAAATAACAATCTAAAAATAAAATACAGATACGGATACAAGGTATAAACAATGCAAAATAGTAATAACATGTACCGTATATATCAGATACAAGTTATAAAAAGATCTAGAAGTAATCATATAAGAATGAGAACAGTAATAACTATAATACTGCATAAAGTAGAGCTGCGGGGAGGGGGAGGCGCGTTATACAGGCTGCAAAATAGGAATATAATAAACATTATATAGAATACAAGTTATAAAAATAATATAAAAATATAATAATACTTGAGAAAGTGGAGCCACAGGGTGGATAGAATGGTAATCAGTAATTACATAGGTAGAATAAAGCCGCGGCTCCGTCTACTACAACCGTCCTCCACCATTCTACATCTCATCACTAAATCATCTATAACCCACAATGCTGTTGTCGCGGGCGGAGGGGACGAGCTCGCTACGCTCGGGTCCGCTGCTGCTGTTCGGTGGCTCGAGCGGTGGGCCGGACCCGGAGACTCGAGCAGCTCTCCTCACCCACGAGTGAAAAGGGGGGTGGTTTGTTTGGGGAGATAGTCCGTGACGCCACCCACGGGTTGTGGTGATAATGGGCACCACCGCTGCTGGTGACGGGGATCCCGGGAGCGATGGCAGGGAGCAGCTAGGATGTTGGTTCCCCCTCCGTGGGTAGGGGTTGGTGATCCCGGGGCCCGATGGTGATACGGATAGGCAGGGTAGCTGGGGTGCAGGGTTGCAGGTGCAGCGCGGCGCGGTGCCGGATGGCACTGTGGTACTCACTCAAGCACAGATTCACAGAGTCTCTGGTAAACCAAACGGCCGGATGGACGGGTCCCGCAGACGGCTGCAGTGTCTTTGCTCTCTCCAGACAGGTTGATGGTGGCTCTTTCCCTGCACCGTTGTGTATGTTTTGACTCCGATGGTTTCCCAACGGTAGTCCGCTCCCCGGCGTGTATGTACCGAAGGAGCCCGTTCTGCCCGCAGGCGCTGGCCCTTGGATCTCTAGCCTATGGCGGTGGCTTTTTATCCTCACTGTGTGGACGCTTACCTTCTGTCGGGTCTTGGGTGTTAGGGAACCCCTGGGGTTCCGGTCACTCTCGGATTTGACCGTTGTCGGCGGCTCCTAGCCTAGTCGGGGTCCGATGGCCCTGCCTTTGTGTGCTTGGTACAACTCTGCTCCCCGGTTCGGTATCGGCGGGCCACCGCCCGTCCCCGGTCCTACGGTTCCGCTGACTTGTACCACCTCCTGCAGACGGCCACCACCGTCTGTCGACCTTGTTGACAGTGCCTGGGCTCCTACCCAGACACTAGCAGGTTCTGCTCTCGCTTTCCACTCCACAACTCAACTCCTCCACTCCACTTGAGCTCCAAACTGAACTAACTACTTTTTCCCGCCTCCAGGCCTGTGAACGCCTTGATGGGTGGGCCCAACCGCCTGGCTCCGCCCCACCTGGTGTGGACATCAGATCCTGGAGGGAGGCAACAAGGATTTTGTTGACTGATGTAGACTATCCAGGGGAGGGGGGGGTGTGTGATGTTGTGTTTGTGACTACCTGGCTAGTCCAGGGCGTCACACTGTGCACTGAGGAATCATCCGCCCTGATATAAAGCTGTTATAGTATCTGCCATTACTACCTCTTGTGGTAGTGTATTCCACAGTCTGACCGCTCTAACTGTAAAGAACCCTTTCCTATTTAGCTGTCGGAATCGCTTTTCTTCCACTCGCAGTGAGTGCCCCCTGGTCCTCAGTACTGTCTGTGGAAGGAATAAGTCATGTGCCAGTCCTTTATATTCACCACACATGTATTTATACATATAATGAGATCTCCCCTGAGACGTCTTTTTCCACCTCTCAATATACGGACGACCTCCATTACTCTGACTGCAACTTCTTAATATCCTTTATAAAGTATGGAGCCCAAAACCGGTTCCCATATTCCAGATGTGGCCTTACAAGTGATCTATAGAGGGAGACCAATACATTGCGATCACGGGATCTAATCTCTCTTTTTATACACCTTAAAATCTTGTTTGCTTTTTGTAGCTGCTGCCTGACATTGAGTGCTAGTGTCAGGCATTATGTAGAAGCAGAACTGGGGATTTCCTCTTCTCAAACAATTTACTGAAACAAAAGTCAACACCAGTGGTGGGTACACCCCTTCATCCCCCACCATACAACTCTCTACCCCTCCACCCCTCAGTGACCTCTTATCTGCCTTTCTGTGACTCTTCCAGTCTCTCTGTACAACCTGCTGGTGACACTCTGTGACAGTCTACGCTCAGTGGCCTCTTCTTTGCCTTTCTTTGATTCTTCCAGTCTCTCTGTGTCTCTGTACAGCCTGCTGGTGACACTCTGTGATGCTCTAAGCTCAGTGGCCACTTCTCTGTATTTCTGTGATTCTTCCAGTCTCTCTGTGTCTCTGTACAGCCTGCTGGTGACACTCTGTGACAGTCTACGTTCAGTGGCCTCTTCTCTGCCTTTTTGTGACTCTTCCAGTCTCTCTGTGTCTCTGTACAACCTGCTGGTGACACTCTGTGATGCTCTAACCTCAGTGGCCATTTCCGTCTGAGAACATCCTGCTTGAAGCCTCACAATGGCGCGGTGCTGATGATCAGTTTTCCGGTGTTGTCTTTGTCTCATGATGATGAGGACGGCTAATACAAATTCTTACTGAACCCTGATATTTATTGGGCGATTCACGGACCAATCACCTGCTGTGAATTTCGCTATTAGCTCCTTGTTAGAGAACAAGTTGTGCAAAAAGTCCAGAGACAATGAACAATGGACATGAGCATCCAGAAGACCAGAGAAGGTCACACTAAGGTCCCCTGAGAAGGCCGAGGGCATTGTAGGGTCATCCGGATATTTCACCCGAAAGACAAATATTCCTGACTTTTTGTGAGTAGTGTATATGTATATAGTGAGATGCCGAGGGGAGAAGCACTAGAGAACAGGTATGTTTCCCCCTCGGTTCATGTCTTATGCCTCCATTTACTGATTGTTGAGCAGTCAGCCCATGTAAATGGGCTGGGAAAGGTTGGGAAAGTTATATCTGGTTCAGCAATAAGTTAGTCACTGAAGCCTGTTTATTTCAGTGTAATTCTGGGCTCGGTTTTTCCTGGAGCAATCAGTAGGAATGGCAGTGGGACTGGTTGCTCCCTTCCCCACATTCAATCCAGGTTTTGATTCCTCACTGGATCAGCTGAAATAATCAGGAGGCATTCAGTACAGGGAGACTGCTGAGGAGAGCAGGACAGGCTCATGGCTGCTGGTGCTGAGACTCCATACCTCCGCTTGCTGTGCTGAGGAGAGCAGGACAGGCTCATGGCTGCTGGGGCTGAGACTCCATACCTCCACTGGCTGTGCTGAGGAACCCACACAGTAAGAGAATACTGTTTTGTTTGTTACATAGGTTTATTTTGTAGGTAGCATTCTGTTGTTAGTGGCCAGACGCCTTAGACATTTATTTTCCTGTTTTTGCATGTGTAACACTGAGGGATAAGTGCACACAATACACACGGCAGTGGCCGTACCTGTGTGGAACCTGCCGCTGTCATCTGTGACTCCATAGCCACTCGCCTGGACCAAAGCAAAGATCCCAGCTGAGCTATATCCCCTGTCTCTCAACATATATATATAATCGGCTGTTACCAGATGTGGAAGCTCACAGTGTACAGAGCCACAATTCCACAGCGCCATACCCTGATTAGTGGCCATTGTCATGTACTGCAGGTCAGCTCTTAAATAGTGGCTGATCTGCTGCACCTGAGACCGGCCAGCGGCCACTACATAGCTGTTCCGCCTCTGTGCACTGGGAACTATCAGTAGCCGCCATATTCCAGAAATGCAAATTGGTGGGGCTGTCAGGAGCCAGACCGCTAACAATCTGGTAATAGTGGCTGATCTGAAGGATAGCCGCAATATCTCAGTCCTGAATATTCCCTTTAAACAGTAGGGTCGGGACGTGTAAGTTTTCATGTAATATCCAGGACATCCTGCTTACAGTATTCTGTCCAGTGAGTGACAGGTCATGGCTCCATGCTGGACCTGTGCCTGGATCTGGTGCTGGACTTGATGCTGGACGTGGAGCTGGACCTGGGGTTGGATCTCGGGCTGGGGCTGGAGCTAGATGTGGTGCTGGACGTGGTGCTCGATGTGGTGCTGGACCTGGGGCTGGACCTGCATCTGGTGCTGGACCTGGGGCTGGACCTGCATCTGGTGCTGGACCTGGGGCTGGACCTGAGGCTAGATGTGGTGCTGGACTTGATGCTGGACGTGGGGCTGGACCTGGGGCTGGATCTTGGGCTGGGGCTGGAGCTAGATGTGGTGCTAGATGTGGTGCTGGACCTGGATCTGGTGCTGGAGCTGGGGCTGGACCTGGTGCTAGATGTGGTGCTGGGCCGCTTTAAGGGTGCTTTACACGCTGCAATATCGCTAGCGTGCGTACCTGCTCCCATCATTTGTGCATCATGGCCAAATCGCTACCCGTGGCGCACAAAATCGCACGGACCTATCACACAACTTACCTGCCTAGTGACGTCGCTGTGACCGACGTACCGCCTCCTTTCTAAGGGGGTGATTCGTTCAGCGTCACAGTGACGTCACTAAGCGGCCGCCCAATCAAAGCAGAGGGGCAGAGATGAGCGGCCGGAACATCCCGCCCACCTCCTTCCTTCCTCATTGCGGGCGGTGGCAGGTAAGGAGAGGTTCCTCATTCCTGCCGTGTCACACGTAGCGATGTGTGCTGTCGCAGCAACGAAGAACTACATCGTAACTGCAGCAGCAGCGATAGTTGGGAATAGGGGGGCATGTCACCGATTAGCGATTTTGCAAGTTATTGCGACGATTCAAAATCGCTCATTGGTGTCACATGCAACGACATCGCTAACGTGGCCGGATGTGCGTCACAAATTCCGTGACCCCAACGAGATCACTTTAGCAATATCGTAGCGTGTAAAGCGGCCTTTAGGCTTCTAGGAAAGTGTCTTCTGTCCCATACAGGGTAGTGTAATCCGCCAGGTCACTACAAGGTGCGGGACATGGACTGAAGCAGGGCGGATAAATAATGGACGGGGTAATATAATTAATAATGCTAGGGGCATCTAGTGGGATAACTGCCGTAGTATAGAAGTAATGGTGGGGGCGTGTGGTGGGATATCTATCGTGGTATATAAGTAATGGTAGGGGCATGTGGTGGGATATCTGCCGTGGTATATAAGTAATGGTGGGGGAGTGTGGTGGGATATCTATCGTGGTATATAAGTAATGGTAGGGGCATGTGGTGGGATATCTGCCGTGGTATATAAGTAATGGTGGGGGAGTGTGGTGGGATATCTATCGTGGTATATAAGTAATGGTAGGGGCATGTGGTGGGATATCTGCCGTGGTATATAAGTAATGGTGGGGGGGGTGTGGTGGGATATCTGCCGTGGTATATAAGTAATGGTGGGGTGGTATATAAGTAATGGTGGGGGGGTGTGGTGGGATATCTGCCGTGGTATATAAGTAATGGTGGGGTGGTATATAAGTAATGGTAGGGGCATGTGGTGGGATATCTGTCGTGGTATATAAGTAATGGTGGGGGAGTGTGGTGGGATATCTGCCGTGGTATATAAGTAATGGTGGGGGGGTGTGGTGGGATATCTGCCGTGGTATATAAGTAATGGTGGGGGTGTGTGGTGGGATATCTGCCGTGGTATATAAGTAATGGTGGGGTGGTATATAAGTAATGGTGGGGGTGTGTGGTGGGATATCTGTCGTGGTATATAAGTAATGGTGGGGTGGTATATAAGTAATGGTGGGGGTGTGTGGTGGGATATCTGCCGTGGTATATAAGTAATGGTGGGGTGGTATATAAGTAATGGTGGGGGGGTGTGGTGGGATATCTGCCGTGGTATATAAGTAATGGTAGGGGCATGTGGTGGGATATCTGCCGTGGTATATAAGTAATGGTGGGGGGGGTGTGGTGGGATATCTGCCGTGGTATATAAGTAATGGTAGGGGCATGTGGTGGGATATCTGTCGTGGTATATAAGTAATGGTGGGGGGGGTGTGGTGGGATATCTGCCGTGGTATATAAGTAATGGTGGGGGGGGTGTGGTGGGATATCTGCCGTGGTATATAAGTAATGGTGGGGTGGTATATAAGTAATGGTGGGGGGGTGTGGTGGGATATCTGCCGTGGTATATAAGTAATGGTGGGGGAGTGTGGTGGGATATCTGCCGTGGTATATAAGTAATGGTGGGGGGGTGTGGTGGGATATCTGCCGTGGTATATAAGTAATGGTGGGGGCATGTGGTGGGATATCTGCCGTAGTATATAAGTAATGGTGGGGGAGTGTGGTGGGATATCTGCCGTAGTATAGAAGTAATGGTGGGGAGGTGTGGTGGGATATCTGCCGTGGTATATAAGTAATGGTGGGGGAGTGTGGTGGGATATCTGCCGTAGTATATAAGTAATGGTGGGGGAGTGTGGTGGGATATCTGCCGTGGTATATAAGTAATGGTGGGGGGGTGTGGTGGGATATCTGCCGTGGTATATAAGTAATGGTGGGGGCATGTGGTGGGATATCTGCCGTAGTATATAAGTAATGGTGGGGGAGTGTGGTGGGATATCTGCCGTAGTATAGAAGTAATGGTGGGGAGGTGTGGTGGGATATCTGCCGTGGTATATAAGTAATGGTGGGGGAGTGTGGTGGGATATCTGCCGTAGTATATAAGTAATGGTGGGGGAGTGTGGTGGGATATCTGCCGTGGTATATAAGTAATGGTGGGGGAGTGTGGTGGGATATCTGCCGTAGTATATAAGTAATGGTAGGGGCGTGTGGTGGGATATCTGCCGTGGTATATAAGTAATGGTAGGGGCGTGTGGTGGGATATCTGCCGTGGTATATAAGTAATGGTAGGGGCATGTGGTGGGATATCTGCCGTGGTATATAAGTAATGGCGGTGGCGTGTTGTGGGTTATCTGCCGTAGTATATCAGTAATTTTGGGGGTGGGGGGTGGATATCGGCCGTAGTATATCAGTAATTTTGGGGGTGGGGGTGGGATATCGGCCGTAGTATATCAGTAATTGTGGGGGTGGGATATCGGCCGTAGTATATCAGTAATTTTGGGGGTGGGGGGTGGATATCGGCCGTAGTATATCAGTAATTTTGGGGGTGGGGGGTGGATATCGGCCATAGTATATCAGTAATTTTGGGGGTGGGGGTGGGATATCGGCTGTAGTATATCAGTAATTTTGGGGGTGGGGGGTGGGATATCTGCCGTAGTATATCAGTAATTTTGGGGGTGGGGGGTGGATATCGGCCGTAGTATATCAGTAATTTTGGGGGTGGGGGTGGGATATCGGCCGTAGTATATCAGTAATTTTGGGGGTGGGGGTGGGATATCGGCTGTAGTATATCAGTAATTTTGGGGGTGGGGGGTGGGATATCTGCCGTAGTATATCAGTAATTTTGGGGGGGGTGTGGTGGATATCGGCCGTAGTATATCAGTAATTTTGGGGTGGTGGGGGGTGGATATCGGCCGTAGTATATCAGTAATTTTGGGGGTGGGATATCGGCCGTAGTATATCAGTAATTTTGGGGGTGTGTGGTGGATATCGGCCGTAGTATATCAGTAATTTTGGGGGTGGGATATCGGCCGTAGTATATCAGTAATTTTGGGGGTGGGATATCGGCCGTAGTATATCAGTAATTTTGGGGGTGTGTGGTGGATATCGGCCATAGTATATCAGTAATTTTGGGGGGGGTGTGGTGGATATAGGCCATAGTATATCAGTAATTTTGGGGGTGGGGGGTGGATATCGGCCATAGTATATCAGTAATTTTTGGGGTGGGGGGTGGATATCGGCCGGGGTGGGGGTGGGATATCGGCCGTAGTATATCAGTAATTTTGGGGGCGGGGGGTGGGATATTTGCCGTAGTATATCAGTAATTTTGGGGGTGGGGGGTGGATATCGGCCGTAGTATATCAGTAATTTTGGGGGTGGGGGGGTGGGATATCGGCTGTAGTATATCAGTAATTTTGGGGGTGGGGGTGGGATATCGGCCGTAGTATATCAGTAATTTTAGGGTTGGGGGGTGGATATCGGCCGTAGTATATCAGTAATTTTGGGGGTGGGGGGTGGATATCGGCCGTAGTATATCAGTAATTTTGGGGGTGGGGGGTGGATATCGGCCGTAGTATATCAGTAATTTTGGGGGTGGGATATCGGCCGTAGTATATCAGTAATTTTGGGGGTGGGGGGTGGATATCGGCCGTAGTATATCAGTAATTTTGGGGTTGGGGGGTGGATATCGGCCGTAGTATATCAGTAATTTTGGGGGTGGGGGGGGTGGGATATCGGCTGTAGTATATCAGTAATTTTGGGGGTGGGGGGGTGGGATATCGGCCGTAGTATATCAGTAATTTTGGGGGTGGGATATCGGCCGTAGTATATCAGTAATTTTGGGGGTGGGGGGGTGGGATATCGGCTGTAGTATATCAGTAATTTTGGGGGGGGGGGTGGATATCGGCCGTAGTATATCAGTAATTTTGGGGGGGTGTGGTGGATATCGGCCGTAGTATATCAGTAATTTTGGGGGTGGGGGGTGGATATCGGCCGTAGTATATCAGTAATTTTGGGGGTGGGGGGTGGATATCGGCCGTAGTATATCAGTAATTTTGGGGGTGGGGGGTGGATATCGGCCGTAGTATATCAGTAATTTTGGGGGTGGGGGGTGGATTTCGGTCGTAGTATATCAGTAATTTTGGGGGTGGGGGGTGGATATCGGCCGTAGTATATCAGTAATTTTGGGGGTGGGGGGTGGATATCGGCCGTAGTATATCAGTAATTTTGGGGGGGTGTGGTGGATATCGGCCGTAGTATATCAGTAATTTTGGGGGTGGGGGGTGGATTTCGGCCGTAGTATATCAGTAATTTTGGGGGTGGGGGGTGGATATCGGCCGTAGTATATCAGTAATTTTGGGGGTGTGTGGTGGATATCGGCCGTAGTATATCAGTAATTTTGGGGGGGTGTGGTGGGATATCGGCCGTAGTATATCAGTAATTTTGGGTTTGGGGGGTGGATATCGGCCGTAGTATATCAGTAATTTTGGGGGTGGGGGGTGGATATCGGCCGTAGTATATCAGTATTTTTGGGGGTGGGGGGTGGATATCGGCCGTAGTATATCAGTAATTTTGGGGGTGGGGGGTGGATATCGGCCGTAGTATATCAGTAATTTTGGGGGTGGGGGGTGGGATATCGGCCGTAGTATATCAGTAATTTTGGAGGGGGGTGGATATCGGCCGTAGTATATCAGTAATTTTGGGGGTGGGGGGTGGATATCGGCCGTAGTATATCAGTATTTTTGGGGGTGGGGGGTGGATATCGGCCGTAGTATATCAGTATTTTTGGGGGTGGGGGGTGGATATCGGCCGTAGTATATCAGTAATTTTGGAGGGGTGTGGTGGATATCGGCCGTAGTATATCAGTAATTTTGGGGTTGGGGGGTGGATATCGGCTGTAGTATATCAGTAATTTTGGGGGTGGGGGGTGGATATCGGCCGTAGTATATCAGTAATTTTGGGGGTGGGGGGTGGATATCGGCCGTAGTATATCAGTAATTTTGGGGGTGGGGGGTGGATATCGGCCGTAGTATATCAGTAATTTTGGGGGTGGGGGGTGGATATCGGCCGTAGTATATCAGTAATTTTGGGGGTGGGGGGTGGATATCGGCCGTAGTATATCAGTAATTTTGGGGGTGGGGGGTGGATATCGGCCGTAGTATATCAGTAATTTTGGGGGTGTGTGGTGGATATCGGCCGTAGTATATCAGTAATTTTGGGGGTGGGGGGTGGATATCGGCCGTAGTATAGAAGTAATGGTGGGGCGTGTGGTGGGATATCGGCCGTAGTATATCAGTAATTTTGGGGGTGGGGGGTGGATATCGGCCGCAGTATATCAGTAATTTTGGGGGTGGGGGGTGGATATCGGCCGTAGTATATCAGTAATTTTGGGGGTGGGGGGTGGATATCGGCCGTAGTATATCAGTAATTTTGGGGGTGGGGGGTGGATATCGGCCGTAGTATATCAGTAATTTTGGGGGTGGGGGGTGGATATCGGCCGTAGTATATCAGTAATTTTGGGGGGGGGTGGATATCGGCCGTAGTATATCAGTAATTTTGGGGGGGGGTGGATATCGGCCGTAGTATATCAGTAATTTTGGGGGGGGGGTGGATATCGGCCGTAGTATATCAGTAATTTTGGAGGGGTGTGGTGGATATCGGCCGTAGTATATCAGTAATTTTGGGGGGGGTGGATATCGGCCGTAGTATATCAGTAATTTTGGGGGTGGGATATCGGCCGTAGTATATCAGTAATTTTGGGGGGGTGTGGTGGGATATCGGCCGTAGTATATCAGTAATTTTGGGGGGGGGTGGATATCGGCCGTAGTATTTTTGGGCCGGTCACAGCTGAGAGAGCGAAGTACAGGAGGCAGAGATGTGCAGACACCAGAGAGTGCAGCCGGTGACATTAGGCACCTGGAGACCTCGTGCCTCGGAGGCATACTTTGCCGTGATGAGAGTGGACGGTTTAGGTAATGATTGGCGCTGATAATATCAGATAAACATCAGCCGGATGCTTTACGGCCGCCCTGGAAATTGGAAATTAAACTTTGTCGGGGCGGATTATGATGCCGGCCGCTCCAGCAATTAAAACTCCATTGATTCCTTGCATTTTATGAGACAAAAATCTCTATTTTTGAGCCGCGCTTCTTAAATGTTTGCACTTTCGCTTAAAAGCTTTTCCGTTCTTGTGAGACAAAGCAGATAATAATAAGAGCCGCGTCAGGATGAAAGATCGGGGAATTAGCTAAAAAGCAGCAATTTCCTCCCTGCATCTGCGCTCATTATCAGCCCAGATCTCCCGGTCACCAATGGCACAAGTCCGCGGACCTGGAGATCCTGCGGAACGTGCTAGAACGTTGTATAAAGATGATGGTAGCAGCAACGTTATACAACCCAATTCACATTGTGCAATTCCTCCATTGCTTGCAGATTGGCAGAATAAAGGGGCACAATCCCACATAAGAAGGGGCTCTGTCCTCCGGTGCCAGCGACACTTATCCACAGCCACATGTAGGCTGCCATGACAGCTAAGAGAAGGGCGCTGGAAGTTACACAACCCCATGTGGCGCCCCTGAGGCTTCAGTCGCCACATCGTATTGCACCTGATTTAAGGTATAATGCTTAACCCGGGTCTAGAGGAGTTTGTTACCGGTTTCCCCACTTACACACTCAAATACACAACCAGGTTGCCCTCCCAATGGGGACCGGGCTAGGGTAAGGTCTTAAGGTAACCTTAAAACATTGGTGACTGTACTGACTAGTGACAGGGACCCAGGGGAGGAGCAGCCATCAGGGGGAGTCAGGAGTCAACACAACTGTTAGGAGTTCTCCAGCAGGAGAAGAAAGGAGCAGACATGTGTTACCGGTGCTTCGGTGGCACAGAGGAGTTGTTCTTGCGGTTGCTGAGGTGCGAGCTTAAACGCTCCCGTGGAATCAGCGCCACGCAGGGTGTAGGACCCTAGGGAAGATCACACTTCAAGTGGGTTTTCCAGGATCTGCTGGGACGGGGAGGTTTCAAGCTTCCCTGGCCACAAAGAGCCCTAAAGCACAGTGCTATATGGGATCCGGGGCCTTGGACAGCACATGGCCCCTGCAAATAGGGACAAGAGTACTACTCGAGACAAACTGGTTGCCATCGCAACCAGGCCCGGCAGGTTAGGGGCTCGGCATTCACCCTGCAGATTAGCAGCCGCCTCTCCTCTCTGGAGAGGAGCTGTGCTGTTCAGTGGCAGAACACGCGGCCGCTATATGGCCCATGTGTCATGGCAGTCCAGTGTCAGCACCGAGCCCCTCTCACCTGTCATCGCACACAGCAATGATGAAGCATGGAGTGGAGCACTCCGCTTCATGCTTCATCATTCTCCCCCTGTGCCTGCGCTCAATGTCACAGTGCAGCTGAGAACGGTGATGTCCTGTGCGACTGCTGTGCTGAGACTGCAAGCAACAGCACATAGGATGGAAGGACGCTCTGACCGGAGCAGCGGGGGGAACGAGGAGAAGTGAAGGCGGAACAGTGGGAGAATGAGGAGAGGTGAGGGCTTGTTTGGTTTTTTTTTAATCAGTGAGTACATGGTGGCCTGAGGCTGATGGGGCTGCATTACATATGGAGGTCTATGGGGCTGCATTACATATGGAGGTCTATGGGGCTGCATTATACATGGAGGTCTATGGGGCTGCATTATACATGGAGGTCTATGGGGCTGCATTATACATGGAGGTCTATGGGGCTGCATTATACATGGAGGTCTATGGGGCTGCATTATACATGGAGGTCTAAGAGGCTGCATTATACATGGAGGTCTATGGGGCTGCATTATACATGGATGTCTAAGGGGCTGCATTACACATGGAGGTCTAAGGGGCTGCATTACACATGGAGGTCCAAGGGGCAGCTTTATACATGGAAGTCTATTGAGCTGCATTATACATAGAGGTCTATGGGGCTGCATTATACATGGAGGGCTATGTGTCATGCTCCCCGGGTCTCCTGCCTCGCTCTCCGGCTCCCCTGCCTCTCTCCCCGGCTTCCCTGCCTCGCTCCCCAGCTCCTCTGTCAGGCGTCCCTCGCTCCACAGCCTCCAGGCCCCATCACCTGCGATCCCCAGGCGGCCCGGTCCCCGCTCCCGGCGCCCGTCGGCAGCTCCGCTCCAGCCCGGCTCTCCTGCCTCCTGTTCACCGCTCCCTGCCCTGGCTTCTGGCACCCGGGCCTCGCGCATGCGCATTAGGGCGCGCGCGCGGTCATTGACCCTTTCTTAAAGGGCCAGTGTCCTCCAACAGGATATTGAAGGATCAGGTACTGGGTATATAGGGGGATCCTTTCCAAGTGGGCGGGGCCTGTTCTTCGTGTTTTGCTAAGCTAGGAGTCAGGTCTCCTTGTGTCTTGCGGTATACTTACCTCTCTCTCTCCTAGAGCCGCTCCTGCCTCGCCATCCGGTCCTGACGATTCACGAACGGTGACTGTCCGCCATCCCGTCAGTCCATACCATCTCTGATCCCTGTGGTGACCCGTCTTCTCGCTCCGTCGGTTCCGGACTCTGCCTGACAACATCTCGGCCTCCGAACCTGAGCTCCGTCACCCGGACTACCTTCGATGACTCCGTGGTCCCAGGGACTTCTACACTCCACTCCTTTGAACGGACTGTCCTGCTACCTGTAGTGCTCCGGCTACCGGACCCCTTGCCTTCAGTGAGGTGTTCGGCCCAGTGGATCCACCTCCTGGGTCTGCCCGTCCACCCGGCCCTAACACTATGGGGCTGCATTATACATGGAGGTCTATTGAGCTGCATTATACATAGAGGTCTATGGGGCTGCATTATACATGGAGGGCTATGGGGCTGCATTATACATGGAAGTTTATGGGGCTGCATACTACATTATGAAGGACACCTTATAAATGGATTATAAGGTTGCATTATACATGGAGGAGTATGGGGTTGCATAATGCAGTATGAAGGACATCTTATACATGACTATAGGGGTACATTGTACATGGCGGACTTTGGGGCTGCATAATACAATATGAATGACACTTTATACATGGAATATAGGGGTGCATTATATATGGAGGACTATGGGGCTACATAATGCAATATGAAGGACACCTTATACATGACTATAGGGGTGTATTATATATGGAGGACTTTGGGGCTGCATAATACAATATGAAGATCTATGGGGCTGCATTATAATACAAATAAGAATATGGGAACTGTATTATAATCTATCTAGGACTATGGGGGTTAACTTACACATGGATTATGGTGGTGCATTATAAAACATGGAGGACTATGGGGGTGCATTATAATATATGGAGAACCATGGGGTGCAGTATAATGCATGGAGGACTATCGTAGTTGCATTATTATAACCGGAGGGCTATGAGGGCTACTTTATATATGGATGACTATGGGAAATGCAATATAATACATGGAGGACTATGGGGGTGCATTCTAATATACGAAGGGTTGTGTGGGACCCTTTATACTATATACAAGGCTATATGGTGGCCATTATAGTATTTGGAGAACTATATGTGAGGGGGGACAAAGGTACAAGCATGGGATGGGAAATCTTTGTGCTGAGGGAAAAAGGCTCTTTCCCTCAGCACCCAGCTTTCCCATGCACTGCTGTACATCTCTCAGCACCCAGCTTTCCCATGCTCTGCTATACATCTCTCAGCACCCAGCTTTCCCATGCTCTGCTATGCATCATTCCCTCAGCACTCAGCTTTCCCATGCTCTGCTGTACATCTCTCAGCACCCAGCTTTCCCATGCTCTGCTGTACATCTCTCAGCACCCAGCTTTCCCATGCTCTGCTATACATCTCTCAGCACCCAGCTTTCCCATGCTCTGCTATACATCTCTCAGCACCCAGCTTTCCCATGCTCTGCTGTACATCTCTCAGCACCCAGCTTTCCCATGCTCTGCTGTACATCTCTCAGCACCCAGCTTTCCCATGCTCTGCTGTACATCTCTCAGCACCCGGCTTTCCCATGCTCTGCTGTACATCTCTCAGCACCCAGCTTTCCCATGCTCTGCTGTACATCTCTCAGCACCCAGCTTTCCCATGCTCTGCTGTACATCTCTCAGCACCCAGCTTTCCCATGCTCTGCTGTACATCTCTCAGCACCCAGCTTTCCCATGCTCTGCTGTACATCTCTCAGCACCTGGCTTTCCCATGCTCTGCTGTACATCTCTCAGCACCCGGCTTTCCCATGCTCTGCTGTACATCTCTCAGCACCCGGCTTTCCCATGCTCTGCTGTACATCTCTCAGCACCCGGCTTTCCCATGCTCTGCTGTACATCTCTCAGCACCCAGCTTTCCCATGCTCTGCTGTACATCTCTCAGCACCCAGCTTTCCCATGCTCTGCTATGCATCATTCCCTCAGCACTCAGCTTTCCCATGCTCTGCTGTACATCTCTCAGCACCCAGCTTTCCCATGCTTTGCTGTACATCTCTCAGCACCCAGCTTTCCCATGCTCTGCTATACATCTCTCAGCACCCAGCTTTCCCATGCTCTGCTATACATCTCTCAGCACCCAGCTTTCCCATGCTCTGCTGTACATCTCTCAGCACCCAGCTTTCCCATGCTCTGCTGTACATCTCTCAGCACCCAGCTTTCCCATGCTCTGCTGTACATCTCTCAGCACCCGGCTTTCCCATGCTCTGCTGTACATCTCTCAGCACCCAGCTTTCCCATGCTCTGCTGTACATCTCTCAGCACCCAGCTTTCCCATGCTCTGCTGTACATCTCTCAGCACCCAGCTTTCCCATGCTCTGCTGTACATCTCTCAGCACCCAGCTTTCCCATGCTCTGCTGTACATCTCTCAGCACCCAGCTTTCCCATGCTCTGCTGTACATCTCTCAGCACCTGGCTTTCCCATGCTCTGCTGTACATCTCTCAGCACCCGGCTTTCCCATGCTCTGCTGTACATCTCTCAGCACCCGGCTTTCCCATGCTCTGCTGTACATCTCTCAGCACCCGGCTTTCCCATGCTCTGCTGTACATCTCTCAGCACCCAGCTTTCCCATGCTCTGCTGTACATCTCTCAGCACCCAGCTTTCCCATGCTCTGATATACATCTTCTCTCAGCACCCGGCTTTCCCATGCTCTGCTGTACATCTCTCAGCACCCAGCTTTCCCATGCTCTGCTGTACATCTCTCAGCACCCAGCTTTTCCATGCTCTGCTGGACATCTCTCAGCACCCAGCTTTCCCATGCTCTGCTATACATCTCTCAGCACCCAGCTTTCCCATGTTCTGATATGGGAAAGCTGGGTGCTGAGGGAAAGATGTATAGCAGAACATGGGAAAGCTGGGTGCTGAGGACAAGGTGATTAGGGAAAGAGCCAAGAGTCAGCGTCATTATCCCATACCCCAAGTGTCAGTGTCATTATCCCGTACCCCGAGTGTCAGTGTCATTATCCCGTACCCCGAGTGTCAGTGTAGATAGACAGGGGGAGGGGCCCAGGTCCAAACTTTGCACAGAGGCCCATCAAAGTCTAGTTACGCCACTAGCCCTGAGAATAGCAAAGTCACATATATTGTATATATACATTTACCTCCTGAATAAAAAAATCCCCCACACTGCACCCCTGAATATAAATATGTATAAGACTATATATTATACAATTATCCACACACCATTCACAATATAAGGTGATCAATGAGCCGGCGTTGTGCCCCCCATTAACTATAATCTCTGCCGCCCAATAAACTAATCAGTCTCTGTGGCGCTCCCCCAAATTAAATATAAGGCTATCACATTGTGATTTTGTAGCGGAAAATACGCAGTGTTTTACAGTTGCAAGCATAACGCGTATTTTATTCAGTGTTCCTCCTGCCAACACATCAGGATTTTCTGCACAATTTTATGCTGCAAACCAGGGCTATATAATGAATTTTAATGTGGGTACGGTGGTATCAGGGCCATATTATGAATTTTGGGGTGGGAGTAATGCTATGAGGGTCATTTAATGAATTTTGGGGTGGGGGGAATGTTTTGAGGGCCATATAATGAATTGTGGGGTGAGGGGGAATGTTTTGAGGGCCATATAATGAATTGTGGGGTGGCTAGGAGGTTATCATGGTCATATTATGAATCGTGGGCTGGGGAGAACACTATGAGGGCCATATAATGAATTGTGGGGTGGCTAGGAGGTTATCATGGTCATATTATGAATCGTGGGCTGGGGAGAACACTATGAGGGCCATATAATGAATTGTGGGGTTTGGAAGGATGCCATTAGGGAAATGTAATAAATTGTGTGGTGCAGAGGTGGCTATGAGGCCATATAATAAATTGTGGAGAGGAAGCTATGAGGAACTTAGCATCCTTCCCCATCATACAATTCATTTTAAAGGAACCCTGTCAGGTCCTGTATGCCCTCCAGCAGCACTCACATCTGTATGTCAAAATTCCCTGCCTAAGTAATCAGCCCTGTGTAATGTTATTCACTAAAATAATGTTTAAAAAGAGGATTTATAAAGTGCGCTGTTTCTATGCTAATTAGGTCTCTGACTATGTGGTAATGAGAAGTGATATCCAGGTGGCACTCAAAATTGCAGGTGCTTGGTCAAGGGACGGCACACACTTGATTACTGCAAGTTTTTGAGTGGCGGTCTTATGTTCATATATAGGTATCTGACTAGTCGCAGGGGCATTATTTCCCCAGACTAGTCAGCCCTCTTGCCATGCTATCACACCCCTGTGGGCATAATAGCATGGTTTCCACGAGCCGGCGTCACCGCAGCTTCTGGAAATTTTGCACATCACCAGTGATTTCAGAGTCATGCAGGAACTTTTCTTCTTGTTATCACCCTTGCTACCAATCATAAACTCTTAAGGCCCCGTCACACTAAGCAACATCGCTGCTAACGAACAACTTTTGTGATGTTGCTAGCGATGTTGGTGTGTGTGACATCCAGCAACAACCTGGCCCCTGCTGTGAGGTCGCCGGTTGTTGCTGAATGTCCTGGCCCCTGCTGTGAGGTCGCTGGTTGTTGCTGAATGTCCTGGCCCCTGCTGTGAGGTCGCTGGTTGTTGCTGAATGTCCTGGCCCCTGCTGTGAGGTCGCCGGTTGTTGCTGAATGTCCTGGCCCCTGCTGTGAGGTCGCCGGTTGTTGCTGAATGTCCTGGCCCCTGCTGTGAGGTCGCCGGTTGTTGCTGAATGTCCTGGCCCCTGCTGTGAGGTCGCTGGTTGTTGCTGAATGTCCTGGCCCCTGCTGTGAGGTCGCTGGTTGTTGCTGAATGTCCTGGCCCCTGCTGTGAGGTCGCCGGTTGTTGCTGAATGTCCTGGTCCCTGCTGTGAGGTCGCTGGTTGTTGCTGAATGTCCTGGCCCCTGCTGTGAGGTCGCCGGTTGTTGCTGAATGTCCTGGCCCCTGCTGTGAGGTCGCCGGTTGTTGCTGAATGTCCTGGCCCCTGCTGTGAGGTCGCCGGTTGTTGCTGAATGTCCTGGCCCCTGCTGTGAGGTCGCTGGTTGTTGCTGAATGTCCTGGCCCCTGCTGTGAGGTCGCTGGTTGTTGCTGAATGTCCTGGCCCCTGCTGTGAGGTCGCCGGTTGTTGCTGAATGTCCTGGTCCCTGCTGTGAGGTCGCTGGTTGTTGCTGAATGTCCTGGCCCCTGCTGTGAGGTCGCTGGTTGTTGGTGAATGTCCTGGCCCCTGCTGTGAGGTCGCTGGTTGTTGCTGAATGTCCTGGCCCCTGCTGTGAGGTCGCCGGTTGTTGCTGAATGTCCTGGCCCCTGCTGTGAGGTCGCCGGTTGTTGCTGAATGTCCTGGCCCCTGCTGTGAGGTCGCCGGTTGTTGCTGAATGTCCTGGCCCCTGCTGTGAGGTCGTTGGTTGTTGCTGAATGTCCTGGCCCCTGCTGTGAGGTCGCTGGTTGTTGCTGAATGTCCTGGCCCCTGCTGTGAGGTCGCTGGTTGTTGCTGAATGTCCTGGCCCCTGCTGTGAGGTCGCTGGTTGTTGCTGAATGTCCTGGCCCCTGCTGTGAGGTCGCCGGTTGTTGCTGAATGTCCTGGTCCCTGCTGTGAGGTCGCTGGTTGTTGCTGAATGTCCTGGCCCCTGCTGTGAGGTCGCTGGTTGTTGCTGAATGTCCTGGCCCCTGCTGTGAGGTCGCTGATTGTTGCTGAATGTCCTGGCCCCTGCTGTGAGGTCGCCGGTTGTTGGTGAATGTCCCGGCCCCTGCTGTGAGGTCGCTGGTTGTTGCTGAATGTCCTGGCCCCTGCTGTGAGGTCGCCGGTTGTTGCTGAATGTCCTGGCCCCTGCGGTGAGGTCGCTGGTTGTTGCTGAATGTCCTGGCCCCTGCTGTGAGGTCGCCGGTTGTTGCTGAATGTCCTGGCCCCTGCTGTGAGGTCGCCGTTTGTTGCTGAATGTCCTGGCCCCTGCTGTGAGGTCGCCGGTTGTTGCTGAATGTCCTGGCCCCTGCTGTGAGGTCGCTGGTTGTTGGTGAATGTCCTGGCCTCTGCTGTGAGGTCGCTGGTTGTTGCTGAATGTCCTGGCCTCTGCTGTGAGGTCGCCGGTTGTTGCTGAATGTCCTGGCCTCTGCTGTGAGGTCGCTGGTTGTTGCTGAATGTCCTGGCCCCTGCTGTGAGGTCGCTGGTTGTTGCTGAATGTCCTGGCCCCTGCTGTGAGGTCGCTGATTGTTGCTGAATGTCCTGGCCCCTGCTGTGAGGTCGCTGGTTGTTGCTGAATGTCCTGGCCCCTGCTGTGAGGTCGCTGGTTGTTGCTGAATGTCCTGGCCCCTGCTGTGAGGTCGCTGGTTGTTGCTGAATGTCCTGGCCCCTGCTGTGAGGTCGCCGGTTGTTGCTGAATGTCCTGGCCTCTGCTGTGAGGTCGCTGGTTGTTGGTGAATGTCCTGGCCCCTGCTGTGAGGTCGCTGGTTGTTGGTGAATGTCCTGGCCTCTGCTGTGAGGTTGCTGGTTGTTGCTGAATGTCCTGGCCCCTGCTGTGAGGTCGCCGGTTGTTGCTGAATGTCCTGGCCTCTGCTGTGAGGTCGCTGGTTGTTGGTGAATGTCCTGGCCCCTGCTGTGAGGTCGCTGGTTGTTGGTGAATGTCCTGGCCCCTGCTGTGAGGTCGCTGGTTGTTGCTGAATGTCCTGCCCCTGCTGTGAGGTCGCTGGTTGTTGCTGAATGTCCTGGCCCCTGCTGTGAGGTCGCTGGTTGTTGCTGAATGTCCTGGCCCCTGCTGTGAGGTCGCTGGTTGTTAGTGAATGTCCTGGCCCCTGCTGTGAGGTCGCTGGTTGTTGGTGAATGTCCTGGCCTCTGCTGTGAGGTTGCTGGTTGTTGGTGAATGTCCTGGCCCCTGCTGTGAGGTCGCTGGTTGTTGCTGAATGTCCTGGCCCCTGCTGTGAGGTCGCTGGTTGTTGCTGAATGTCCTGGCCTCTGCTGTGAGGTCGCTGGTTGTTGGTGAATGTCCTGGCCCCTGCTGTGAGGTCGCTGGTTATTGCTGAATGTCCTGGCCCCTGCTGTGAGGTCGTTGGTTGTTGCTGAATGTCCTGGCCCCTGCTGTGAGGTCGCTGGTTGTTGCTGAATGTCCTGGCCCCTGCTGTGAGGTCGCCGGTTGTTGCTGAATGTCCTGGCCCCTGCTGTGAGGTCGCTGGTTGTTGCTGAATGTCCTGGCCCCTGCTGTGAGGTCGCTGGTTGTTGCTGAATGTCCTGGCCCCTGCTGTGAGGTCGCTGGTTGTTGCTGAATGTCCTGGCCCCTGCTGTGAGGTCGCTGGTTGTTGCTGAATGTCCTGGCCCCTGCTGTGAGGTCGCTGGTTGTTGCTGAATGTCCCGGCCCCTGCTGTGAGGTCGCTGGTTGTTGGTGAATGTCCTGGCCCCTGCTGTGAGGTCGCTGGTTGTTGGTGAATGTCCTGGCCCCTGCTGTGAGGTCGCTGGTTGTTGGTGAATGTCCTGGCCCCTGCTGTGAGGTCGTTGGTTGTTGCTGAATGTCCTGGCCCCTGCTGTGAGGTCGCTGGTTGTTGCTGAATGTCCTGGCCCCTGCTGTGAGGTCGCTGGTTGTTGCTGAATGTCCTGGCCTCTGCTGTGAGGTCGCCGGTTGTTGCTGAATGTCCTGGCCTCTGCTGTGAGGTCGCTGGTTGTTGCTGAATGTCCTGGCCCCTGCTGTGAGGTCGCTGGTTGTTGCTGAATGTCCTGGCCCCTGCTGTGAGGTCGTTGGTTGTTGCTGAATGTCCTGGCCCCTGCTGTGAGGTCGCTGGTTGTTGCTGAATGTCCTGGCCCCTGCTGTGAGGTCGTTGGTTGTTGCTGAATGTCCTGGCCCCTGCTGTGAGGTCGTTGGTTGTTGCTGAATGTCCTGGCCTCTGCTGTGAGGTCGCTGGTTGTTGCTGAATGTCCTGGCCTCTGCTGTGAGGTCGCTGGTTGTTGCTGAGTGTCCTGGCCCCTGCTGTGAGGTTGTTGGTTATTGCTGAATGTCCTGGCCCCTGCTGTGAGGTCGCTGGTTGTTGCTGAATGTCCTGGCCCCTGCTGTGAGGTCGCTGGTTGTTGCTGAATGTCCTGGCCCCTGCTGTGAGGTCGCTGGTTGTTGCTGAATGTCCTGGCCCCTGCTGTGAGGTCGCTGGTTGTTGCTGAATGTCCTGGCCCCTGCTGTGAGGTCGCTGGTTGTTGCTGAATGTCCTGGCCCCTGCTGTGAGGTCGTTGGTTGTTGGTGAATGTCCTGGCCCCTGCTGTGAGGTCGCTGGTTGTTGCTGAATGTCCTGGCCCCTGCTGTGAGGTCGCTGGTTGTTGCTGAATGTCCTGGCCCCTGCTGTGAGGTCGTTGGTTGTTGGTGAATGTCCTGGCCCCTGCTGTGAGGTCGCTGGTTGTTGCTGAATGTCCCGGCCCCTGCTGTGAGGTCGCTGGTTGTTGCTGAATGTCCTGGCCCCTGCTGTGAGGTCGCTGGTTGTTGCTGAATGTCCCGGCCCCTGCTGTGAGGTCGCTGGTTGTTGGTGAATGTCCTGGCCCCTGCTGTGAGGTCGCTGGTTGTTGGTGAATGTCCTGGCCCCTGCTGTGAGGTCGTTGGTTGTTGCTGAATGTCCTGGCCCCTGCTGTGAGGTCGCTGGTTGTTGGTGAATGTCCTGGCCTCTGCTGTGAGGTCGTTGGTTGTTGGTGAATGTCCTGGCCCCTGCTGTGAGGTCGTTGGTTGTTGCTGAATGTCCTGGCCCCTGCTGTGAGGTCGCTGGTTGTTGGTGAATGTCCTGGCCCCTGCTGTGAGGTCGTTGGTTGTTGGTGAATGTCCTGGCCCCTGCTGTGAGGTCGCTGGTTGTTGCTGAATGTCCTGGCCCCTGCTGTGAGGTCGCTGGTTGTTGCTGAATGTCCCGGCCCCTGCTGTGAGGTCGCTGGTTGTTGGTGAATGTCCCGGCCCCTGCTGTGAGGTCGCTGGTTGTTGCTGAATGTCCTGGCCCCTGCTGTGAGGTCGCTGGTTGTTGCTGAATGTCCTGGCCCCTGCTGTGAGGTCGCTGGTTGTTGGTGAATGTCCTGGCCCCTGCTGTGAGGTCGTTGGTTGTTGCTGAATGTCCTGGCCCCTGCTGTGAGGTCGCTGGTTGTTGCTGAATGTCCTGGCCCTGCTGTGAGGTCGCTGGTTGTTCCTGAATGTCCTGGCCCCTGCTGTGAGGTCGTTGGTTGTTGCTGAATGTCCTGGCCCCTGCTGTGAGGTCGCCGGTTGTTGCTGAATGTCCTGGCCCCTGCTGTGAGGTCGCTGGTTGTTGCTGAATGTCCCGGCCCCTGCTGTGAGGTCGCTGGTTGTTGGTGAATGTCCTGGCCTCTGCTGTGAGGTCGCTGGTTGTTGCTGAATGTCCTGGCCCCTGCTGTGAGGTCGCTGGTTGTTGGTGAATGTCCTGGCCTCTGCTGTGAGGTCGCTGGTTGTTGCTGAATGTCCTGGCCCCTGCTGTGAGGTCGCTGGTTGTTGCTGAATGTCCTGGCCCCTGCTGTGAGGTCGCTGGTTGTTGCTGAATGTCCTGGCCCCTGCTGTGAGGTCGCTGGTTGTTGGTGAATGTCCTGGCCTCTGCTGTGAGGTCGCTGGTTGTTGCTGAATGTCCTGGCCCCTGCTGTGAGGTCTCCGCTCGTTGCTGAATGTCCTGGCCCCTGCTGTGAGGTCGCTGGTTGTTGGTGAATGTCCTGGCCCCTGCTGTGAGGTCGCTGGTTGTTGCTGAATGTCCTGGCCCCTGCTGTGAGGTCGTTGGTTGTTGCTGAATGTCCTGGCCCCTGCTGTGAGGTCGCTGGTTGTTGCTGAATGTCCTGGCCCCTGCTGTGAGGTCGCTGGTTGTTGGTGAATGTCCTGGCCCCTGCTGTGAGGTCGCTGGTTGTTGGTGAATGTCCTGGCCCCTGCTGTGAGGTCGCTGGTTGTTGCTGAATGTCCTGGCCCCTGCTGTGAGGTCGCTGGTTGTTGCTGAATGTCCCGGCCCCTGCTGTGAGGTCGTTGGTTGTTGCTGAATGTCCTGGCCCCTGCTGTGAGGTCGCTGGTTGTTGCTGAATGTCCTGGCCTCTGCTGTGAGGTCGCTGGTTGTTGCTGAATGTCCCGGCCCCTGCTGTGAGGTCGCTGGTTGTTGCTGAATGTCCTGGCCCCTGCTGTGAGGTCGTTGGTTGTTGCTGAATGTCCTGGCCCCTGCTGTGAGGTCGCTGGTTGTTGCTGAATGTCCTGGCCCCTGCTGTGAGGTCGTTGGTTGTTGCTGAATGTCCCGGCCCCTGCTGTGAGGTCGTTGGTTGTTGCTGAATGTCCTGGCCCCTGCTGTGAGGTCGTTGGTTATTGCTGAATGTCCCGGCCCCTGCTGTGAGGTCGTTGGTTGTTGCTGAATGTCCTGGCCCCTGCTGTGAGGTCGCTGGTTGTTGCTGAATGTCCTGGCCCTGCTGTGAGGTCGCTGGTTGTTGCTGAATGTCCTGGCCCCTGCTGTGAGGTCGTTGGTTGTTGCTGAATGTCCCGGCCCCTGCTGTGAGGTCGTTGGTTGTTGCTGAATGTCCTGGCCCCTGCTGTGAGGTCGTTGGTTGTTCCTGAATGTCCTGGCCCTGCTGTGAGGTCGCTGGTTGTTGCTGAATGTCCTGGCCCCTGCTGTGAGGTCGCTGGTTGTTGCTGAATGTCCCGGCCCCTGCTGTGAGGTCGCTGGTTGTTGCTGAATGTCCTGGCCCCTGCTGTGAGGTCGTTGGTTGTTGCTGAATGTCCTGGGCCATTTTTTAGTTGTTGCTGTCCTGCTGTGAAGCACAGATCGCTGTGTGTGACAGGAGACAGCAACAACTAATGTGCAGGCAGCAGGAGCCGGCTTCTGCGGAGGCTGGTAACTAATGTAAACATCGGGTAACCAAGAAGCCCTGTCCTTGGTTACCCGATATTTACCTTTGTTACCAGCCTCCGCTCTCAGCTCTCACTGTCAGTGCCGGCTCCTGCTCTGTGCACATGTAGCTGCAGCATACATCAGGTAATTAACCCGATGTGTGCTGTAGCTAGGAGAGCAAGGAGCCAGCGCTCAGTGTGCGCTGCTCCCTGCTCTCTGCACGTGTAGCTCCGTGCGCTGGTAACCAAGGTAAATATTGGGTTGGTTACCCGATATTTACCTTAGTTACCAAGCGCAGCATCTTCCACGCGGCGCTGGGGGCTGGTCACTGGTTGCTGGTGAGCTCACCAGCAACTTGTGTAGCGACGCTCCAGCGATCCCTGCCAGGTCAGGTTGCTGGTGGGATCGCTGGAGCGTCGCAGTGTGACATCTCACCAGCAACCTCCTAGCAACTTTCCAGCGATCCCTATCGTTGTTGGCATCGCTGGTAAGTTGCTTAGTGTGACTGGACCTTTAGGGGTACATTGCACGTTACAACATCGCTACTGTGATATTGTTGGGGTCAAATCGAAAGTGCCGCACATCCGGCTCCGGTAACAACGTCACAACGTGTAAAGCCTAGGAGAGAAGATGAACGAGCGTGAAACAGTCAAAAATCGGTGATCTGTGTAGTGTCGGTCATTTCCATAAATTCGCTGCAGTGACAGGCCCGATGTTGTTCCTCGCTCCAGCGGCAGCGCACATCGCTGTGTATGAAGCCGCAGGAGCGAGGAACATCTCCTTACCTGCCTCCACCGGCAATGAGGAAGGAAAGAGGTGGGCGGGATGTTTACGTCACGCTAATCTCCGCCCCTCCGCTTCTATTGGCCGCCTGCCGTGTGACATCGCTGTGACATCGCACGACCCGCCCCTTTAGGAAGGAGGCAGGTCGCCGGCCAGAGCGACGTCGCATGGCAGGTATGTGCGTGTGAAGCTGCCGTAGCGATAATGTTCACTACGGCAGCAATCACAAGATATCGCTGCTGCGACGGGGGGCGGGGACTATTGCGCTCGGCATCGCTACAATCGGCTAGCGATGTTACAGCGTGCAAAGTACCCCTTAAGGTACTGTCACACATAACTAGATCGCTAGCGAGATCGCTGCTGCTGAGTCACGGTTTCTGTGACGCAGTAGCGATCCCGTTATGTGTGACATCTACCAGCGATCAGGCCCCTGCTGTGAGGTCGCCGGTCGTTGCAGAATGGTCCAGGCCATTTTCTTCAAAGGCGATGTCCTGCTGGGCAAGGCACCTCGCTGTGTTTGACGCTGTGTGCCAGGGTCACAGTGACTGCTGAGATCGCTATACAGGTCGCTACTGCCACCTGTATCGTTCCTGCATCGCTGGTAAGGTCTGACTGTGACATCTCACCAGCGACCTCCCAGCGACTTACCAGCGATCCCTATCAGGTCGCATCATTTTTGGGATCGCTGGTAAGTCGTTGTGTGTGACTGAGCCTTTATTGTCATCTTATTCTGCACAATCACCAGTGACTCCAGGGGGATTCAGAAACTTTTCTTCTTGTTATCATGATGTTAGCTATCATAACCTATTACTTTCACCCTTGTAGAATAACTTCAAGGGTATACAGGAACTTTTCTTCTTGTTACCTATCATGGCCAGCTACTCTAATGTCACCCCACTCAGTGACCAGTGACTTCAGGGGGATACAGGACCTTTCTTCTTGTTATCATCCTTATTTCCTATCATGGCCAGTTACTGTAATGTCACCCCACACAGTGACCAGTGACTTCAGGGGGATACAGGACCTTTCTTCTTGTTATCATCCTTACTTCCTATCATGGCCTGTTACTGTAATGTCACCCCACACAGTGACCAGTGACTTCGGGGGGATACAGGACCTTTCTTCTTGTTATCATCCTTATTTCCTATCATGGCCAGTTACTGTAATGTCACCCCACACAGTGACCAGTGACTTCAGGGGGATACAGGACCTTTCTTCTTGTTATCATCCTTATTTCCTATCATGGCCAGTTACTGTAATGTCACCCCACACAGTGACCAGTGACTTCAGGGGGATACAGGACCTTTCTTCTTGTTATCATCCTTATTTCCTATCATGGCCTGCTACTCTAATGTCACCCCACTCAGTGACCAGTGACTTCGGGGGGATACAGGACCTTTTCTTCTTATCATCCTTACTTCCTATCATGGCCTGTTACTGTAATGTCACCCCACACAGTGACCAGTGACTTCAGGGGGATACAGGACCTTTCTTCTTGTTATCATCCTTATTTCCTATCATGGCCTGTTACTGTAATGTCACCCCACTCAGTGACCAGTGACTTCAGGGGGATACAGGACCTTTCTTCTTGTTATCATCCTTATTTCCTATCATGGCCAGTTACTGTAATGTCACCCCACACAGTGACCAGTGACTTCAGGGGGATACAGGACCTTTCTTCTTGTTATCATCCTTATTTCCTATCATGGCCAGCTACTGTAATCTCACCCCATACAGTGACCAGTGACTTCAGGGGGATACAGGAACGTTTCTTCTTATCATCCTTATTTCCTATCATGGCCAGTTACTGTAATGTCACCCCACACAGTGACCAGTGACTTCAGGGGGATACAGGACCTTTCTTCTTGTTATCATCCTTACTTCCTATCATGGCCTGTTACTGTAATGTCACCGCGCACAGTGACCAGTGACTTCGGGGGGATACAGGACCTTTCTTCTTGTTATCATCCTTACTTCCTATCATGGCCTGTTACTGTAATGTCACCCCACTCAGTGACCAGTGACTTCAGGGGGATACAGGACCTTTCTTCTTGTTATCATCCTTACTTCCTATCATGGCCTGTTACTGTAATGTCACCCCACTCAGTGACCAGTGACTTCAGGGGGATACAGGACCTTTCTTCTTGTTATCATCCTTACTTCCAATCATGGCTTGTTACTGTAATGTCACCGCGCACAGTGACCAGTGACTTCGGGGGGGATACAGGACCTTTCTTCTTGTTATCATCCTTATTTCCTATCATGGCCTGTTACTGTAATGTCACCCCACTCAGTGACCAGTGACTTCAGGGGGATACAGGACCTTTCTTCTTGTTATCATCCTTACTTCCAATCATGGCTTGTTACTGTAATGTCACCGCGCACAGTGACCAGTGACTTCGGGGGGGATACAGGACCTTTCTTCTTGTTATCATCCTTATTTCCTATCATGGCCTGTTACTGTAATGTCACCGCACACAGTGACCAGTGACTTCAGGGGGATACAGGACCTTTCTTCTTATCATCCTTATTTCCTATCATAGCCAGTTACTGTAATGTCACCCCACACAGTGACCAGTGACTTTGGGGGGATACAGGAACGTTTCTTCTTATCATCCTTATTTCCTATCATGGCCTGTTACTGTAATGTCACCGCGCACAGTGACCAGTGACTTCAGGGGGATACAGGACCTTTCTTCTTGTTATCATCCTTGCTTCCTATCATGGCCAGTTACTGTAATGTCACCCCACACAGTGACCAGTGACTTCAGGGGGATACAGGACCTTTCTTCTTGTTATCATCCTTGCTTCCTATCATGGCCAGTTACTGTAATGTCACCCCACACAGTGACCAGTGACTTCAGGGGGGTACAGGACCTTTCTTCTTGTTATCATCCTTATTTCCTATCATGGCCAGTTACTGTAATGTCACCCCACACAGTGACCAGTGACTTCAGGGGGATACAGGACCTTTCTTCTTGTTATCATCCTTATTTCCTATCATGGCCTGCTACTCTAATGTCACCCCACTCAGTGACCAGTGACTTCAGGGGGATACAGGACCTTTCTTCTTGTTATCATCCTTATTTCCTATCATGGCCTGCTACTCTAATGTCACCCCACTCAGTGACCAGTGACTTCGGGGGGATACAGGACCTTTCTTCTTGTTATCACCCCAGTTATTGTTCATGGCTTGTTACTTTTCTCTTTCCACCTATACCATCCCAAGTACCTCCTGGGGGAGATAGGCTATGTGCGCACTAGAAATGTGAAGTTTCTCAAGAAAATTTCTTGAGAAACTTCTGCCAGTGAAAGATTTCCGGACCTGCGGAAAAAATCCGCACCAAATCCGCATGCGTTTTTGCCGCGGATTTGCCGCGGATTTGCCGCGAATTTGCCGCGGATTTACCGCGGATTTACCGCAGGTTTGTCCCTGCAATAAATAATAAAGATAATCGATAGACAGATAATGGATAGAGGGAAAGATGGATAGATGAATAGATAGATAGAGGGATAGATAGATGAATAGATAGATAGATAGAGGGATAGATAGATAGATGAATAGATAGATAGATAGAGGGATAGATAGATAGATAGATAGATAGATAGATAGATAGATAGATAGATAGAGGGATAGATGGATAGATAGATAGAGGGATAGATAGATAGATAGATAGATAGATAGAGGGATAGATAGATAGATAGATAGATAGAGGGATAGATAGATAGATAGAGGGATAGATAGATAGATAGATAGATAGAGGGATAGATAGATAGATAGATAGAGGGATAGATGGATAGATAGATAGAGGGATAGATAGTATAGATAGATAGATAGATACAGGGATAGATAGATAGAGGGATAGATAGATAGATAGATAGATAGAGGGATAGATAGATAGATAGATAGAGGGATAGATAGATAGATAGATAGAGGGATAGATAGATAGATAGATAGATAGATAGAGGGATAGATAGATAGATAGATAGATAGAGGGATAGATAGATAGAGGGATAGATAGATAGATAGAGGGATAGATAGAGGGATAGGTAGATAGAGGGATAGATAGATAGATAGATAGATAGATAGATAGAGGGATAGATAGATAGAGGGATAGATAGATAGAGGGATAGATAGATAGATAGATAGATAGATAGATAGATAGATAGATAGAGGGATAGATAGATAGATAGAGGGATAGATAGATAGATAGATAGATAGATAGATAGAGGGATAGATGGATAGATAGAGGGATAGATAGATAGATAGATAGATAGATAGATAGAGGGATAGATGGATAGATAGAGGGATAGATAGATAGATAGATAGATAGATAGATAGATAGATACAGGGATAGATAGATAGAGGGATAGATAGATAGATAGATAGATAGATAGAGGGATAGATAGATAGATAGATAGATAGATAGATAGAGGGATAGATAGATAGATAGAGGGATAGATAGATAGATAGATAGATAGATAGAGGGATAGATGGATAGATAGAGGGATAGATAGATAGATAGATAGATAGATAGAGGGATAGATGGATAGATAGAGGGATAGATAGATAGATAGATAGATAGATAGATAGATAGATAGATAGATACAGGGATAGATAGATAGAGGGATAGATAGATAGATAGATAGATAGATAGATAGAGGGATAGATAGATAGATAGATAGATAGAGGGATAGATAGATAGATAGATAGATGGATAGATAGATAGATAGATAGATAGATGGATAGATAGATAGATGAGAAAAACCTATATAATGTTCCACCTCCCTGCATTTTCTAAGCTGGCACCCTTTAGTGACTTTCATGTGGCACTTAGGCTGCTTTCACACCTCCGCTTTCTGGAATGCGGCACAATCCGGCACTTTGCATGAAAATCGCAACCGTTTTTTTTTGCTGCCGGTTGCGATTTTCCTGCATAGACTTTAATTAGTGCCGCATTGTGCCGCATGGCCTTGCGTTCCGTCCGTTTTTTGCCGCATGCGGCAGATGTAGCCGATGCGGCGGCCGGATGGAACGTTGCCTGGCACGTTTTTTCGTGCGGCAAAAAAAAACCGCATCGCGCCGCATTCGGCCGATGCGGCACATTTTTCAATACATGCCTATGGCAGCCGGATGCGGCGCAATGCGGCAATAACCGCATCCGGCCGCCGCATGCGGTTTTTGCCACTGCGCATGCTCAGTAGCATGCCACAAGCGGCAAAAACCGGACTGGCCGCAAAGGAAAAACCTATGCAAAGGATGCGGTGTTTTCACCGCATCCGTTGCATAGCTTGCACAGCCGGATTGAGCCGCAGAGCTCAAGCCGGATGTGTGAAAGTAGCCTAAAGGGTGCTTAGCCTTGTATTTAGCCATAAAATAAATAAATAATTAAAAAAAAATGACGTGAGGTCCCCCCATTTTTTGTAGCCAGCTAGGGTAAAGCAGACGGCTGCAGCCTGCAGACCACCGCTGGCAGCTTCACCTTGGCTGATAATCCAAAACAGTGGGCACCCCACGCTGTTATTTTAAATTATATAAATAATTTAAAACAAAAAACGTGGGGTCCCCCCCATATTGGATCACCAGCCAAGGTAAAGCGGACAGCTGGGGTCTGATATTCTCAGACTAGGGAGGTCCACTGTTATTGGACACTCCCCAGCCTAAAAATAGCAGGCCGCAGCCGCCCCAGAAGTGGCGCATCCATTAGACGTGCCAATCCTGGCGCTTTGCCCCAGCTCATCCCGCGCCCTGGTGCGTTGGCAAACGGGGTAATATATGGGGTTGATGCCAGATGTGTAATGTCACCTGGCATCAAGCCCTGGGGTTGGTGAGGTCAGGCGTCTATCAGATACCCGACATCACCAACCCAGTCAGTAATAATTAAAAAATAGACAACAAAAAAAGTTTTATTTGAAAAAACACTCCCCAAAACATTCCCTCTTTAACCAATTTATTGAAAAGAACAATCAATTCCACGTCCGGCGTAATCCAATAAGGGGGGGGGGGGGCACGGCGATCCATACCACAGTCGCTGTCCCAGTCAATGAAGAACAGAATGTTCCCCATTGGCTGGGAGAGCAATGCAGTGACCTGAGCTAACATCAATAGGTCAGCTCAGGTCACTGCAGGGGATGACAAGCGCTGCCATCAGGAGCATAGATGAGATCATTACCTGCTGTGATCATCTCCTGTACTGCTGACGTCAGCGCTGTCACTGACTTATCGCGAGAGCCCGTGACGTCACCGCTAGTGACAGTCTCGGGCCGCTCGCGAGTCGGGCATAGACAGCAGTGACAGCGCTGACGTCAGGAGGCAGGAGATCGTCACAGCAGGTAATGATCTCACCTCCTGACAGCAGCGATCGTCATCCCCGCGGCTCCCAGCACTGCAGGATGTCCGTGTCTGCCTGCGCTGCCGCGTGACAGGCTGCTGACACTGCGGGCAGACACTGACACCCTGCAGTGCAGGCAGCCGCGAGGCCGGAGCAGGACACAGACTGCACGGGCACCTGGAGGTCGCACGGAAGTGCTTCTGTGCGGCGTCCAGGGAGTGCGACGTGTGTTTACTCTGCTCCTCTTCCTGGCATAATGACATCGCTTCCTGCAAAACCGCAGGCAGCGATGGGCATTACCGCAGGTAAATCGCGGCTATTCCGGGGGTATACCGCACATCATTGCTACCTGCGGTATACCCCCGGAATACCGCAGGTACCTGCGGAAATTAATGGACATGCACATTTTCTCAAGAAAGTTTCTCGAGAAAATTTTCTCAAGAAATTTTCTTGAGAAAAATCCGCACAGTGCGCACAGCTATTTTTTTTTCTCATTGAATTTCATGGGAAATGTCTGCACAAAGATTGCAGACATTTCTCAAGAAATTTCCGGGGCAAATCCGCGGGTAAATCCGCGGGAAAAACGGTCTAGTGCGCACATAGCCATACAGGACCTTTTCTTCACCCTTTTACTTTTGCAAACATTTACTGTCACCCTTCTCCTGTGCGGCCTGAAGAGACCCTGGAGGGAGATACAAACGTGTCATTATCCCTGTTGTTACAGCCTGATATTGTCATCTCTGCACCTCTAGAAATATATCAAAAAGACTGACCTGCACATCCAACAGGTGTGAACAGGGTCTAGCTGAAAGCACATTGCAACTACAGAACACACCGCTGCACCTCTACAGGCTAGAGTCACCCCAGGGGGAACAGGAACGTCTTATACATTTACCGGATTTTATCATCTGACTTTTTAAAACATTTTAAGACCTTTTTGATTTGGGTTTGTGAAATCTATGAATATTATTAGTGGAGAATGACTGCACTCCTAGCTTACATAGGAAAGGGAACAGATTTACAGGCCGAGGGCAGAGCATGGCTCTCTACGCAGCACAGAGTATTTCAGGAGGGGATCACTTGTGGGAGGTCACAGAAAACTGCATTCTCTTCTGATAAAAATAATGAAGGAAATGTAAAAAGAACAAAAAAACCAAGTTCAAAAAGGAGGGAAAAGTACAAAAAAACTTGGTAATGAGGTTAAGTTGAGCGTCTGACATCTGCTCTCCCTGCAGTTTATAATCCGAGTACATAAATATATGCAGAATAGACAGAGAGAATAGCTGATTAATTTGGGATGAGACATTCGCCTCCAGTGCCCATAGATCTCGGGCGCCACAAGGTATAAAATCAAACATGACATGAAAAGCCGACACCAGTCCACCCAGCATCCCCCAGTGCTTCCATCTTGTCGCTTGATCTCCCTTTCCTCCTGGGGGGGAACCCTGTATTTACCGCTGTAATCAATAAGAGTCATTTATTATTCATCTTCCTCCCCCTCCCAGCAGCCTCGCGCTTTTTTGGGATTTTTTTAACTGCCGGGAACGTCTTGTTAATATTCACTAAGTTCAATCTTCTGTAATGTGAAGGACACCCTTAAAGGCGCTATAATTGGGCTGAGGTTCCTGCACCGCGACCTTGTCAAACGCAAAAAATCAAAAGCGAATCAAGACAAGTCGCCTGTCAATAGTTCCCCGCTCCAAAAATAAAAATAAAATGGCACCCAGGGTCGTGGAGATGAATTGTAGGAAGCCCGAGGGGTCGATATGTAGAGATGAGGGGTGGGGAGGCCGAGAGGTGCACAAACACGAGGGGGCCGCGGATGGCGCTCCTGTGATTTCCCTCTAACGAGCCGGTGAATATTTTCATAGATTAGACGCCCGGAGCCCTGAACATTTCCATATCCTAAAGAATATAAAAAGAGGCGTGATGAAGCCTTGTAAGCTGCGCATATTGATCCTCGGCTCACGCTCCACATTACAGATTGTGGGAATTCCCACCAGCAATAAGCACATTGTCATAAATATCTGCGCCGCGCGCCCTTCATTTTCTAAGCACTTATAGATTTTCCTAATTGGCCGGTTATGGCACATGAATAACTTTGAATTGCAGATTACTGTACGGCGCCGGCGAGGAGTAAAGACCACAGGTTTTCCTTCATTTTTCTCCCAATTTCCACCTTATTATGCCCCGGTGGGAGACGACAGAATGGAGTCATACGAGGGATTGATGGCTGACGACTAACGGACGGTGAAGGGAAGAATACTGCAGCTGTAACCACAGGAATATCAGAACTACGGTAAAAATAAGGAAGGGCTTCAACGTCATGTGAGAGAATTGGTGAGGGCGGCCATATTCATGTGAAGCCTATGGAGGTTCCAAGGCCTCAGTCATAAGAGCTCCTATATTACACAATATGCTGAATTTCTCTATATAAATGGTGGACGCGCCACATATTATGAGGGAAGGCGATATCTTAGACTGCTCTTTATCACAGTGCACATGTAGCAATCGCCGTCCTCTAATACTCATGCATATTGAGTGTGGCCTGTGTATTGGCGGCTGAAGGCTGGAAGGCCCTGCTAGGCCTCATTCAAAAAAAACCCTACATTTGTTGCCCATAGCAACCAATCAGCACACAACTTTCATTTGCTAAACTGCTCTGGTAAAATGAAAGCTGCTCAGTGATTGGTTGCTATGGACAATAAAGGTGGTTTTTTATTTAGCCTTTGGTACTTTGTGATGGCTGTCAGCGGTCTCAGGCCACAGCATCTGTCTCTGGTACTTTATGATGGATGTCAGCGGTCTCAGGCCACAGCATCTGTCTCTCTGGTACTTTATGATGGATGTCAGCGGTCTCAGGCCACAGCATCTGTCTCTCTGGTACTTTATGATGGATGTCAGCGGTCTCAGGCCACAGCATCTGTCTCTCTGGTACTTTGTGATGGCTGTCAGCGGTCTCAGGCCACAGCATCTGTCTCTCTGGTACTTTATGATGGGTGTCAGCGGTCTCAGGCCACAGCATCTGTCTCTCTGGTACTTTATGATGGATGTCAGCGGTCTCAGGCCACAGCATCTGTCTCTCTGGTACTTTATGATGGGTGTCAGCGGTCTCAGGCCACAGCATCTGTCTCTCTGGTACTTTATGATGGATGTCAGCGGTCTCAGGCCACAGCATCTGTCTCTCTGGTACTTTATGATGGGTGTCAGCGGTCTCAGGCCACAGCATCTGTCTCTCTGGTACTTTATGATGGATGTCAGCAGTCTCAGGCCACAGCATCTGTCTCTCTGGTACTTTATGATGGGTGTCAGCGGTCTCAGGCCACAGCATCTGTCTCTCTGGTACTTTATGATGGATGTCAGCGGTCTCAGACCACAGCATCTGTCTCTCTGGTACTTTATGATGGATGTCAGCGGTCTCAGGCCACAGCATCTGTCTCTCTGGTACTTTATGATGGGTGTCAGCGGTCTCAGGCCACAGCATCTGTCTCTCTGGTACTTTATGATGGATGTCAGCGGTCTCAGGCCACAGCATCTGTCTCTGGTACTTTATGATGGATGTCAGCGGTCTCAGGCCACAGCATCTGTCTCTCTGGTACTTTATGATGGATGTCAGCGGTCTCAGGCCACAGCATCTGTCTGTCTGGCACTTTATGATGGATGTCAGCGGTCTCAGGCCACAGCATCTGTCTCTCTGGTACTTTATGATGGATGTCAGCGGTCTCAGGCCACAGCATCTGTCTCTGGTACTTTATGATGGGTGTCAGCGGTCTCAGGCCACAGCATCTGTCTCTCTGGTACTTTATGATGGGTGTCAGCGGTCTCAGGCCACAGCGTCTGTCTCTCTGGTACTTTATGATGGGTGTCAGCGGTCTCAGGCCACAGCATCTGTCTCTCTGGTACTTTATGATGGGTGTCAGCGGTCTCAGGCCACAGCATCTGTCTCTGGTACTTTATGATGGGTGTCAGCGGTCTCAGGCCACAGCATCTGTCTCTCTGGTACTTTATGATGGGTGTCAGCGGTCTCAGGCCACAGCATCTGTCTCTGGTACTTTATGATGGATGTCAGCGGTCTCAGGCCACAGCATCTGTCTCTCTGGTACTTTATGATGGATGTCAGCGGTCTCAGGCCACAGCATCTGTCTCTCTGGCACTTTATGATGGATGTCAGCGGTCTCAGGCCACAGCATCTGTCTCTCTGGTACTTTATGATGGATGTCAGCGGTCTCAGGCCACAGCATCTGTCTCTCTGGTACTTTATGATGGATGTCAGCGGTCTCAGGCCACAGCATCTGTCTCTCTGGTACTTTATGATGGGTGTCAGTGGTCTCAGGCCACAGCATCTGTCTCTCTGGTACTTTATGATGGGTGTCAGCGGTCTCAGGCCACGGCATCTGTCTCTCTGGTACTTTATGATGGATGTCAGCGGTCTCAGGCCACAGCATCTGTCTCTCTGGTACTTTATGATGGATGTCAGCGGTCTCAGGCCACAGCATCTGTCTCTCTGGTACTTTATGATGGATGTCAGCGGTCTCAGGCCACAGCATCTGTCTCTCTGGTACTTTATGATGAATGTCAGCGGTCTCAGGCCACAGCATCTGTCTCTCTGGTACTTTATGATGGATGTCAGCGGTCTCAGACCACAGCATCTGTCTCTCTGGTACTTTATGATTGATGTCAGCGGTCTCAGGCCACAGCATCTGTCTCTCTGGTACTTTATGATGGATGTCAGCGGTCTCAGGCCACAGCATCTGTCTCTCTGGTACTTTATGATGGATGTCAGCGGTCTCAGGCCACAGCATCTGTCTCTCTGGTACTTTATGATGGGTGTCAGCGGTCTCAGGCCACGGCATCTGTTGTGGCGCCCCTGACCTGGTCAGGCACCACTGAGTACTGCACCCATGCTGGGGACAGTACAATACAGGTAATCCAGAAGGCTGACCGAGGTGTGACTACACAGGCGCATAGTGATCAGGTCTCACACATGTACCTTTGAGAGGACCCCTGGGGATCCCAGGAGGGGGAAAAGCCTTCACCTCCACTGGAATAGTGGAGGGGGCCAAAAGCCTCCATCTCCACTCAAGGGGTGTGGTAAGAGAGTCTGGTTGCTAGGTGGCGTAGGCAAGAACAGGAGAGGAGGAGCAGTGAGCCGGTTCAGTGCAGAGTCCAGGGAGCTCGGAGCAGAGCAGACCCCTGGGGCTGTTGCAGTCTAACAGCGCCCGCGCAGTGGCTACCGACGGGGGAGAACGGTCACCTAGGAGTGCTACCCGAAATCCTTCTTCAGCTAAAGAGAGAGCACGGAGTGGGAAGTAAGGAGACTGCTAGGGAGTACCAGGCCCAAACGGGTAGTAGGTCCCAGTGCAGGGATAGATCCAACTTTCCTTGCCAAACCTGCTTGAGGGGGTACTTTACACCCCCAAGATCACACTACAAAGTCCGCAGCCACGTCGCCACAGTTAGGGCCCATAGTTCACAGGAGGCAAGCAGCTGGAGTGTCCTGGCCCAGGCTACAAGCAAACGGACAAACCGAAGGGGAGAGAGGCTTCAGCAACTTCCCTGGGTGACCCCCATAGGGACTAAAAGTCGGGGTTACCCCAAAACGCAAAGGGCTAAGGAAGGCGAGTCGGTAGTCACCCTCATCAGTCAGCCCGAAGGACACCTGATTCCAGCCTGGTTCATCCCAGCTACGCCCGGGTTACTCACCCTGCCATCAACTGTGAGTAAAACCCCTGAAAGACATCCTGCTTGTGTGGAGTTATTCTGCGCCTTGTAGTTCTACACATCTACACAGGACCCTGGGGCTCGCCTCACTCTCAGGAGGCTACGACACCTGACTGCACCCACCATCAGCCCCAGGCACCCCTAACTTGCAGTGGCGGTCCCCACTGACCGCAATTCTGAGAGTGGCGTCACGACAAATAGAAGATTTCTTACCTGTAACAAGATACAGCTGAGTGGAGTCCCTGAAGGTAATGCACCGACACAACACCTGTGGGGCTTCACATCTGGCGTCACGAACAGGATAAGGACTAGACCTGTTCAGACAGGTGACCATGTGCCTGGGCGGTCCGCTTGAAAAATTGGAAGCGCCGCCATATTGCCACCATGAAAAGCGCGCTGAAAAACAACAGCAGCCCGCGCTGGGAGAAGTTACCGCCCACGAAGAGGTGTGGCTACCCAGAGATCCCCTGCAGAGTCCTGACCTCGCAAGTGATGAGAGCGGAGGCGTTGAGAGACGTCGGGACAGAAAGGGAGCCAGAAGCCTGCTGCTGGAAGAGGCAGAGCAGAAACTGAAGAGCCTGCTACTGGAGACAGCGACGAGTCCACTGCTGGGAAATCGTGCAGAAGACGGCGCAGAGGAAATGGCGTCTGAACGCAGAGACCCAGAGCCAGGCTCCGCTGCCTGGTGGTATCGGGAGCTTGCCCAGTTCTGCGACCGACTGGAGACCCGGGTCGTAGAGCAGATCAGAGAGGAACGCATGGAGCTTCTGGAGATGGCTGCAGCGGTTCAGGCCTACGAGGGGAGAGCCACGCGGCGAGTGCCAGACCGAGCGGCGACGACTCAGACCCCGATGCTGCTACCGATGGGTGAGTCCAGTGTTGCCCCTGCCAGCACGAGTGCCCCGACCCCTGCTGCCACGCCCGTAGTCCCCGAAGAGGCGCCCGCCGCGGCGACGCTGAACCAGGCCGCAGCCACGCCAGGTGCGGCCCGCCCAGTCCAGGCCGCCGCAGCGATGCCCTGCCCGGCCCGCCGAGACCCCACCGCAGCAGCAACGCTCGTCCGCGCCGCAAGTGAGGTGCTGAACCAGGCCGCAGCCACGTCTGGTGCGGCCCGCCAAGCCCAGATCGCTGCAGCGACGTCCAGCCCAGCCTGCACAGATCCCATCGCAGCTGCGACGCCAATCCAGGCCGCCGCAGCAATGCCCTGCCCGGCCCGCCAAGAACCGGTCATAGTAGCGATGCCCGCTAAGACGCCAGCTGCAACGGCGACGCTGAGCCAGGCCGCAGCCACGCCAGGTGCGGCCCGCCAAGCCCAGGCCGCCGCAGCGATGCCCTGCTCGGCCCACCAAGACCCGGTCCCTGCAGTAACGCCAAGTCCGGCCCGCAAAGAACCGGCTGCCACCGCGACCCTCATCCATGCCGCGGGTGTGACGCTGACCCAGGCCGCCGCCTTGCTAGGCCCGGCCCGCCAAGACCCCACCGCAGCAGCGACGCTCATCCACGCCGCAGGCGAGGTGCTGAACCAGGCCGCAGCCACGCCAGGTGCGGCCCGCCAAGCCCAGATCGCTGCAGCGACGCCCAGCCTGCAAAGATCCCATCGCAGCTGCGACGCCGATCCAAGCCACGACAGCGACGCCAATCCAGGCCACCGCAGCGATGCCCTGCCCGGCCCGCCAAGAACCGGCCACAGTAGCGACGCCCGCTAAGCCGCCAGTTGCAACAGCGACGCTGATCCAGGCCGCCGCCATGCAGGGCGCGGCCCGCCAAGACCAGGCCGCCGCCATGTCAGGCGCGGCCCGCCAAGATAAGATTGTATCACCGTTTACCCCGGCCTGCAAGGCCAGAGCAGACACCGCTCCCCAGTCCAAGGAAGTCCCTGATAGGAGAGGACCCCGCATACTGGGAGCTGAAGGCTAACCTAGAGTCCCAGTTCCCACAGGAGATGGTGGACCGGTATCTGCTCCCTCCACATACCCCCAGGAGGATTCCGGCAACTCTTGCAGCAACCACGCCAAAGAGTCCCCCGCCTGGGCCTGCTGAAGAACATCCATCCCCAGCACTGCCACGACAGGAGTGCTCAGAAGAACTAAGGGGGAGGGGAGGCCAGGAAGTTGAGGAGCTGACCCCGGAGCCATCAGCAGTGGATCCATGCCCAGAGCTAGAGATGTTGCCATATTCCCGCTGGGATGAAGAAGACCCGATACCCTCTGCTGAGGAAGATGTATCCAGAATCCAGCCTGCAAGCCGCGAAGTAGCGACCCAGCAGAGCCCGGCCCGCAGGACACGGCGCCGTAGCAGAACCAAGTTTTCCCCTGCACCGCAGTCTCCAGAGAATAAAGATGAAGTCACGGCCAGAGACTTAGAGGAGAAACGGTTTTTGAGAAGAGCCAAATCCCAGGTCAGAGGTCCACTTTGTCGAGGAGTAGTAGAAGATTTCAGCCTAAAATCAGGATACGGCTTTATAGTTGCACCTGGTATGAAGGTCGGCATCTTCGTCAATAGAAGAGACGTGAGAGCCCATTTGCCCAGAGGACATCCTGGAAGAAACCTACGGATGGGAGACTCAGTGGAGTTTACAATGCATCAAGGAGAAAGAGGCTGGTATGCACTAGATGTTACACCTTGTCCTAAAGAAAAAGAAACAGACACAGAGGAAGAAAGGAAAGACAGAGATAGAGAAAGAACAGACAAAGAACCCACTGATGAGACCACCACGGATGATGAAAGAGATCGAGAAACCAACAGGTGCCGCAGCCCTACAGGCCCAAGCCCTGGTGAGGAGGAATCCATGTAAAGCAAGAAAAGTAAAGTACAGAAGTTACCAGTTTGACAAGTTTGAAAAGTTTTGCAACGTTACTGTTTAAGAGATGTGCCCACATAAACTAATGTGAGAAATGAACCTTAAGGCTATGAACTGGCTATAGCCACAAACTCTCGCAGTGTAAATAGTTACACCAGAGGCACCACCACCAGAGCCAGCCTGTTTAGGGGCTTGGCTCGTCTGCAACCAGGGAGCACGTCCGTATATAGGGCCTTGGCTCACCTGCAACCAGAGAGCATGCCTGTTTAGGGGGCCTGGCTCTCCACCACAAAGAGGGTATCTGGTCAGCACCAACTGTGGAGGCCGCCTCTGCATCCTGCCAGAAGAGGCTGAAGGCGCGGCTCCACCAGGCCAGGTATACCCTGAAGACCACTAGACCACAAAAGCCGCCTCTACATCCTGCCAGAAGTGGCTGAAGGCGCGGCCGACGGGAGAGAAAGATTGGAGGAAAGGTCTGGGGAAGTAGATGGCCCAGATCTGGTTACCAAAAGGACCGGTGACCTGCCTCCTGAAAGGGTTTGGGTGGGTTAACGGACTTGTGGGTGGAGGGTGGTGATGTATGGTACCTGGTGGTTTTAAAAATGTTTTACCATGTTTTAATGTTTTATGCATTTTAAAATGTTGTCTTGCAGCCCGAGGACGTGCTGGTGATAACTAAGGGGGAATGTGGCGCCCCTGACCTGGTCAGGCACCACTGAGTACTGCACCCATGCTGGGGACAGTACAATACAGGTAATCCAGAAGGCTGACCGAGGTGTGACTACACAGGCGCATAGTGATCAGGTCTCACACATGTACCTTTGAGAGGACCCCTGGGGATCCCAGGAGGGGGAAAAGCCTTCACCTCCACTGGAATAGTGGAGGGGGCCAAAAGCCTCCATCTCCAATCAAGGGGTGTGGTAAGAGAGCCTGGTTGCTAGGTGGCGTAGGCAAGAACAGGGGAGGAGGGAACAGTGAGTCGGTTTAGTGCAGAGTCCAGGGAGCTCAGAGAGGAGCAGACCCCTGGGGCTGTTGCAGTCTAACAGCGCCCGCGCAGTGGCTACCGACGGGGGAGAACGGTCACCTAGGAGTGCTACCCGAAACCCATCTTCAGCTAAAGAGAGAGCACGGAGTGGGAAGTAAGGAGACTGCTAGGGAGTACCAGGCCCAAACGGGTAGTAGGTCCCAGTGCAGGGATAGATCCAACTTTCCTTGCCAAACCTGCTTGAGGGGGTACTTTACACCCCCAAGATCACACTACAAAGTCCGCAGCCACGTCGCCACAGTTAGGGCCCATAGTTCACAGGAGGCAAGCAGCTGGAGTGTCCTGGCCCAGGCTACAAGCAAACGGACAAACCGAAGGGGAGAGAGGCTTCAGCAACTTCCCTGGGTGACCCCCATAGGGACTAAAAGTCGGGGTTACCCCAAAACGCAAAGGGCTAAGGAAGGCGAGTCGGTAGTCACCCTCATCAGTCAGCCCGAAGGACACCTGATTCCAGCCTGGTTCATCCCAGCTACGCCCGGGTTACTCACCCTGCCATCAACTGTGAGTAAAACCCCTGAAAGACATCCTGCTTGTGTGGAGTTATTCTGCGCCTTGTAGTTCTACACATCTACACAGGACCCTGGGGCTTGCCTCACTCTCAGGAGGCTACGACACCTGACTGCACCTACCATCAGCCCCAGGCACCCCTAACTTGCAGTGGCGGTCCCCACTGACCGCAATTCTGAGAGTGGCGTCACGACAAATAGAAGATTTCTTATCTGTAACAAGATACAGCCGAGTGGAGTCCCTGAAGGTAATGCACCGACACAACACCTGTGGGGCTTCACACGGTCTCTCTGGTACTTTATGATGGGTGTCAGCGGTCTCAGGCCACAGCATCTGTCTCTCTGGTACTTTATGATGGATGTCAGCGGTCTCAGGCCACAGCATCTGTCTCTCTGGTACTTTATGATGGGTGTCAGCGGTCTCAGACCACAGCATCTGTCTCTCTGGTACTTTATGATGGATGTCAGCGGTCTCAGGCCACGGCATCTGTCTCTCTGGTACTTTATGATGGGTGTCAGCGGTCTCAGGCCACAGCATCTGTCTCTCTGGTACTTTATGATGGATGTCAGCGGTCTCAGGCCACAGCATCTGTCTCTCTGGTACTTTATGATGGGTGTCAGCGGTCTCAGGCCACAGCATCTGTCTCTCTGGTACTTTATGATGGATGTCACCGGTCTCAGACCACAGCATCTGTCTCTCTGGTACTTTATGATGGATGTCAGCGGTCTCAGGCCACAGCATCTGTCTCTCTGGTACTTTATGATGGGTGTCAGCGGTCTCAGGCCACAGCCTCTGTCTCTCTGGTACTTTATGATGGATGTCAGCGGTCTCAGGCCACAGCATCTGTCTCTCTGGTACTTTATGATGGATGTCAGCGGTCTCAGGCCACAGCCTCTGTCTCTCTGGTACTTTATGATGGATGTCAGCGGTCTCAGGCCACAGCATCTGTCTCTCTGGTACTTTATGATGGGTGTCAGCGGTCTCAGGCCACGGCATCTGTCTCTCTGGTTCTTTATGATGGGTGTCAGCGGTCTCAGGCCACAGCATCTGTCTCTCTGGTACTTTATGATGGGTGTCAGCGGTCTCAGGCCACAGCATCTGTCTCTCTGGTACTTTATGATGGGTGTCAGCGGTCTCAGACCACAACATCTGTCTCTCTGGTACTTTATGATGGGTGTCAGCGGTCTCAGGCCACAGCATCTGTCTCTCTGGCACTTTATGATGGATGTCAGCGGTCTCAGGCCACAGCATCTGTCTCTCTGGCACTTTATGATGGATGTCAGCGGTCTCAGGCCACAGCATCTGTCTCTCTGGTACTTTATGATGGGTGTCAGCGGTCTCAGGCCACAGCATCTGTCTCTCTGGTACTTTATGATGGGTGTCAGCGGTCTCAGGCCACAGCATCTGTCTCTCTGGTACTTTATGATGGATGTCAGCGGTCTCAGGCCACAGCATCTGTCTCTCTGGTACTTTATGATGGGTGTCAGCGGTCTCAGACCACAGCATCTGTCTCTCTGGTACTTTATGATGGATGTCAGCGGTCTCAGGCCACAGCATCTGTCTCTCTGGCACTTTATGATGGGTGTCAGCGGTCTCAGGCCACAGCATCTGTCTCTCTGGTACTTTATGATGGATGTCAGCGGTCTCAGACCACAGCATCTGTCTCTCTGGTACTTTATGATGGATGTCAGCGGTCTCAGGCCACAGCATCTGTCTCTCTGGCACTTTATGATGGGTGTCAGCGGTCTCAGGCCACAGCATCTGTCTCTCTGGTACTTTATGATGGATGTCAGCGGTCTCAGGCCACAGCATCTGTCTCTCTGGTACTTTATGATGGGTGTCAGCGGTCTCAGGCCTCAGCATCTGTCTCTCTGGTACTTTATGATGGGTGTCAGCGGTCTCAGGCCACAGCATCTGTCTCTCTGGTACTTTATGATGGATGTCAGCGGTCTCAGGCCACAACATCTGTCTCTCTGGCACTTTATGATGGGTGTCAGCGGTCTCAGGCCACAGCATCTGTCTCTCTGGTACTTTATGATGGGTGTCAGCGGTCTCAGGCCACAGCATCTGTCTCTCTGGTACTTTATGATGGATGTCAGCGGTCTCAGGCCACAGGATCTGTCTCTCTGGTACTTTATGATGGGTGTCAGCGGTCTCAGGCCACAGCATCTGTCTGTCTGGTACTTTATGATGGATGTCAGCGGTCTCAGGCCACAGCATCTGTCTCTCTGGCACTTTATGATGGATATAAGCGGTCTCAGGCCACAGCATCTGTCTCTCTGGTACTTTATGATGGGTGTCAGCGGTCTCAGGCCACAGCATCTGTCTCTCTAGTACTTTATGATGGATGTCAGCGGTCTCAGGCCACGGCATCTGTCTCTCTGGTACTTTTATGATGGATGTCAGCGGTCTCTGGCCACAGCATCTGTCTCTCTGGTACTTTATGATGGGTGTCAGCGGTCTCAGGCCACAGCATCTGTCTCTCTGGTACTTTATGATGGATGTCAGCGGTCTCAGGCCACATATGTCTCTCTGGTACTTTATGATGGGTGTCAGCGGTCTCAGGCCACAGCATCTGTCTCTGGTACTTTATGATGGATATAAGCGGTCTCAGGCCACAGCATCTGTCTCTCTGGTACTTTATGATGGGTGTCAGCGGTCTCAGGCCACAGCATCTGTCTCTCTGGTACTTTATGATGGATGTCAGCGGTCTCAGGCCACAGCATCTGTCTCTCTGGTACTTTATGATGGATGTCAGCGGTCTCAGGCCACAGCATCTGTCTCTCTGGTACTTTATGATGGATGTCAGCGGTCTCAGGCCACAGCGTCTGTCTCTCTGGTACTTTATGATGGATGTCAGCGGTCTCAGGCCACAGCGTCTGTCTCTCTGGTACTTTATGATGGGTGTCAGCGGTCTCAGGCCACAGCGTCTGTCTCTCTGGTACTTTATGATGGGTGTCAGCGGTCTCAGGCCACAACATCTGTCTCTCTGGTACTTTATGATGGATGTCAGCGGTCTCAGGCCACAGCGTCTGTCTCTCTGGTACTTTATGATGGGTGTCAGCGGTCTCAGGCCACAGCGTCTGTCTCTCTGGTACTTTATGATGGGTGTCAGCGGTCTCATGCCACAACATCTGTCTCTCTGGTACTTTATGATGGGTGTCAGCGGTCTCAGGCCACAGCATCTGTCTCTCTGGTTCTTTATGATGGGTGTCAGCGGTCTCAGGCCACAGCATCTGTCTCTCTGGTACTTTATGATGGATGTCAGCGGTCTCAGGCCACAGCGTCTGTCTCTCTGGTACTTTATGATGGGTGTCAGCGGTCTCAGGCCACAGCATCTGTCTCTCTGGTACTTTATGATGGGTGTCAGCGGTCTCAGGCCACAGCGTCTGTCTCTCTGGTACTTTATGATGGGTGTCAGCGGTCTCAGGCCACAGCATCTGTCTGTCTGGTACTTTATGATGGGTGTCAGCGGTCTCAGGCCACAACATCTGTCTCTCTGGTACTTTATGATGGGTGTCAGCGGTCTCAGGCCACAGCATCTGTCTCTCTGGTACTTTATGATGGATGTCAGCGGTCTCAGACCACAGCATCTGTCTCTCTGGTACTTTATGATGGATGTCAGCGGTCTCAGGCCACAGCATCTGTCTCTCTGGTACTTTATGATGGGTGTCAGCGGTCTCAGGCCACAGCATCTGTCTCTGGTACTTTATGATGGGTGTCAGCGGTCTCAGGCCACGGCATTTGTCTCTCTGGTACTTTATGATGGATGTCAGCGGTCTCAGGCCACGGCATTTGTCTCTCTGGTACTTTATGATGGATGTCAGCGGTCTCAGGCCACGGCATCTGTCTCTCTGGTACTTTATGATGGGTGTCAGCGGTCTCAGGCCACGGCATTTGTCTCTCTGGTACTTTATGATGGATGTCAGCGGTCTCAGGCCACAGCATCTGTCTCTCTGGTACTTTATGATGGGTGTCAGCGGTCTCAGGCCACAGCATCTGTCTCTGGCACTTTATGATGGATGTCAGCGGTCTCAGGCCACAGCATCTGTCTCTCTGGTACTTTATGATGGGTGTCAGCGGTCTCAGGCCACAGCATCTGTCTCTCTGGCACTTTATGATGGATGTCAGCGGTCTCAGGCCACAGCATCTGTCTCTCTGGTACTTTATGATGGATGTCAGCGGTCTCAGGCCACAGCATCTGTCTCTCTGGTACTTTATGATGGGTGTCAGCGGTCTCAGGCCACAGCATCTGTCTCTCTGGTACTTTATGATGGATGTCAGCGGTCTCAGGCCACAGCATCTGTCTCTCTGGTACTTTATGATGGGTGTCAGCGGTCTCAGGCCACAGCATCTGTCTCTCTGGTACTTTATGATGGATGTCAGCGGTCTCAGGCCACAGCATCTGTCTCTCTGGTACTTTATGATGGATGTCAGCGGTCTCAGGCCACAGCATCTGTCTCTCTGGTACTTTATGATGGATGTCAGCGGTCTCAGGCCACAGCATCTGTCTCTCTGGTACTTTATGATGGATGTCAGCGGTCTCAGGCCACAGCATCTGTCTCTCTGGCACTTTATGATGGATGTCAGCGGTCTCAGGCCACAGCATCTGTCTCTCTGGTACTTTATGATGGATGTCAGCGGTCTCAGGCCACAGCATCTGTCTCTCTGGCACTTTATGATGGATGTCAGCGGTCTCAGGCCACAGCATCTGTCTCTGGCACTTTATGATGGATGTCAGCGGTCTCAGGCCACAGCATCTGTCTCTGGCACTTTATGATGGATGTCAGCGGTCTCAGGCCACAGCATCTGTCTCTCTGGTACTTTATGATGGGTGTCAGCGGTCTCAGGCCACAGCATCTGTCTCTCTGGCACTTTATGATGGATGTCAGCGGTCTCAGGCCACGGCATTTGTCTCTCTGGTACTTTATGATGGGTGTCAGCGGTTTCAGGCCACAGCATCTGTCTCTCTGGTACTTTATGATGGGTGTCAGCGGTCTCAGACCACAGCATCTGTCTCTCTGGTACTTTATGATGGGTGTCAGCGGTCTCAGGCCACAGCATCTGTCTCTCTGGTACTTTATGATGGGTGTCAGCGGTCTCAGGCCACAGCATCTGTCTCTCTGGTACTTTATGATGGGTGTCAGCGGTCTCAGGCCACAGCATCTGTCTCTCTGGTACTTTATGATGGATGTCAGAGGTCTCAGGCCACAGCATCTGTCTCTCTGGTACTTTATGATGGATGTCAGCGGTCTCAGGCCACAGCATCTGTCTCTCTGGTACTTTATGATGGATGTCAGCGGTCTCAGGCCACAGCATCTGTCTCTCTGGTACTTTATGATGGGTGTCAGCGGTCTCAGGCCACAGCATCTGTCTCTCTGGTACTTTATGATGGATGTCAGCGGTCTCAGGCCACAGCATCTGTCTCTCTGGTACTTTATGATGGGTGTCAGCGGTCTCAGGCCACAGCATCTGTCTCTCTGGTACTTTATGATGGATGTCAGCGGTCTCAGGCCACATATGTCTCTCTGGTACTTTATGATGGGTGTCAGCGGTCTCAGGCCACAGCATCTGTCTCTCTGGTACTTTATGATGGATGTCAGCGGTCTCAGGCCACAGCATCTGTCTCTCTGGTACTTTATGATGGGTGTCAGCGGTCTCAGGCCACAGCATCTGTCTCTCTGGTACTTTATGATGGGTGTCAGCGGTCTCAGGCCACAGCATCTGTCTCTCTGGTACTTTATGATGGATGTCAGAGGTCTCAGGCCACAGCATCTGTCTCTCTGGTACTTTATGATGGATGTCAGCGGTCTCAGGCCACATATGTCTCTCTGGTACTTTATGATGGATGTCAGCGGTCTCAGGCCACAGCATCTGTCTCTCTGGTACTTTATGATGGGTGTCAGCGGTCTCAGGCCACAGCATCTGTCTCTCTGGTACTTTATGATGGGTGTCAGCGGTCTCAGGCCACAGCGTCTGTCTCTCTGGTACTTTATGATGGGTGTCAGCGGTCTCAGGCCACGGCATTTGTCTCTCTGGTACTTTATGATGGGTGTCAGCGGTCTCAGGCCACGGCATTTGTCTCTCTGGTACTTTATGATGGGTGTCAGCGGTCTCAGGCCACAGCGTCTGTCTCTCTGGTACTTTATGATGGGTGTCAGCGGTCTCAGGCCACAGCATCTGTCTCTCTGGTACTTTATGATGGGTGTCAGCGGTCTCAGGCCACAGCATCTGTCTCTCTGGTACTTTATGATGGGTGTCAGCGGTCTCAGGCCACAGCATCTGTCTCTCTGGTACTTTATGATGGGTGTCAGCGGTCTCAGGCCACAACATCTGTCTCTCTGGTACTTTATGATGGGTGTCAGCGGTCTCAGGCCACGGCATTTGTCTCTCTGGTACTTTATGATGGGTGTCAGCGGTCTCAGGCCACGGCATCTGTCTCTCTGGTACTTTATGATGGATGTCAGCGGTCTCAGGCCACAGAATCTGTCTCTCTGGTACTTTATGATGGATGTCAGCGGTCTCAGGCCACAGCATCTGTCTCTCTGGTACTTTATGATGGATGTCAGCGGTCTCAGGCCACAGCATCTGTCTCTCTGGTACTTTATGATGGGTGTCAGCGGTCTCAGACCACAGCATCTGTCTCTCTGGTACTTTATGATGGATGTCAGCGGTCTCAGGCCACAGCATCTGTCTCTCTGGTACTTTATGATGGATGTCAGCGGTCTCAGGCCACAGCATCTGTCTCTCTGGTACTTTATGATGGGTGTCAGCGGTCTCAGGCCACAGCATCTGTCTCTCTGGTACTTTATGATGGGTGTCAGCGGTCTCAGGCCACAGCATCTGTCTCTCTGGTACTCTATGATGGATGTCAGCGGTCTCAGGCCACAGCATCTGTCTCTCTGGTACTTTATGATGGGTGTCAGCGGTCTCAGGCCACAGCATCTGTCTCTCTGGTACTTTATGATGGATGTCAGCGGTCTCAGGCCACAGCATCTGTCTCTCTGGTACTTTATGATGGGTGTCAGCGGTCTCAGGCCACAGCGTCTGTCTCTCTGGTACTTTATGATGGGTGTCAGCGGTCTCAGGCCACAGCATCTGTCTCTCTGGTACTTTATGATGGGTGTCAGCGGTCTCAGGCCACAGCATCTGTCTCTGGTACTTTATGATGGGTGTCAGCGGTCTCAGGCCACAGCATCTGTCTCTCTGGTACTCTATGATGGATGTCAGCGGTCTCAGGCCACAGCATCTGTCTCTCTGGTACTTTATGATGGATGTCAGCGGTCTCAGGCCACAGCATCTGTCTCTCTGGTACTTTATGATGGGTGTCAGCGGTCTCAGGCCACAGCATCTGTCTCTCTGGTACTTTATGATGGGTGTCAGCGGTCTCAGGCCACAGCATCTGTCTCTCTGGTACTTTATGATGGATGTCAGCGGTCTCAGGCCACGGCATTTGTCTCTCTGGTACTTTATGATGGGTGTCAGCGGTCTCAGGCCACAGCGTCTGTCTCTCTGGTACTTTATGATGGGTGTCAGCGGTCTCAGGCCACAGCATCTGTCTCTGGTACTTTATGATGGATGTCAGCGGTCTCAGGCCACAGCATCTGTCTCTCTGGTACTTTATGATGGATGTCAGCGGTCTCAGGCCACAGCATCTGTCTCTCTGGCACTTTATGATGGATGTCAGCGGTCTCAGGCCACAGCATCTGTCTCTCTGGTACTTTATGATGGATGTCAGCAGTCTCAGGCCACAGCATCTGTCTCTCTGGTACTTTATGATGGATGTCAGCGGTCTCAGGCCACAGCATCTGTCTCTCTGGTACTTTATGATGGGTGTCAGCGGTCTCAGGCCACAGCATCTGTCTCTCTGGCACTTTATGATGGATGTCAGCGGTCTCAGGCCACAGCATCTGTCTCTCTGGCACTTTATGATGGGTGTCAGCGGTCTCAGGCCACAGCATCTGTCTCTCTGGCACTTTATGATGGGTGTCAGCGGTCTCAGGCCACAGCATCTGTCTCTCTGGTACTTTATGATGGGTGTCAGCGGTCTCAGGCCACAGCATCTGTCTCTCTGGTACTTTATGATGGATGTCAGCGGTCTCAGGCCACAGCATCTGTCTCTCTGGTACTTTATGATGGGTGTCAGCGGTCTCAGGCCACAGCATCTGTCTCTCTGGCACTTTATGATGGATGTCAGCGGTCTCAGGCCACAGCATCTGTCTCTCTGGCACTTTATGATGGATGTCAGCGGTCTCAGGCCACAGCATCTGTCTCTCTGGTACTTTATGATGGGTGTCAGCGGTCTCAGGCCACAGCATCTGTCTCTCTGGTACTTTATGATGGGTGTCAGCGGTCTCATGCCACAACATCTGTCTCTCTGGTACTTTATGATGGATGTCAGCGGTCTCAGGCCACAGCATCTGTCTCTCTGGTACTTTATGATGGGTGTCAGCGGTCTCAGGCCACAGCATCTGTCTCTCTGGTACTTTATGATGGATGTCAGCGGTCTCAGGCCACAGCATCTGTCTCTCTGGTACTTTATGATGGATGTCAGCGGTCTCAGGCCACAGCATCTGTCTCTCTGGTACTTTATGATGGATGTCAGCGGTTTCAGGCCACAGCATCTGTCTCTCTGGTACTTTATGATGGATGTCAGCGGTCTCAGGCCACAGCATCTGTCTCTCTGGCACTTTATGATGGATGTCAGCGGTCTCAGGCCACAGCATCTGTCTCTCTGGTACATTATGATGGGTGTCAGCGGTCTCAGGCCACAGCATCTGTCTCTCTGGTACTTTATGATGGGTGTCAGCGGTCTCAGGCCACAGCATCTGTCTCTCTGGTACTTTATGATGGATGTCAGCGGTCTCAGGCCACAGCATCTGTCTCTCTGGTACTTTATGATGGATGTCAGCGGTCTCAGGCCACAGCATCTGTCTCTCTGGTACTTTATGATGGGTGTCAGCGGTCTCAGGCCACAGCATCTGTCTCTCTGGTACTTTGTGATGGCTGTCAGCGGTCTCAGGCCACAGCATCTGTCTCTCTGGTACTTTATGATGGATGTCAGCGGTCTCAGGCCACAGCATCTGTCTCTCTGGTACTTTATGATGGGTGTCAGCGGTCTCAGGCCACAGCATCTGTCTCTCTGGTACTTTATGATGGATGTCAGCGGTCTCAGGCCACAGCATCTGTCTCTCTGGCACTTTATGATGGGTGTCAGCGGTCTCAGGCCACAGCATCTGTCTCTCTGGTACTTTATGATGGATGTCAGCGGTCTCAGGCCACAGCATCTGTCTCTCTGGTACTTTATGATGGGTGTCAGCGGTCTCAGGCCACAGCATCTGTCTCTCTGGTACTTTATGATGGGTGTCAGCGGTCTCAGGCCACAGCATCTGTCTCTCTGGCACTTTATGATGGATGTCAGCGGTCTCAGGCCACAGCATCTGTCTGTCTGGTACTTTATGATGGATGTCAGCGGTCTCAGGCCACAGCATCTGTCTCTCTGGTACTTTATGATGGGTGTCAGCGGTCTCAGGCCACAGCATCTGTCTCTCTGGTACTTTATGATGGATGTCAGCGGTCTCAGGCCACAGCATCTGTCTCTCTGGTACTTTATGATGGGTGTCAGCGGTCTCAGGCCACAGCATCTGTCTGTCTGGTACTTTATGATGGGTGTCAGCGGTCTCAGGCCACAGCATCTGTCTGTCTGGTACTTTATGATGGGTGTCAGCGGTCTCAGGCCACGGCATCTGTCTCTCTGGCACTTTATGATGGGTGTCAGCGGTCTCAGGCCACAGCATCTGTCTCTCTGGTACTTTATGATGGATATAAGCGGTCTCAGGCCACGGCATCTGTCTCTCTGGTACTTTATGATGGGTGTCAGCGGTCTCAGGCCACATATGTCTCTCTGGTTCTTTAAGATGGGTGTCAGCGGTCTCAGGCCACAGCATCTGTCTTATCAGCAGCGATTGGAGCTCAGATTGCCGCTGTTAACCCATTAGATGTCACTGTGACTGATAGTGGCAAGTGAGGCATGTACCGCCCCGCGGCCTCGGCTGCCACCTCCGAGCCGCTTGGGTCCGTGCTCGCGTTCTACGGGTGGTGGCTCGAGCCTGTCACTGACCCGGGGGTCGCTCTGTAAGGGAGGTTGGCGCTAAGCGCGGAGGATGCGGGTATTTGTTTTTTAGGATAGTTATTCGTGACGCCACCCACGGGTTGTGGTGATGGTGGGCACCACCTCTGCGGTGAAGGTGCGGGGACTCCCGGGAGCGGTGTAGTGGCGCAGCTAGGTGTTGACCCCTCCATGGGTAGGGGCGGTTGGTCCCAGGACCCGTTTGGGAAGATGCAGGGCTGCGGTGCGGTGCCGGATGGCACTGGTGTACTCACGATTAAACCACACAGTCACTGGTAAACCAAACGGAGGTGTGACCGGGGCCCGCAGCCGGCTGCAGCTTCCTAGTCAGGTTGGCAGTGTCTGCCTTTCTCCTGCACCTATGTTGTAGTTTGACCACTGTGCCTGAGCACTGGTAGTCCGCTCCCCGGTTTGTAGATGTCGTAGGAGCCCCTTTGCCCGCAGGCGCTGGCCCTTGGATCTCCTGCCTTCGGCGGTGGCTACTACCCGGACGGGTTGGGCTGTTGCCTTCAATCGGGACTTTGGTGGGAATGAACCCCTGAGGTCCAGACCGCAATCAGTTAATTCGACTATGGTGGTGGCATACAGCCTAGTTTGGGGTCTGAGTACCCTGCCTGGTGGTCCGGTATCCAGTTAGCTCCCCGGTTCGGTTCCGGCGAGCCACTACCCTGTCCCGGTTCCTACGGTTTCGCAGTTTGTATTCCCGGTCTCCTGCAGGCAGTCACCGCCGTCTGCCTGCCTGACTGTCTTGGGGCTCCTAGGCTCCAACCCAGGCCCCGCGCAGAACTGTACTTCACTACTCTCCACTCCACTGTACTGTACTGAACTGTTTGTGTTTTCCTGCCTCAGGCCAGCAGACTCCTCGGAGGGCGTGTCTATCTGCCTGACTCCGCCCACCTGCTGTGCCTGTCTGACTCTGAGGGAGGCAATCAGGTCTATGTGGTTGACTGGTGGTACCTTTCTAGTGTAGGGGGTGTATGTGGTGAATGTAGTAACCTGTGACCCCTGGGGTCCAGGGCGTCACCCTTCCCCTTGGTTTAATGCAGACCGTCCGCGGGCTGCCCGATCCACACCGGTTTATTTTGTTGTTAACTGCAAAAAGATAAATAACAGGTAAACATTCAAAAAGCATTTTCATTTCTTCCCTCATGGGCGGCACAGTACTTGAACCGTTACAAACGGGGAACATTTTTAATAACATTCGGGAACGGGTCCATCCGCTTTCCCACCGAAGCAACCTAGACCTTGATGCTGCCCCTAAAAAACAGGCAGAACCCCTCTTCCCCAGTCCGAAAAACGGGAACTGGCCCAGGCCACCCAAGCGGGAACGAGTACGGTGATGTGCACCCGGCAGTCATTCAGAGGCCCGGGGGTCACGTCGCACTGTAAGGGAGGTTACATAGTTACATAGTTACATAGTTACTTAGGTTGAAAAAAGACCTGGGTCCATCTAGTTCCTCTTCCCCCACCAGTTCTACATTTAGTCACTAAGTCATTTATAACCAACAATGTTGTGTACTGAGGAAATCATCCAGCCCTTTTTTGAAAGCTGTTATAGTATCTGCCATTACTACCTCTTGTGGTAGGGCATTCCACAGTCTGATCGCTCTAACTGTAAAGAACCCTTTCCTATTTAGCTGCCGGAATCGCTTTTCTTCCACTCGCAGTGAGTGCCCCCTGGTCCTTAGTACTGTCTTTGGAAGAAATAAGTCCTGTGCCAGTCCTTTATATTGACCACACATGTATTTATACATATAAATGAGATCTCCTCTGAGACGTCTTTTTTCTAAGCTAAACATATCTAACTTTTTCAACCTGTCATCATACGGGCGGCCTCCATTACCCATCATACGGGCGGCCTCCATTACTCATCATACGGGCGGCCTCCATTACTCATCATACGGGCGGCCTCCATTACTCATCATACGGGCGGCCTCCATTACTCATCATACGGGCAGCCTCCATTACTCATCATACGGGAGGCCTCCATTCCTCATCATACGGGCGGCCTCCATTACTCATCATACGGGCGGCCTCCATTACTCATCATACGGGCAGCCTCCATTACTCATCATACGGGCGGCCTCAATTACTCATCATACGGGCGGCCTCCATTCCTCATCATACGGGAGGCCTCCATTCCTCATCATACGGGAGGCCTCCATTCCTCATCATACGGGAGGCCTCCATTACTCATCATACGGGCGGCCTCCATTACTCATCATACGGGCGGCCTCCATTACTCATCATACGGGCGGCCTCCATTACTCATCATACGGGCGGTCTCCATTCCTCATCATACGGGAGGCCTCCATTCCTCATCATACGGGCGTCCTCCATTACCCATCATACGGGAGGCCTCCATTCCTCATCATACGGGCGGCCTCCATTACTCATCATACGGGCGGCCTCCATTACTCATCATACGGGCGGCCTCCATTACTCATCATACGGGCGGCCTCCATTACTCATCATATGGGCGGCCTCCATTCCTTGTAATAGTCTAGTTGCCCGCCTTTGAACTGACTCTAACTTCTGAATGTCCTTTTTAAAATGTGGAGCCCAAAACTGGATCCCGTATTCCAGATGTGGCCTTACAAGTGATTTATAGAGGGGTAACAATACGTTGGGATCACGGGATCTAATCTTTTTATACCCCCTAGAATCTTGTTTGCTTTAGCAGCTGCTGCTTGACATTGAGTGCTGCTGCTCAGCTTATTTGTAATGAGAATACCCCGGTCCTTCTCCTGTTCTGTAGTCCCGAGTTTACTTCCATTTAATGTATACGCAGCTATAGGATTACTCCGTCCTAGGTGCATTACTTTACATTTATCAACATTAAATCTCATTTGCCAAGTATCTGCCCATTCTGACATCTTATCCAGATCTTTTTGTAATATTGTACTATCCAGGTCAGTTTTTAATATCCTACATAGTTTGGTGTCATCGGCAAAGACTGACACTTTACTATCAATCCCATCCATAAGGTCATTAATAAAGAGAGTAAAAAGAATCGGTCCAAGCACAGATCCCTGCGGCCCCCACTGCTCCTAGCACAGATCCCTGCGGCCCCCACTGCTCCCAGTACAGATCCCTGCGGCCCCCACTGCTTCCAGTACAGATCCCTGCGGTCCCCACTGCTGACTATAGCCCATTTAGAGAATGTTCCATTTATGACTACTCTTTGTTTCCTATCTTTTAGCCAATTCCTTACCCAGTTGCATATTGTGTCCCCTGGTCCTTGCTTCTGGAGCTTTAGTATAAGGCTATTATGTGGTACAGTATCAAATGCCTTTGCAAAGTCCAAATAAATCACATCAGCTGCATTACCAATATCCAGGTCTGCACTTACCCCCTCATAGAACCCCAACAGGTTGGTTAGACACGACTTATCTTTCATGAATCCATGCTGTTTGTCAGTTATCATATTATTTTCTGCAATATATTTTTGCATGTCATCCCTTAAAATGCCCTCAAAAACTTTGCATACTACTGATGTCAGGCTTACTTGACGGTAGTTGCCTGGATCTACCCTCTTACCTTTCTTAAATATCGGTACCACATCAGCAATCCTCCAATCCTGAGGCACCAACCCCGTTACAAGTGAGTCTAAAAAGATGAGATACAGCGGTCTGTCGATTACGGAGCTCAATTCCCTCAATATTCGTGGATGAATGCCATCTGGCCCTGGGGATTTGTCAATGTTTAATTTACTCAGACGTAGGCGTACTTTATCTTGTGTTAAATTAATTATATCGGGTGGTGGACTTTGATTTTTCACTTGTTGAATGATCCCTGGTACAGTCAGTTCCTTGGTGAATACAGATGAGAAATGCCTATTTAATATCTCAGTCTTTTGTTTGTCCTCTATAACTAACTTGTTATATTTTAAGGGTCCGATACTATCCTTTGTTTTCCTTTTGGCATTAATGTATTTATAAAAGATTTTGGGATTTATTTTAATGTCATTGGCGATTTTTGTTTCAGTAGCTAGTTTTGCTTGTTTGATTTCTTTTTTGCATTGCCTATTGATATCTTTATACTCCTGCAATGCTATTTCTGTATTCTCAGCCTTTAAGATTTTAAACGCCCTTTGTTTTTGTTTTATTATACTTTGTACAGTCTTATTTATCCATAGTGGTTTCTTTTTATTCCTGGACATTTTATTACCAGAGGGTATATGTTTTTTACAGGACTCTAGTAGTATATCCTTAAACTTACCCCATTTATGTTCGGTATCCCCAGTTACCATGACTCTGTCCCAATCTACACATTTAAGCTCTTCCCTTAATTTGTTGAAATCAGCTTTCCTAAAATTCCAGGTTTTAGCATTCCCCCTTTGAAATGTTCTATTGAATATTATGTCGAAGCTTACCATATTATGATTGCTGGTGCCCAAGTGTTCCCGGACCTGTAGGTTGGCGCAATGCGTGGGGGATGCGGGTATTTGGGGGTTCTAGGCTCCAACCCAGGCCCCAAGTAGCACTGTACTCCACTACTCTCCACTCCACTGTACTAAACTGAACTGTTTGTGTTTTCCTGCCTCAGGTCAGTGTGACGCCCTGGCAAAGCCAGGTTGTCACAGAAAGAGTTAATCCTCCTTGGTAATCTGATCTCACACCGGTGCAGCAGGACAAACCACATCCCCCAGGGTAAGAGAAAAGCAGAGCAGAGGGGAGGGGCTGGAGCAGAGTGTTTGGAGAGACAGAGAGAAGAGGAGTCTGGAGTTGTAGCTCCCAGGCTGATGGTGAAGCGTGCTCCGAAAGTGCCGGGACAGGCTGTAGTGAGGAAGGGGCCAGAGGTAGCCGGAGCAGGGTAGTGGCTGAGGAGAAAAAGGAAGAGAGTGGAGAGAAAGGCACCTGGCTGCAGGTAAAGAACAGGAGCTGCTGCACCGTGTGTGGGACACTAACACCCCCCGTACTGAAGGCTGCGGACACCGGCAATTTCTAGTTTACCAGTGACTCTGTGTGAAATACTTGTGAATACGCCCGTGCCCTCGGGCACCGCACCGCTGCAGTGCGCCCTGCTCCCTGCTTACCCCATCACCGGGCCCCGGGACAACCATCCCCCTACCCAATGAGGGGAGAATCACCAACTCAGCTGCTCCCTGTCACCGCTCCCGGGATCCCCATAAAGAGCAGAGGTGGTGTCCACACAATCACCACAACCGTGGGTGGCGTCACGGACAATCTCCCTTACCCAATCCCTTTTTTACTGTGGAGCCTGGGATCTCAGACCGGGTCACGCTACCGTGATACCCACAGAAGTGACCCCGTGGCCCGGATCTGAGTACCCCTGGTCCCCGGGCGACACATTTGGCATCAAGAACAGGATCGAACCCATCCAGTTACCTGGAAGAAGTGCGCCTTGTTCTGGACTGTCAGCGGTGCCCCGCTGCAAAAATTTTGAAAGTCGCCGTCTTTGCCGCCATTTTGGGTGCGAAACTCTCCCGCCCAGCGCCTTCTTCCCCAAGCGGTGGGCGCGAAAAAGAGGCTACGCCCCCTGAGGACGCGGGCGGAAGTGAAGATCCGGAGGACCGGAAGCGAAAGGAAAACTTTAAAAGTTGCTCGAAGGACTGCTCCCGAGTACCAAGGGGGAGCAGGAGGAAGGAACCGCAGTTCATGTGACCAGGACTGTAAAGGCAGGGACGCCAGGACTTTGCCTAATTCCGTTCCTGGACAAGCAGTAGCCGCAACCCCGATGACATCTTACCCGGCTCCGGCAGTCCGCCCGGCCGCAACGGAGGTGGCACCCGATTGGAAGTCTGCCCCAGATGTGGCGCCAGCCGCTCCCAGGTACCCCGTCACGGCTGTGGAGCAGCCGAAGTGCACCTGCAGAGAGGAGGAGCAGGCCAGTGAGAGATGGAGCCCTCGGCAGTTAGCGAGGCCGGTTGTAGCCGGCGCCGAGGGCATCTAAGTGGGCCTGGCTTCTGAGCAGGAGGCAGAGCACGGAACCCGTGCCCCGTACTGGGAGTGGCGGCAGCGTCAGTGGTAGTGGAGCATGGATGGCTACTCACAAGTTAAAAAGTTGACTGTTTTATGGACTGTCACCCCTGTTGAACGCCCTCAAGTTCAGGAGGAGGCCATCTGCTCCGCAGGTGTGGGGTGGCAGAACAGTTTGAAGTTTTAGAAAACGTACCTCCTGATGTGGGAAGATGTATGATTGTAATGTGTTGATTTTTCCTTTTTCCAGTTTCAATAAATGTTGGTGCCCAGACAGCCCGAGGACGGGCTGTGTTTTACCAGGGGGGTGTGTGACGCCCTGGCAAAGCCAGGTTGTCACAGAAAGAGTTAATCCTCCTTGGTAATCTGATCCCACACCGGTGCAGCAGGATAAACCACATCCCCCAGGGTAAGAGAAAAGCAGAGCAGAGGGGAGGGGCTGGAGCAGAGTGTGTGGAGAGACAGACAGAAGTGGAGTCTGGAGTTGTAGCTCCCAGGCTGATAGTGAAGTGTAACGCCCCTGTAAACGGGTCGTTACAGGGTATTAAATGTTACCCCATTTTTCCCGGGCAGGAGGAAGAAGGTTCCCCACAACACACACTCACATCACACTGGCTTGAAGGAGTTAACAGCATTTGCAGCATGAAGTTTGTTCTGAGTCCATGACTCATCTTGTCTCCTTAATGAGCAGGTGGCTGGACACAGGCAAGTCCCCACGACAACCAAGGGGAGGGGGGCCTGAAGGAGTGAGTTTAGTGCAGAGCACACAGAAGTTTAGGCACAACGTCAGAGGCTGCAAGTGAGTGCAGACGTCCAGAGAACATCTCCTGTTGAGGAGATGCCACGAGACCAGGGCTGATAACACCTAGAGGAGGGGAATGGAGCTGAGGACTGGGGTTCCCTGGAGAAAGTTGTACCCGGTGGCGGTTGTGTTAGGTCCGCTACCGGGGATGAGAGAGACAGAGAGGTGGCGAGTTCCCAAGATGCTCTATGCCACGGGGACGGCACTAACGCACCGAAAGGGAGAGACCCCCAGAACACCTCACCGGACACCCCTTCCTCCTACCTGCCCGGGACCGACCAAAGGCTATAGGCGGCGAGGACCAGCACCCGGGTGCGATGTGAAACGGACTTTAAATAAAGAACAACTGGAACCGCACACCGTGACTGCTGTGAGTAATGCCGCCGCCCTGTGCCCCCGGTGTCACTGAGGACTGTTGCCCTGGGTCTCATTAACTTCCCGGGGCTCCCCCGCTCCACCCGTGGGGAGCGATTCCATCCGGCTGCCCGTAACACCTGCCCCGGAGAGAGACCGCGCAGCGGCGGCTTAACACCTGGCCGCAAACCACGGGTGGCGCTGCAAGCACCCCCCGTCCTCGTCCCGTACCGTTTCCTGGGGAAGAGCGATGGCAAGCCCCCCCCCCCCAGGGACTCTGTTACCCTCCTTCCATCCCCCTTGTAACACCGGACTGACGGTCGGACTTTCCTTTTTATTGAAACCCGCCGAGGGTCACGGAAGCCGGGTCGGGCCACTCACAGCCTGACCCCGAATACCACCGGCCCGGTGACCGTGCGAGCCCTGCAAGCCCCGGCGTGGGCGTTTCAGAAGCGTGCTCCGAAAGGGCCGGGACAGGCTGTAGTGAGGAAGGGGCCAGAGGTAGCCGGAGCAGGGTAGTGGCCCGTCGGTACCTAGGGTGACCCGGATCACTGCAGGGGAGTGGATTCCCCGTTCCCGGCTGAGGAGAAAGAGGAAGAGAGTGGAGAGAAAGGCACCTGGCTGCAGGGAAAGAACAGGAGCTGCTGCACCGTGTGTGGGACACTAACACCCCCGTATCGAAGGTTGCGGACACCGGCAATTCCTAGTTTACCAGTGACTCTGTGTGAAATACTTGTGAGTACACCCGTGCCCTCGGGCACCGCACTGCAGCACTGCGCCCTGCTCCCTGCTTACCCCATCACCGGGCCCCGGGACAACCAACCCCCTACCCACGGAGGGGAGAATCACCAACTCAGCTGCTCCCTGTCACCGCTCCCGGGATCCCCATAAAGAGCAGCGGTGGTGTCCACAATCACCACAACCGTGGGTGGCGTCACGGACAATCTCCCTTACCCAATCCCCTTTTTACTGTGGAGCCTGGGATCACAGACCGGGTCACGCCACCGTGATACCCACAGAAGTGACCCCGTGGCCCGGATCTGAGTACCCCTGGTCCCCGGGCGACACATCAGCAGACTCCTCGGAGGGCGTGTCTTTCCGCCTGTCTCCGCCCACCTGGTGTGCCTGTCTGACTCTGAGGGAGGCAATCAGGTCTTTGTGGTTGACTGATGGTACCTTACTGGGGTGGGGGTGGATGTGGTGAGTGTAGTAACCTGTGACCTCTGGGGTCCAGGGCGTCACAAGGCACACAACCCTGTCCATTCAGGGGCTCCTGGTTACCCCGTCAATGTAATCCTGCAAGTTTAAAAATTAAAACAAAATGGAAAAGATAAAATTCCTATCAGCTCCTCCTTTACCTAAACATATCGAAATAAAAAAAAAAAGAAATAAGCCATATACAGCATTGTGATGTCCGTAAGATATGACATGTAAAATTATATCAGACCCCGTAAGCAAAGTGGAAGCCTCGCTGACTGGAGTGGGTTATGGCTGTAGATTACATTAATGTGAAGCACCCAGCCCAGTAAGGGACACATCGCTGGAATCAGGGGCTCTGCCCCTACATCATGCTGCTGTCAGAGTACATAGCACACACCTCCTGCCAGATTCCCTTTAGCACAGCCCGTGCTGGGGTGTTCATTATTTTTGGGCATTGTCGGTGTTGCTATGTGTTATATGATCAGGCCTCCTCCGTAGATCAGGAGACACGTGAGGACACATCTGGAGCTGTCACTTACAACATTACACGGCAAATAAAGGACGTTTTAAAAATTCATTTCTTTCTGATTTGATTTCTCTGAAGCCAAAATGTTTGATTTGGAGCAAATCAGTTTGGCATGAATTGAAATTGCTCCAAAAATATATTTATTATGCTCTGAGGTTTCTACAGATCCCAAAACAGATCCCGGTCTGGTCCTTTGGTGTGCGCTTCAGATCTTCTGGTCTTCACTTCTCTAATCTTGCCTCTGGTGCTCTGATCTTCTGGTCGTCAGTCTTCTGACATTGTGGCCTCTGGCCAACCATTCTTCTGGCTTCCGAGCTCTGATCTTCTAGCCTCCAGTCTTCTTATCTTCTGGCCTCTGATCCTCCTATCATATGGCCTCCAGTCCTTTGATCCTCAGGCCTCTGGTTCTCTGATCTTCTGGCCTCTGGTTCTCTGATCTTTTGATATTCGTATGTTCTGGTAACCAGTCTTCTGATTTTCTAAGCACTAATCTTTTGGCATCCAGCCCTCTAATCTTCTATACTCCAGTCTTTTGGCCCTCAGTCTTCTTTTCTTCTCGCCACCAGTCTTCTTATCTGCTGATTTTCTGGCCTGTGGTCCTCTGATCTGACTCTCTGTCATCTGGTAGATCAATTTTCTGGCTTCTGGGCTCTGATCTCGTAGCCTCCAGTCTTCTCATCTTCTGGCCTCTGATCCGTCCATTTTATGACCTCCAGTCCTCTGATCGTCTGGCCTCCGGGCCTGTGATCTTTCGGCTTCCGGACCTCTGATATTCTAGCCCAGTCCTCTGATCTCCTGGCCTCTGGTCTTCTGATCTTCTGGTTTCTGGTCCTCTCATCTTCTGGCCCAGTCCTCTGATCTTCTGGTCTCCGGTCCTCTGATATTATGGCTTCTGGTCCTCTGATATTCTACCCCAGTTCTCTGATCTCCAGGCCTCTGGTCCTCTGATCTCCTGGCTTTTGATATTCTTATCTTATGGTCTCCGGTCTTCTGATCTTGAAGGCACCAGTCCTCTAATCTTCTTGCCTCCAAGCCTCTAATTTTCTGCACTCCAGTCTTCTGACCCTCTGTCTTCTTTTCTTCTGGCTCCCAGTCTTCTTATCCGCTAATCTTCTGGCTTCTGGTCCTCTGATTATCTGTCCACTGATCTTCTGGCCTTCAGCCATTTTATGATCTGGCCTCCTCTGCTCTGATCTTTAGGTCTTCTTATCTTCTGGAGATGACAAGTGGCTACATGTGACTGAGTCAGAGGTTGAAACAGACAGAAGGCCACTGTGCAAGAAAGTACTTCGACCCTTTGCATCAAAATTATGCACCTCTCTATATGTCTGTGTACCGCCCTGAGAGGGGCTCGGCCCGAGCCGCTCCAGGTCCGGGCTCCGGTTGTCGGTGGCACGAGCACCTCCGGACCAGGGGCCACGTCGCTCTGTTAAAGGGGAGGCAGTGGGTTGGTTGTGTGGTAAGAGGCGCACAGCCGGGGGAGGCCGCGCTGTCTCCCTACGGGTCGTGACGCCACCCACGGGTCGTGGTGACGGGATGCACCACCGCTGCGTCCGGGATCGGTGTTGCAGCCGCAGCTCAGATTTCAGCCCCTCCGTGGGTAGGGGCGGTGTGTCCCGGGGCCCGGTGGTGGGAGACCAATGGCGACGGTGTTTTTGTCGGGGTGCAGGGTACCGCGCTGTGGTGCCGTGTCATGCCCAGATGGCACTGGTGTACTCATGATTAATGCACACTCAGAGTCACTGGTAAACCAAAGTTCGGGTATGGTCGGGTCCCGCAGCCGGCCCCCGTGAGGTTGATGGTGGCCCCCTTTCCCTTGCACCTCTTGAGTGGTTTTTCGGCTCCCCTGCCTGGGCAGTGGTAGCCCGCTCCCCGGCATTGAGCTGCCAGAGGAGCCCTCGGTTGCCCGCAGGCGCTGGACCGTCGGGTGTTTGGCCCTTGGCGGTGGCACTCACCCGGAATCGGTGGGCTTTTGCCTTCTTTCGGGACTTTGGGTGTGGATGAACCCGTGAGGTCCAGCCAGCAATCAGTCAATTTGCCTAAACTCAGTGGCTTCTAAGCTAGGACGGGGTCTGAGTACCCGATTTCTGGTGCTCCGGTACACGGTTGACTCCCCGGTTCAGGACCGGTGGGCTCCAACCCTGGCCCGGTCCCTACGGTTCCGCCGGTTGCTGTACTGTTACTCCTGCAGACAGCCACCACCGTCTGCCTGCCTGACATTACGGGGATCCCAGGCTCCAACCCGGGTCCCTGACAGTTCTGCTCCCCCACACCTCCTGTCACTGTCACTGTACAACTAGACTGCTTGTATTTCCTGCCTCAGGACAGTAGTCTCCTCGGTGGGCGTGCCTTTCCGCCTGACTCCGCCCACCTGGTGTGCCATACTTGCACTGAGGGAGGCATCAGGTCTCCCTTTCGGGTGACGGGTGTGTCCTCACAGGGGATGGGGGTGTGTGTGTAATGTGGTAGGTGTTGTTACCTGTGACCCCTGGGGGTCCAGGGCGTCACATTCCCCCTTGGTTTAATGCAGACTGTCCGCGGGCTGCCCGACCAACTCCGGTTTATTTTTCTTTTTAACTGAAAACTGGAAAACGGGAAACATTTGCAATTATAATAACATTTGTACAAACTATGGTTACTGAAGGTCTTCCCATAACGGGAGGCATTTTGCTTTAATGTTTCAAACTTTATTAAACGGAACGGGTTCATGTCCTGCCGCCTTTCCCACCCAAACAACCTAGCCTTGATGCTGCCCTTAAGAAATGGGCAGCACCCCTTTTCCTCAGTCCGGAAACAGGAACATGGCCAGATCACCCAGGTGGGAACGGGTACGGTGCGGTGCACCCGGTAGTTGTCAAGGGCTCCCCGGAGGATGGTCACCGGTCCCGGTGGCGACCGGACCCCAGCCTGCTCTGCTGCAGGTCCTTCCTCCAATCTGCCTCTCCGGAGGCTAACGGAACGGGAAGGCATGTTAAGGGGGCAGATAGGGCAATATTTACAAGCCCAAAAGTTTTTGGGTGGCTGACAAGTCCACGGCCTTGTCCATGAGCAGTCACTCATGCAACAGGGTTATCAACGGGGGTTAAACACAAGTCCCAACGGGGACGGGTCTTTTTTATAGCCAACGAGCTACCAGCTTACTCCAGCTCTTCCTCCGATGCGGATTCAACCTCCGCCTCAAACATCTCCAGCATGCAACAGGCCTGGTGGGAAAGGGCCATCTGGTATCCATTTCCCCCGCATCGCGGGATGTACGTGGCCGACTGAGCACTGCCATCAAGGAGACTTTCGTCGGCCTCCTCCGACCCTGAGACCGGCTCTGTATCGGGACCGGAGTCGCTGTTATCAGTCCCCGCTCGGCTGGGCCTCACCTCCCTCTGGGCCGGGTGGGCTGCCGGGGCCACCTCTTTCTCTGCGTCCAGCGGGTTGTCGTCAGCTGCCGTAACCTCCAGGTCGGCTGCTCCTTCAGCCACCCCGACCTTTGGACCTTCCGGAATCGGCGCTTCGGGCCCCGCCGCCATAGCAGGGGGCGGCGAGCCGGGCAGATCAGCAGTGGCGGTTCCCACGGGCGATGGCGGAGACCGTATAAGGGCCAGGGGTAGACCGTGTCTCTCAGCCGCTGCGGCCGGTCCCTGCGGGACATAGAGGGGTGGGTCACTCACCAGCTCCTCCAACTCGGCCTCCATCTCGTGCACCCGGTCGATCGCAGCCAGCGCCTCCACCTCTGCGGTCCACCGCTCCATCAAGAGGCGTATCTGACTCCGGTGGCGCTGACAAATCTCCGCCGTCCTGGCTCTCATCCACGCCGCGGTTGCGGGCGCGGGCTCTGAACCCTCGGGCTGCTCGAATGGGGCGGACATGCTGCTTCTACACCGACGGGGTCCAGAAACGGAACGGATGCAGGGTGCTGGAGTCCCTGCCTTTTTATCTTCTCGGTTACATCAGGCAGCCTTCTTGCCCGCCTCCCCCTTGGTTTTCTCTTTGCACTCCTCCTTTGGGGGCGGGGCTTCACTTTCGCGCCTTCACTGCTTGGGGAAGACGACTCGAGCGGGAAACTTTTGCGCCAAGATGGCGGGTCTTCAACTTTTTCGTCAGGACACAGCTGACGGATACTTCTAAGACGCACTTCCACAGGTAAGTGGACTGTCCGAATCCTGTTCGTGACGCCAGAAGAGTCGATGTGTACTGCCCTGAGAGGGGCCCGGCCGCTTCTCTGCTTCTCGGGCCGAGCCGCTCGAGGTCCGGGCTCGGGTTGTCGGTGGCATGAGCGCCTCTAGACCGGGGACCACGTCGCTCTGTTAATGGGGAGGCAGTGGGTTGGTGGTGTGGGACGAGGCGCGCAGCCGGGGAAGGCCGCGCTGTTTCCCTACGGGTCGTGACGCCACCCACGGGTCGTGGTGACAGGATGCACCACCGCTGCGGCTGGAGTGAAGGCGGGCTCGTCCGGGATCGGTGTTGCGGCCGCAGCTCAGATGTCAGCCCCTCCGTGGGTAGGGGCGCTGTGTCCCGGGGCCCGGTGGTGGGAGACCGATGGCGACGGTGTTGTTGTCGGGGTGCAGGGTGCTGCGCTGTGGTGCCGTGTCGTGCCCGGATGGCACTGGTGTACTCACGATTAATGCACACTCAGAGTCACTGGTAAACCAAAGTTCGGGTATGGTCGGGTCCCGCAGCTGGCCCCCGTGAGGTTGATGGTGGCCCCTTTCCCTTGCACCTCTTGAGTGTTTTTTTGGCTCCCCTGCCTGGGCAGTGGTAGCCCGCTCCCCGGCATTGAGCTGCCAGAGGAGCCCTCGGTTGCCCGCAGGCGCTGGCCCGTTGGGTGTTTGGCCCTTGGCGGTGGCACTCACCCGGAATCGGTGGGCTTTTGCCTTCTTTCGGGACTTTGGGTGTGGATGAACCCGTGAGGTCCAGCCAGCAATCAGTCAATTTGCCTAAACTCAGTGGCTTCTAAGCTAGGACGGGGTCTGAGTACCCGGTTTCTGGTGCTCCGGTACACAGTTGACTCCCCGGTTCAGGACCGGCGGGCTCCAACCCTTGCCCGGTCCCTATGGTTCCGCCGGTTTCTGTACCGGTACTCCTGCAGACGGCCACCACCGTCTGCGTGCCTGACATTACGGGGAGCCCAGGCTGCAACCCGGGTCCCTGACAGTTCTGCTCCTCTACACCTCCTGTCACTGTACAACTAGACTGCTTGTATTTCCTGCCTCAGGACAGTAGTCTCCTCGGTGGGCGTGCCTTTCCACCTGACTCCGCCCACCTGGTGTGCCCTACTTGCCCTGAGGGAGGCATCAGGTCTCCCTTTCGGGTGACGGGTGTGTCCTCACAAGGGAAGGGGGTGTGTGTGTAATGTGGTAGGTGTTGTTACCTGTGACCCCTGGGGTCCATGGCGTCACATCTGTAACAGAAGATGCTTGCTGCTTTAGAGGTGATAGTGGTTCCCGTTATCTCTTGAGCTCCTGTGCGGCTGCACAGATTGTACCAATGGTATGTCTGCCCCTGGACCATGTGACAATTAGTCAGGAACAAAAGATTCGGAATTCAAATGATCACAAAACTAGAGGATGGAAGATTGGATGCGACAATGGAAGAACGGGTGACAAGATGTGAGGGGCGAGCCTAGAGCAGGTGAGGATAATCTCTAATAGTTTTTCCTTTCCCGGTCCAGCCGCCAATATGATGGGTTCCCGCAAATCTAATCAAAAATAATTCAAATTTTGACAAATCCAAATTTTTGGTTAATTTCAAGATGCGTTTGATGTTTAATGACCGGATTCCTTCATCTCTGGTTCAGACAATATTCTGAATTGTTCTCAGTGAAGTATCCGCTCTGCAATGATTTCACACGTATACAATGAATACTGCTGATCAATGGTGCAACGTCTGATCGTCCCAATGACAAGGAAGACCTGAAGAAGCCTCCAGCCGAGACTGCACGAATCCTAGTGTCGCGGGCGGGGAGGGCGCTGCGCTCACCACGCTCGGGTCCGGCACTGCTGCTGCTGCTCGGTGGCTCGAGCGGTGGGCCAGATCCGGGGACTCGAGCGGCGCTCCTCGCCCGTGAGTGAAAGGGATGGTTTGGTTTGGGGATGTAGTCCGTGACGCCACCCACGGTTTGTGGTGATAATGGGACACCACCACTACTCTGAACGGGGATCCCGGGAGCGATGACAGGGAGCAGCCGAGATGTTTCCCTCCCCTCCGTGGGTAGGGGGTTTGGTGGTCCCGGGGCCCAGTGATAGCGACTGGAGGGTGGATGGCAGGAGTTGGGGAGGTGCAGGGTCGCGGGGGCAGCGCAGTGCCAGACGGCACGGTGGTACGCACTCAGCCAGTAACGTACACGGAGTCTCTGGTAAAACAAATGGCTGGATGGACGGGTCCCACAGACGGCTGCGGGGGTCACTCCCGGTAGGTTGGCAGTGACTGTCTCTCCCTGCACCTTTTGATGTGTTTTCGGCCCCGATGGCTTCCCACCGGTGACCCGCTCCCCAGCGGTGTATTTGCCAGAGGAGCCTCTTTTGCCCGCAGGCACTGGCCCTGGGAACTCTAGCTGTGACGGTAGCTGTATTTCCCTTCACGGTTGAGCGGTTGCCTTCAGTCGGGTCTTTGCTGACGCTGACGGATTTGACCGGTTTAACGGCGACTCCAAGCCTGGTCGGGGTCCGTAGGCCCTGCCGAATGGTGCTGGCTTCTCTTCGCTCCCCGGTCCGGTACCGGCGGGCCACCACCTGACCCCGGTCCTTACGGTTGTGCGTCAATCGGCCTCGCCTGCAGACGCTCACCACCGTCTGCCAACCTTGCTGTTTTTGTGCCCGGGCCACGTACCCGGACACGGCCAGTCTGCTCCAGTACCACTTCCCTCAACTCTCAAACTCAACTCCTCAACTCAACTGCTCAACTCAACTGCCCTCCTTTTCCCGCCTCCAGGACTATGAACTCCTCGGTTGGTGGAGCCAACCGCCTGGCCCCGCCCCACCTGGTGTGGACATCAGCCCCTGGAGGGAGGCAACAAGGATTTGTGTGTGACTCTGGTGTTCCTAACCGGGGTGTGGGGTGTGTTGTTGCTGTACCTGTGACGTCCTGGCTTGTCCAGGGCGCCACACTAGATCTCAGCCTCTGGGACTCCGGGGATAATGTGCACGAATCCCAGATCTCAGCTCCTGGGACTCCCGGATTAATGTGCACGAATCCTAGATCTCAGCTCCTGGGACTGCCGGATTAATGTGCACGAATCCTAGATCTCAGCTCCCTGGACTCCCGGATTAATGTGCACGAATCCTAGATCTCAGCTCCTGGGACTCCCGGATTAATGTGCACGAATCCTAGATCTCAGCTCCTGGGACTCCCGCATTAATGTGCACGAATCCTAGATCTCGGCCTCTGGGACTCCCGGATTAATGTGCACGAATCCTAGATCTCAGCTCCTGGGACTCCCGGATTAATGTGCACGAGTCCTAGATCTCAGCCTCTGGGACTCCCAGATTAATGTGCACGAATCCTAGATCTCAGCTCCTGGGACTCCCGCATTAATGTGCACGAATCCTAGATCTCAGCCTCTGGGACTCCCGCATTAATGTGCACGAATCCTAGATCTCAGCCTCTGGGACTCCCGCATTAATGTGCACGAATCCTAGATCTCGGCCTCTGGGACTCCCGGATTAATGTGCACGAATCTTAGATCTCAGCTCCTGGGACTCCCGGATTAATGTGCACGAATCCTAGATCTCAGCCCCTGGGACTCCCGGATTAATGTGCACGAATCCTAGATCTCAGCCTCTGGGACTCCCGGATTAATGTGCACGAATCCTAGATCTCAGCTCCTGGGACTCCCGGATTAATGTGCACGAATCCTAGATCTCAGCTCCTGGGACTCCCGGATTAATGTGCACGAATCCTAGATCTCAGCCTCTGGGACTCCCGCATTAATGTGCACGAATCCTAGATCTCGGCCTCTGGGACTCCCGGATTAATGTGCACGAATCCTAGATCTCAGCTCCTGGGACTCCCGGATTAATGTGCACGAGTCCTAGATCTCAGCCTCTGGGACTCCCAGATTAATGTGCACGAATCCTAGATCTCAGCCTCTGCGACTCCCGCATTAATGTGCACGAATCCTAGATCTCAGCCTCTGGGACTCCCGCATTAATGTGCACGAATCCTAGATCTCGGCCTCTGGGACTCCCGGATTAATGTGCACGAATCTTAGATCTCAGCTCCTGGGACTCCCGGATTAATGTGCACGAATCCTAGATCTCAGCCTCTGGGACTCCCGGATTAATGTGCACGAATCCTAGATCTCAGCTCCTGGGACTCCCGGATTAATGTGCACGAATCCTAGATCTCAGCCCCTGGGACTCCCGGATTAATGTGCACGAGTCCTAGATCTCAGCCTCTGGGACTCCCAGATTAATGTGCACGAATCCTAGATCTCAGCCTCTGCGACTCCCGCATTAATGTGCACGAATCCTAGATCTCAGCCTCTGGGACTCCCGCATTAATGTGCACGAATCCTAGATCTCGGCCTTTGGGACTCCCGGATTAATGTGCACGAATCTTAGATCTCAGCTCCTGGGACTCCCGGATTAATGTGCACGAATCCTAGATCTCAGCCTCTGGGACTCCCGGATTAATGTGCACGAATCCTAGATCTCAGCTCCTGGGACTCCCGGATTAATGTGCACGAATCCTAGATCTCAGCCCCTGGGACTCCCGGATTAATGTGCACGAATCCTAGATCTCAGCCTCTGGGACTCCCGGATTAATGTGCACGAATCCTAGATCTCAGCTCCTGGGACTCCCGGATTAATGTGCACGAATCCTAGATCACAGCCTCTGGGACTCCCGTATTAATGTGCACGAATCCTAGATCTCAGCCTCTGGGACTCCCGGATTAATGTGTGTGAATCCTAGATCTCAGCTCCTGGGACTCCTGGATTAATGCGTGTGAATCCTAGATCTCAGCTCCTGGGACTCCTGGATTAATGTGTGTGAATCCTAGATCTCGGCTCCTGGGACTCCCGGATTAATGTGCACGAATCCTAGATCTCAGCCTCTGGCACTCCCGGATTAATGTGTGTGAATCCTAGATCTCAGCCTCTTTGACTCCCGGATTAATGTGCACGAATCCTAGATCTCAGCCTCTGGGACTCCTGGATTAATGTGCACGAATCCTAGATCTCAGCCTCTGGGACTCCCGCATTAATGTGCACGAATCCTAGATCTCAGCCTCTGGGACTCCCGGACTAATGTGCACGAATCCTAGATCTCAGCCTCTGGGACTCCCGGATTAATGTGCACGAATCCTAGATCTCAGCCTCTGGGACTCCCGGATTAATGTGCACGAATCCTAGATCTCAGCCCCTGGGACTCCTGGATTAATGTGCACGAATCCTAGATCTCAGCCTCTGGGACTCCCGCATTAATGTGCACGAATCCTAGATCTCAGCCTCTGGGACTCCCGGACTAATGTGCACGAATCCTAGATCTCAGCCTCTGGGACTCCCGGATTAATGTGCACGAATCCTAGATCTCAGCCTCTGGGACTCCCGGATTAATGTGCACGAGTCCTAGATCTCAGCCTCTGGGACTCCCAGATTAATGTGCACGAATCCTAGATCTCAGCCTCTGGGACTCCCGGACTAATGTGCACGAATCCTAGATCTCAGCCTCTGGGACTCCCGGATTAATGTGCACGAGTCCTAGATCTCAGCCTCTGGGACTCCTGGATTAATGTGCACGAGTCCTAGATCTCAGCCCCTGGGACTCCCGGATTACTGTGCACGAATCCTAGATCTCAGCCTCTGGGACTCCCGGATTAATGTGCACGAATCCTAGATCTCAGCTCCCGGGACTCCCGGATTAATGTGCACGAGTCCTAGATCTCAGCCTCTGGGACTCCCGGATTACTGTGCACGAATCCTAGATCTCGGCCTCTGGGACTCCCGGATTAATGTGCACGAATCCTAGATCTCGGCCTCTGGGACTCCCGGATTAATGTGCACGAATCCTAGATCTCAGCCCCTGGGACTCCTGGATTAATGTGCACGAATCCTAGATCTCAGCCTCTGGGACTCCCGGATTACTGTGCACGAATCCTAGATCTCAGCTCCTGGGATTCCCGGATTAATGTGCACGAATCCTAGATCTCAGCTTCTGGGACTCCCGGATTAATGTGCATGTGTCGCGGGCGGGTAGGAGGGTGTCGGCACACTACGCTCACCCCTTCTGCTCGGGTCCGGCAGCTGCTCAGTGGTGGCTCGAGCTGTGGGCCGGATCCCGGGGTTTCTCGAGCGACACTCCTCGCCCGTGAGTGAAAGGGGGTTGTTGGGTGTAGGGATGATTATTGTCCGTGACGCCACCCACGGTTGTGGTGATTTCACCACCGCTGCTCTATACGGGGCTCCCGGGGATGGTGATGCGGAGCAGCCAGGTGTTGTGTTGCCCCTCCGTGGGTAGGGGTTGGTGATCCCGGGGCCCGGTGATGGAGATGGAGGTGCAGGGCCTGGTGGGCGCAGGGACGCGGGGGCAGCGCTGTGCCTTGCGGCACTGTGGTGCTCACTCAGCCTGAGACGTGACACAGTTTTTACGGTAAACCAAACGGCTGGATAGACGGTCCCACGGACGGCTGCACTTGCTTTCCCGGTAGGTGACGGTGATGTCCCTTTTCCTGGCACCTTGATGTACTGGTTGGTTGCGATGGGTCCCCACCGGTAACCCGCTCCCCGGCTTCAAGCTGGACCGGGGGAGCTCTACTATTTGCCCGCAGGCGCTGGCCCTAAGAAACGGGTGCCTTGGCGGTGGCGGTGTCTCTTCTATACTGGCTGGGCTGTTGCCTTCAATCGGGACTTTGTTGTTGGGGGATCTACGTCCCCTTCACTGACGGATTTGGCAAATTTGGCGACTCCTAGCCTTGCCGGGGTCCGAGAGGCCCCTGCCCTGGTGCTGACTGTCCTTCGGAACACTGCTCCAGACCGCCGGGCACACAGCCAACGGGGTCCTTCCAGGAACTTCCAAACGGTCCCCCTCCAGACAGTCACCGCCGTTGCTGACCTTGCTGACCTGGCCCTACACAAAGCTGGACCCTTCAGGCTTTCCTTCCTTCTTGTCACCTCACTTGCTTTCCTCCTTTACCACTTTTCTTCCTTCACTTTCACTTAGCTGTTTACTTTAGCCCTGTCTAGGCTACTCCTCCACTCCTTCCACTTCCTCCTCCCTGACTAGACTCCTCTTCACTCTTGCCCTGCCTGGGCTAAACTGCCTGGTTTCTCCCGCCTCCAGAGCTGTGTCCTCCTCGGTGGGCGGAGCCAACCGCCTGGCCCATCCCCTGGTGTGAATCATCAGCCTCTGGAGGAAGGCAACAAGGATTTTTGGTTAGCTTAGATGTGCCTACCTGGGATGTAGGGTGTGGTGGTGTGTGACCTGTATCCCCTGGCTTGCCCAGGGCGACACATTCCCCCTTAGCAAAATGCAGACCGTCCGCGGGCTGCCGTCCAACACCGGTTTTATTTTTCTGAAAAAGATAACATAATGATATAACATATTTACATTTTTAATAATAACTCTTCCCAAGACGGGAGGCACATTTTCTTTTAACGTTGCAAACGGTTTACGGTTACGGTTTCCGCTCTCTCCCACCCAAGCAACCTGGCCCTGATGCTGCCCCTTAAGCCCAGGCAGCACCCCTTGACCCACAGTCCAGCACACGGTACCCGAGCGGGATCTGTCCTTCCCTCCAGAGGGTGGCCACCGGTTCCTTTGGTGGCTGGGCCCCAGCCTGCTCTGCTCAGGGCCCTCCCTCCAACCTGCCTCTCCGGAGGCGGCACTGCGGAAACGGTAACGGCAAACAACATATTTACAAGCCACTTAACGTTTGTGGTGCCCTGCAAGTTCACGGGCTTGTCCATGGATAGTCCTCCATGCATAACTTTTTAAACGGTCCCCACGGGGACAACGGTGCCGGCTCCAGCCGGTTGTAAATCACACAGACAATCAGGTGAAACTTCGGTCATTATTACTTTTCATCATTTTTCAAACTTTTTAAACTTTTCAAACTAACAACCACTCCTTCACATTTGCGGACCCCTTTTACTCATAGAACGGTCTCCCTGTACCTAAGTGGGGGTCTACCTAGGTTGGAACGGGTGGACCTTCGGGGCCCGGTGTCAGTGTTGCTAGACAGTGGGGTAGAGGGAACAATCGGTTCCTCCTCCCTGCTATAGTGTGGAGCAGGCGGAGGTGTAGGGGGGCTGGGTACAGGTTCATCCCTGGGCACTGGCACTGGTTCTGGCTCACGGTTAACCGCTTCCACTACTTCTTCATCCACGGGTTGTGGGAACAGTATCACTGGAAGTATCACCGCGCCGTTCTGTGTAGGCCAGTTTGCTGGGAAGTCACCCATTACAGTGTGGATTACCTCTGCTGCCTTCTCCACTGGTGGAGGAACCGGTACTTCAATGCTGGGGGGCATTTTTTTAGATGGTCCCGGGAAACTGTGGCCAGGGTGCCCCCTTGGTCACGACTGATCTGGTAGGTCTTCCCATCTCCCCATTCTGTGGGTTGTATGACGTAAGGGACTTGCTCCCACTGATCATCCAGCTTGTGGGCTTTTCTCTTCCGTTTCAGCACCACATCTCCCGGCTGGAAAGGACCTGCGGGCGCCTTCTGATTGAACCGGTGCTCTTGCTGTTCTCGACTTCGACTGAGGTTTTTCTCCACATACTCCTGGATTTGCCGGTACTGTGCCCTCCTCCGACTTTCCCACTCTGCCGTTGAAGGGAGTGCTTCCGGGGCCTCCAACCCCATCTCCAGATCCACCGGCAGGCGGCCAGGCCGAGCCCTCATCAGATACGCTGGGGTGCACTTCGTCGAGCTGGACGGGATATTATTGTACATGTCGACCAAGTCGGGCAACTTTTCCGGCCACATGTTCCGTTCTTCCAGCGGTAGCGTCTTGAGGAGCCCCAGGACCAAGTGGTTCATTTTCTCGCACATGCCGTTGGTTTGGGCGTGGTACGGAGTGGTCCGGATCTTCTTGCAGCCGTACAACTGGCAGAATTCGTGAAATACTTCTGCTTCAAAAGCCGGGCCTTGGTCAGTCAGCACCTTCTCGGGGTACCCATGGGGTCGGCAAAAATAAGCCTGGAACGCTCGAGCAGCGGTTCGACCAGTCAGGTCCTTAACGGGGACTACCACCATAAATCTTGAGTAGTGGTCTACCATGGTCAATGCGTAGGTGTACCCACTTCGGCTAGGGGTGAGCTTGACATGGTCTAGGGCGACCAGCTCCAGCGGCTGATGGGTAACTATGGGATGTAACGGTGCCCTCTGGCTAGTCTCGTCCTTTCTCCTCAGCGTACAAGGACCACACTCTCGGCACCAGGCTTCCACCGATTCACGCATCCCACTCCAATAGAACCGCTCCCTCAACAGCATCTCCAGCTTCTTCCACCCGAAGTGGCCAGCACCATCATGGTATGCCCGCAGGACAGTAGCGACATCAGCTTGAGGAACGACTAACTGGCATATTTTCTCATGGGTCTTCGGGTTGATCAGCTCACGGTACAGCCTCCCTTGGTGTAGGTAAAGCCGTTTCCGTTCTTTCCACAAGCGTTGGGCTTCGGCTGGAGCGGCAGGGTCTATTCCCATAGCACCTTGTTCCACCAGAGTCTTGACAAGGCGGACAGCCGGCGCTTGGTCCTGGGCGTCCTGCCACTCTTGACTGGGCCGCGGGTCCAGATCCACCCTTTGCTGACATACTTGTACCCTCTCAGTAGGCGGCTGGTGAAACACAGGCAACTCGATCTCCTCGAGGTCGTCATCCTCGCACCCCTCTTCTGACAAATGGGGCATCCGGGAGAGTGCATCGGCATTTATGTTGACACGACCAGCTCGGTACTTTATGGTGAAATCATAGTTGGCTAGCCGGGCTACCCACCGCTGCTCCAGCGCGCCCAACTTGGCCGTGTTCAGGTGAGTCAGCGGATTGTTGTCCGTAAACGCGGTGAATTTTGCTGCCGCCAAGTAGTGACGGAACCGCTCCGTGATAGCCCACACCAACGCCAATAGCTCGAGCTTGAAGGAGCTATAGTTCTCAGGGTTCCTTTCGGTCGGCCGGAGTTTTCGGCTGGCGTAGGCAATCACCTTCTCCTTTCCATCCTGGACCTGGGATAGGACCGCTCCTAGCCCCACGTTACTGGCGTCCGTGTGGAGGATGAACGGGCACCCATAGTCAGGGTACGCCAGGACCTCTTCTCCGGTCAAGGCCGCCTTCAACTGGCAAAAGGACTCCTCATGCTTGTCCTCCCACGACAGTGGGGCTCCAATGGGTCTACCACCTTTGGTCTGTCCCACGAGGAGATCCTGCATGGGGGCAGCCATCTTCGTGTACCCCTTTATAAAGCGCCGATAGTACCCCACCAGACCCAGAAACTGCCTTACTTCCCTCACGGTGGTTGGTCTTGGCCAGTCCTGGATGGCAGTGATCTTCTCAGGGTCGGGGGCGACACCATCCGCACTCACCACATGCCCTAGATACTGCACCCTGGGTTTCAGCAGGTGGCATTTTGAGGGCTTCAACTTCATCCCGTACTTGGCAAGGGACGCGAACACCTCGGCCAGGTGCTCCAGATGGGCCTCATACGTCTGGGAATAAACAATCACATCATCCAGGTACAGCAGGACGGTCTCGAAGTTTAAATGTCCCAGACAGCACTCCATCAGCCGTTGGAAGGTTCCGGGGGCATTGCACAGCCCAAACGGCATGCTATTGAATTCGCAGAGCCCCATCGGGGTGGTGAAGGCGGTCTTCTCCCGGTCCTCGGGGGCCACGGCCACTTGCCAGTATCCCCTGGTGAGATCAAGGGTCGAGAAGTAGTTTGCAGTTCTCAGTGCAGCCAAAGACTCTTCAATACGAGGTAATGGATAGGCATCTTTATGGGTTATCTGGTTGATCTTCCGGTAGTCCACACACATCCGCATGGTACCATCCTTCTTCTTAACCAGTACCAACGGAGCGGCCCAGGGACTACAGCTGTCCCGAATAACCCCTGCCTCCTTCATATTCCTCAACATATCTTTGGCACACTGGTAATGTGCAGGGGGAATAGGTCTATACCTCTCTTTGATAGGGGGATGTTCACCTGTGGGAATGTGGTGTTGGACCCCCTTGATCTGCCCAAAGTCTAGGGGGTGCTTACTGAAAACCTGTTCGTACTCCTGCACCACCCTGTGTACCCCTGCCCTGTGATGTGTAGGGGTATCATCAGTGCCTACATGTAGCTGTTGGTGCCACTCCTTTGTGTCCCCCTGGGGTGGGGAAGTGCTGGGGGTAGGTGGGAGTGTGGATGGACTGGCTTCCTGGATAGTGTGAGGGTCCAGGGTGAGCAGCTTGGCAATGGTGGCATACCGGGGGAGCCTGACTTCTTCCTCTCCGCAGTTCAACACCCTCACAGGCACTCTCCCTTTCTTCACATCCACCACCCCTCCGGCGGCCATTACAGTGGGCCAGTGCTCGGAAGGCATGGGCTCCATCATCGCAGGGTAGTCACGCCCCTGAGGCCCTACTGCTGCCCTACACCAGATCATCATCTCACTCCTAGGGGGCACAGTCAATGGAGAAACATCCATCACTCTCACTCCACCAATCTCCCCTCCTGTTGAGCTTACATGCTGGCGGTACATCAGGGCGTGGATCTCACGCTGCACAGCCCTCTGCCGGCTCCCTGCCGCTGTGGCGGCTAGCTGTTGCAATAGGGTCAACACATCAGCCATGCAGTGCTCCATCACATTGGTTCCCAGCACTATTTTCAAGTTATGATCACTGGGTTCATTCATGATCACAATCATGCCCTGGTGTTGCAGTTCAGCTTGCCCCACTGTCATAGCCACTTGTTTATACCCCACCTGGGTCAATGGAAGTCCATTAGCGGCAATCAACGTTATACTATTGTCTGGGGGCGCCAGCTCGTCTATGGCCCAATACCGCTGGTACAACGTGTACGGTATGGTAGTTACCTGTGATCCAGTGTCCAAGAGAGCCATCACTGGTATACCGTCCACAGCCACGGGGATGATGGGGCGGGCCCCGATATATCGGTCTCGCCAGTCCGGGGGGCCACGATGTTCTACTCCTGAGGATTGGCCCGGGGCCCCAGGGGTTGCTCGTTTAACGGGCACTGTCGGAAGTAATGGCCCGGCTTACGGCACTTGTAGCAGATTGGAGGTCTGCTCCGCGGGTTGTTAGCACTCTTCCGCTGCATCCAGGGAACATCCTCGGGACTGTCAGCAAGCTGTATCTGCGCTGGAGGCTGAGATCTGGTCAGAGGTTGCAGTGCAGCAAGGATTTTGGCAAGGTCTCCGTCCAGGCGACGGACCTGGGCTGCCAGTTCTTCCACGGTGCTGCTCGGGACTGCAGGCATCGGAGAGGTTGGTATGGCAGAGGCCGCCACAACGGGAGCTGTCTCGACGGGCCACGGGACGGGCTCCAGAACTTCGGCAGCTGGGGGCTGTAGTGCTTTGATAGCCCGCTCCTTTAACACAGCAAAGTCCACATCAGGGTGTTCCAGGGCCCACAGCCGGAGTTGTTTACGATCCTCAGGGGACCTCATCCCCTGCGCAAATTGCTCCACTAACATCTTGTTGCTATCCGCCTCATTAATAGAGTTCACCCGCTTCAGCGTGCGGAGGGCAGTCTGCAAACGTAGAGCATAGTCCCGAATGCTATCCCCAGCTCGTTGCCGGCACTGGTAAAACTGCATCCTCAGCTCAGCTTCAGTCCGGGTCTCGAAGGCAGTCTGTAGCTTCTCAAAGATGGTGGCTACAGAGAGCCGGTCCCCCTCGGCCCAGGTCTCCGCTTCCTGCTCCGCCGCACCGGTTAGCTGGCCTAGCACTATCGCTGCACGTTGCTTATCAGTCAGGGGGTACAGCTCTAGCAACGGGTTAAGCTTTTTCCGGAAGGCCTGTAGGGCATCCGGTTTCCCGTCGTACCGCGGTAGCCAGGCAGCTCCGGGCGCATAGGGCAAGGAAAACGGCATGACCTGAGCAAGCGCGGGGGCCGCGGCACCTCCCGCCAGTACGGCCGGGACCTGTGCAGGCCCATTCCCATCCGCGGGTGCCGCTGCGGCTGCGACCACCGCTCCTCCAGCGGCTCCGTCGGGCGCAGACATCTTGTTTTCGTCCCCCTTAGCTCTTTCCGGCCCCTCCTCTTTCGGGGCGGGGTTTTGGCCTTCGCGCCTCTACTGCTCGAGAAGACGCTCGAGCGGGAACTTTTCGCGCTTCTGAAATTTTTCTGCCGGATCCCTCTGGCGGTAACAAGGCGCACCTCTACCAGACGGCAGAGCGGTAAGATCCTGTTCGTGACGCCAAGTTGTCGCGGGCGGGTAGGAGGGTGTCTGCACACTACGCTCACCCCTTCTGCTCGGGTCCGGCAGCTGCTCAGTGGTGGCTCGAGCTGTGGGCCGGATCCCGGGGGTTTCTCGAGCGACACTCCTCGCCCGTGAGTGAAAGGGGGTTGTTGGGTGTAGGGATGATTATTGTCCGTGACGCCACCCACGGTTGTGGTGATTTCACCACCGCTGCTCTATACGGGGCTCCCGGGGATGGTGATGCGGAGCAGCCAGGTGTTGTGTTGCCCCTCCGTGGGTAGGGGTTGGTGATCCCGGGGCCCGGTGATGGAGATGGAGGTGCAGGGCCTGGTGGGCGCAGGGACGCGGGGGCAGCGCTGTGCCTTGCGGCACTGTGGTACTCACTCAGCCTGAGACGTGACACAGGTTTTACGGTAAACCAAACGGCTGGATAGACGGTCCCACGGACGGCTGCACTTGCTTTCCCGGTAGGTGACGGTGATGTCCCTTTTCCTGGCACCTTGATGTACTGGTTGGTTGCGATGGGTCCCCACCGGTAACCCGCTCCCCGGCTTCAAGTTGGACCGGGGGAGCTCTACTATTTGCCCGCAGGCGCTGGTCCTAAGAAACGGGTGCCTTGGCGGTGGCGGTGTCTCTTCTATACTGGCTGGGCTGTTGCCTTCAATCGGGACTTTGTTGTTGGGGGATCTACGTCCCCTTCACTGACGGATTTGGCAAATTTGGCGACTCCTAGCCTTGCCGGGGTCCGAGAGGCCCCTGCCCTGGTGCTGACTGTCCTTCGGAACACTGCTCCAGACCGCCGGGCACACAGCCAACGGGGTCCTTCCAGGAACTTCCAAACGGTCCCCCTCCAGACAGTCACCGCCGTTGCTGACCTTGCTGACCTGGCCCTACACAAAGCTGGACCCTTCAGGCTTTCCTTCCTTCTTGTCACCTCACTTGCTTTCCTCCTTTACCACTTTTCTTCCTTCACTTTCACTTAGCTGTTTACTTTAGCCCTGTCTAGGCTACTCCTCCACTCCTTCCACTTCCTCCTCCCTGACTAGACTCCTCTTCACTCTTGCCCTGCCTGGGCTAAACTGCCTGGTTTCTCCCGCCTCCAGAGCTGTGTCCTCCTCGGTGGGCGGAGCCAACCACCTGGTCCACCCCCTGGTGTGAATCATCAGCCTCTGGAGGAAGGCAACAAGGATTTTTGGTTAGTTTAGATGTGCCTACCTGGGATGTAGGGTGTGGTGGTGTGCGACCTGTGTCCCCAGACTTGCCCAGGGCGACACACATGAATCCTAGATCTCAGCCCCTGGGTCTCCCGGATTAATGTGCACGAATCCTAGATCTCAGCTCCTGGGACTCCCGGATTAATGTGCATGAATCCTAGATCTCAGCCTCTGGGACTCCCGGATTAATGTGCACGAATCCTAGATCTCAGCTCCTGGGACTCCCGGATTAATGTGCACGAATCCTAGATCTCAGCCCCTGGGATTCCCGGATTAATGTGCATGAATCCTAGATCTCAGCCCCTGGGATTCCCGGATTAATGTGCACGAATCCTAGGTCTCAGCCTCTGGGACTCCCGGATTAATGTGCATGAATCCTAGATCTCAGCTCCTGGGACTCCTGGATTAACGTGCATGAATCCTAGATCTCAGCCTCTGGGTCTCCTGGATTAATGTGTGTGAATCCTAGATCTCAGCTCCTGGGACTCCCGGATTAATGTGCACGAATCCTAGATCTCAGCTCCTGGGTCTCCCGGATTAATGTGCACGAATCCTAGATCTCAGCCTCTGGGATTCCCGGATTAATGTGCACGAATCCTAGATCTCAGCCTCTGGGACTCCCGGATTAATGTGCATGAATCCTAGATCTCAGCTCCTGGGACTCCCGGATTAATGTGCATGAATCCTAGATCTCAGCCCCTGGGACTCCCGGATTAATGTGCACGAATCCTAGATCTCAGCCTCTGGGATTCCCGGATTAATGTGCATGAATCCTAGATCTCAGCCCCTGGGACTCCCGGATTAATGTGCACGAATCCTAGATCTCAGCCTCTGGGACTCCCGGATTAATGTGCATGAATCCTAGATCTCAGCCTCTGGGATTCCCGGATTAATGTGCACGAATCCTAGATCTCAGCCTCTGGGACTCCCGGATTAATGTGCACGAATCCTAGATCTCAGCCTCTGGGATTCCCGGATTAATGTGCACGAATCCTAGATCTCAGCCTCTGGGACTCCCGGATTAATGTGCACGAATCCTAGATCTCAGCCTCTGGGATTCCCGGGTTAATGTGCACGAATCCTAGATCTCAGCCTCTGGGATTCCCGGGTTAATGTGCACGAATCCTAGATCTCAGCCTCTGGGATTCCCGGATTAATGTGCACGAATCCTAGATCTCAGCCTCTGGGACTCCCGGATTAATGTGCACGAATCCTAGATCTCAGCTCCTGGGACTCCCGGATTAATGTGCACGAATCCTAGAACTCAGCCCCTGGGACTCCCGGGTTAATTTACTGTTTCTCACCGCTCCCTTGGCTTTGGTGAGTGCGGTTACCCTCGGATTCATGACGGGCTCCTCGCCGTTCCTCGCCATTGCTCGGTTTTCCTGGTGCTTGATTTTAATACTTTTACATATCTTCCTGCCGGGTGATTGATTTCTCCATGTCTTATAAAAGTAACACACGTGAGACTCAGGGCCAAACCAAGCCGCGCTGGAGGGGGAGCTCCCGCCTCTACAGCAATAACACTTTCATAAAATGACCCCATTGTGTCAACGTGATGAAACAGATGAGGTAATTACAGGCGTCTCATAAAACGAGTCCGTTAACAGCTGAAATGTTGGCGTCTCCAGGTGAAGGTGTAATCCTGCCGAGATCGCCGCTGATATTAGCGTGCCGACCGGCCTTCAAACAACGTCATAAATTAAAAGGCAGCTGAGCGCCAAACCCGGAATATTAAAGTGCAACCCGCCAATGTGTAATGAAGGCGATAAATACTCATTCTCCACCGCGGATAATTGTTTCCTTTCATTTACCTAATAATTCATTAAGATAGAAGATAAGAACAGGACCCAACATCAGGACAATACCACCCAGCATAGCCGAAAAGCGGACACCCTTCAGCAGCGGCCATGAACTGTGCCCCCCACCCCCTACAGAGGGGCCGAAGCCTCCGATACCCAGAACAGAGCACAAGTCTACAGCGTCATAGCCGAAAAGCGGACACCCTTCAGCAGCAACCATGAACTGTGCCCCCCACCCCCTACAGAGGGGCCAAAGCCTCCGATACCCAGAACAGAGCACAAGTCTACAGCGTCATAGCCGAAAAGCGGACACCCTTCAGCAGCGGCCATGAACTGTGCCCCCCACCCCCTACAGAGGGGCCGAAGCCTCCGATACCCAGAACAGAGCACAAGTCTACAGCGTCATAGCCGAAAAGCGGACACCCTTCAGCAGCGACCATGAACTGTGCCCCCCACCCCCTACAGAGGGGCCAAAGCCTCCGATACCCAGAACAGAGCACAAGTCTACAGCGTCATAGCCGAAAAGCGGACACCCTTCAGCAGCGGCCATGAACTGTGCCCCCTACAGAGGGGCTGAAGCCTCTGATACCCAGAACAGAGCACAAGTCTACAGCGTCATAGCCGAAAAGCGGACACCCTTCAGCAGCGGCCATGAACTGTGCCCTCCACCCCCTACAGAGGGGCTGAAGCCTCCGATACCCAGAGCAGAGTGCAAATCTACAGCGTCATAGCCGAAAAGCGGAAACCCTTCAGCAGCGGCCATGAACTGTGCCCCCCACCCCCTACAGAGGGGCCGAAGCCTCCGATACCCAGAACAGAGCACAAGTCTACAGCGTCATAGCCGAAAAGCGGACACCCTTCAGCAGCGACCATGAACTGTGCCCCCCACCCCCTACAGAGGGGCCAAAGCCTCCGATACCCAGAACAGAGCACAAGTCTACAGCGTCATAGCCGAAAAGCGGACACCCTTCAGCAGCGGCCATGAACTGTGCCCCCCACCCCCTACAGAGGGGCTGAAGCCTCCGATACCCAGAACAGAGCACAAGTCTACAGCCTCATATCCGAAGTGTGCAGAGTCTTCAGCAGCGATCATGAACTGTGCCCCCACCCCCTACAGAGGGGCCGAAGCCTCCGATACCCAGAGCAGAGCGCAACTCTACAGCATCATAGCCGAAATATACACACCCTTCAGCAGCAACCATGAACTGTGCCCCTGTCGCGGGCGGAGGAGGGGACGCTGCGCTCACCCACTGCTCGGGTCCGGCTGCTGCTGCTGCTCGGTGGTGGCTCAAGCGGTGGGCCGGATCCCGAAGACTCGAGCGGCGTTCCTCGCCCGTGAGTGAAAGGGGGGTGGTTTGGGTTTAGGGATATTGTCCGTGACGCCACCCACGGTTGTGGTGAGGTTGTGACACCACCGCTGCTCTGGACGGGGATCCCGGGAGCGGTGACAGGGAGCAGCTTGGATGTTGGTTCTCCCCTCCGAGGGTAGGGAAGTCGGTTGTCCCGGGGCCCGGTGAAGGGGTAGGGATGGATGGCAGGCGGGTTACGGGGCCTGGTGAGGTGCAGGGTCGCGGGTGCAGCGCTGTGCCGCACGGCACGGTGGTACTCACTCAGCCAGTAATTCACACAGAGTCTCTGGTCAAACAAACGGCTGGATGGACGGGTCCCACAGGCCGCTGCGGTTGTTCTCCTCCCGGTAGGTTGATGGTGACTGCCTTTCCGTGCACCTATGTTGTGTTTATGGTTCCAATGGGTTCCCACCGGTAACCCGCTCCCCAGCTTGGATGGGTGCCGAAGGAGCCCCTGTTGCCCGCAGGCTCTGGCCCTGGGAACTGTAAACTGTAGCCTTGGCGGTGACTGTGTTTCCCTTTACGGTGTGAGCTGTTGCCTTCAATCGGGTCTTAACTGCTGGGAAACCCCAGAGGTTCCCTTCGCTAACCGATTTGACCGGTTTTACGGCGACTCCTACCCTGGTCGGGGTCTGTAAGCCCTGCCGGATGGTGCTGGCTTCTCTTTGCTCACCGGTCCAGTACCGCCGGGCCACCGCCCGTCCACGGTCCCTAGGGTTCGCTCCAATCGGCCTCTCCTGCAGACGGTCACCACCGTCTGCCAACCTTGCTGTACCGTCTTGGCCACACACCCGGACGCGGTCAGTCTCCTCTCCTACTACCTCACTCCTCAAACTTCAAAACTGATCTAAACTCAACTGACTCCTTTTTCCGCCTCCAGGACTGCGAACTCCCCGGTGGGCGGGAACAACCGCCCGGCCCACCCCCTGGTGTGGACATCAGCCCCTGGAGGAAGGCAACAAGGATTTTTGTGCTTGACTTCAGTGTGCCTAACCGGGGTGTGGGGTGTGTTGGTGTAGTTCTATGACGACCTGGCTTGTCCAGGGCGCCACACTCCCCCCTAGTAAAATGCAGACCATCCGCGGGCTGCCCGTCCACCACCGGCTTTACTTTTGTTAACTGAAAAAGAGTAAAACGGTAAAAGGCATATAAAATATCACAGACATTTACAACAGTACGGCTTCCGCTCTTCTCCCACCCAAACAACCCGGCCCCGATGCCGCCCCCAAGAAGTGGGCAGCACCCCTTGCCCCAGTCCAGTACACGGCTGCCCGAGCGGGTTCTGTCTTTTTCAGGGGACCCACGTCCATGGGGAACCCCTGAACCCCTGGAGGATCGCCACCGGTTACGGTAGTGGTGGTCCTGGGCCATCCATTTCCTCCAGGCCCATCCTCCAAATCAGCCTCTCCGGAGGCGGTAACGGTATCAAGCCAACACATTTTTATTTACATTCCACTAAGTTTGTGGTTGCCCTGCAAGTTCTCAGGCTTGTCCGTAAGCAGTTCCTTACGCAAGGATTGTAGACAGTCCCTACGGGGACAACAGTTGCCGGCAACGGCCGGTTCAATCACGGTTCAATCAGGTTACTTCTTCGGTTGATCATCTTTACTTATCATTCAAAAACTTTCAAACTGTACACTCAATACATGAAGCCCCCCCCCTTTTTAAAGTGTAGTTTCCCTATACCTAAGTGGGGGTCTACCTAGGTTGGGACGAGTGGACCTCCGGGGTCCGGTGTCAGTGGTGATGGGCAGTGGGACAGAGGGAACAATCAGTTCCTCTTCCCTGCTATCGTGTGGGGCAGGCGGAGGCATAGGGGAGCTGGGTACAGGTACATCCCTGGGCACTGGCTCATGGTTGACTACTTCCATCACTTCCTCATCCACGGGTTGTGGGAATAGTATCATTGGAAGAATCACCGCGCCGTTCTGTGTAGGCCAGTCTGCTGGAAAATCACCCATCATGGTGTGGATTACCTCTTTTTCTTTCTCCGCTGGTCTGGGAACTGGAGCTTTATCCGCTACCCTCAATGCTGGTGGGCACCTCTTTAGATGGTCTCGGGAAACCGTGGCCAAGGTCCTTCCTTGGTCACGGCTGATCTGGTAAGCCTTCCCAGTCTCCCATCCTGTGGGCTGGATTACATATGGGGTTTGTTCCCATTGATCATCCAGCTTGTGGGTCCTTTTTTTTCGCTTCAGCACTACATCTCCAGGCTGGAAGGGGCCGGCAGACGCCTTCTTATTGAAGCACTGCTCCTGTTGTCCTCGACTCCGGCACAAGTTCTTTTCAACATATTCCTGGACCTGTCGGTACTGCACCCTCCGCCGGGTGTCCCATTCAGCTGTCGAAGGGAGCGCTTCAGGGGCTACCAACCCCATTTCTAAATCCACTGGTAGCCGGCCGGGGCAAGCCCTCATCAGGTATGCTGGAGTGCATTTCGTCGAGCTGGAAGGGATGTTGTTATACATATCGACCAGGTCAGGTAGCTTCTCCGGCCACAGGTTCCGCTCTTCTAGCGGCAACGTCTTAAGGAGGCCCAGGACCAGGTGGTTCATCTTTTCACACATGCCATTGGTTTGGGCATGGTAAGGCGTGGTCCGGATTTTCTTGCAGCCGTACAACTGGCAGAATTCTTGGAACACCTCCGCTTCAAAGGCCGACCTTGGTCGGTAAGCACCTTCTCAGGGTACCCATGTGGTCGGCAGAAATAAGCCTGGAACGCTCTAGCGGCGGTACGGCCGGTTAGGTCTTTAACTGGGACAACCACCATGAACCTTGAATAGTGGTCTACAATGGTTAGAGCGTAGGTGTACCCACTTCGGCTGGGGGTGAGCTTTACATGGTGAAGGGCAACCAGCTCCAGCGGTTGATGCGTAATGATCGGGTGTAGGGGTGCCTTCTGGCTGGCCTCGTCCTTCCTTCTCAACGTGCAGGGGCCACATTCTCGGCACCAGGCCTCTACAGATTCCCGCATTCCACTCCAATAGAACCGCTCTCTCAACAACATCTCCAGCTTCTTCCACCCAAAGTGCCCAGCACCATCATGGTATGCTTGCAGGACGGTGGGCACGTTAGCCTGGGGAATCACCAGCTGGCGGATCTTCTCGTGGGTCTTCGGATTAATCAGCTGACAATACAACTTCCCCTGGTGTAGGTACAGCCGGGTCCGTTCTCGCCACAAGCGTTCGGCTTCGGCAGGGGCGGCAGGGTCTATCCCAGCAGAGCCCTGTTCCACCAGGGTCTTGACCAGGCGGACAGCAGGTGCCTGGTCCTGAGCCTCCTGCCACTCCTGACTGGGCAGCGGGTCCAGGTTCAACCGTTGTTGATGGACATACACCTTCTCAGTTAACGGCCGGTGAAATGCAGGCAACTCAATCTCTTCGAGGTCATCATCCTCTGGCCCCTCTTCCAACAGGTGGGGCATCCGGGAGAGTGCATCGGCATTGACGTTGCTACGGCCGGCCTGGTACTTGATGGTGAAATTGTAGTTGGCTAACCTGGCCACCCACCGCTGCTCCAACGCGCCCAGCTTGGCCGTATCTAGATGGGTCAGCGGGTTATTGTCTGTGTACGCGGTGAACTTGGCTGCTGCCAGCTAATGGCGGAACCGCTCGGTGATAGCCCACACCAGGGCCAAGAGCTCAAGCTTGAAGGAGCTGTAGTTCTCAGGGTTCCTCTCAGTCGGTCGGAGTTTTCGGCTAGCATAAGCTATTACCTTTTCCCTTCCGTGTTGGACCTGGGATAGAACAGCCCCCAAGCCCACATTGCTGGCATCAGTGTAGAGGATGAATGGGCGGCTGTAGTCAGGGTACGCTAGGATTTCCTCTCCGGTCAGGGCCGCTCTCAGCTGGCAGAAGGATTCCTCATGCTTCTCTTCCCACACCAATGGGGCTCCTAGGGGTCTACCACCCTTGGTCTGTCCCACGAGGAGGTCTTGCATGGGGGCGGCCATCTTCGTGTACCCCTTGATGAAGCGACGGTAATATCCCACCAGGCCCAGAAACTGCCTCACTTCCCTCACCATGGTCGGTCTCGGCCAGTCTTGGATGGCGGTGATCTTCTCGGGGTCGGGGGCGACACCTTCCGCACCAACCACATGCCCTAGGTACTGCACTCTGGGTTTCAGCAGATGACATTTTGAGGGCTTCAACTTCATCCCATACTTAGCAAGGGACGCGAACACCTCGGCTAGGTGCTCCAGGTGGGCTTCATACGTCTGGGAGTACACAATCACATCATCCAAGTACAGCAAGACAGTCTCGAAATTTAGGTGCCCCAGACAACATTCCATCAGCCGTTGGAAGGTTCCGGGGGCATTGCACAGCCCGAACGGCATGCTATTGAACTCGCAGAGTCCCATAGGAGTGGCGAAGGCAGTTTTCTCTCGGTCTTCTGGGGCCACGGCCACCTGCCAGTACCCGCTGGTGAGGTCAAGGGTGGAGAAGTAGTTAGCGGTTCTCAGCGCAGCCAGGGACTCTTCAATGCGGGGCAGAGGGTAAGCATCCTTATGCGTTATCTGGTTAATCTTCCGGTAATCCACACACATCCGCATGGTGCCATCCTTCTTCTTAACCAGCACCAACGGGGCGGCCCAGGGACTACAACTGTCCCTAATAACCCCTGCCTCCTTCATGTTCCTCAACATGTCTTTGGCGCATTGGTAGTGTGCAGGAGGAATAGGCCTGTACCTCTCCTTGATAGGGGGGTGGGTACCGGTAGGGATGTGGTGTTGGACCCCTTTAATCTGCCCAAAATCTAGGGGGTGCTTGCTAAAATCTCGCTCATACTCCTGTACCACCCGGTATACCCCTTCCTTGTGGTGTGTGGGGGTATCATCAGTGCCGACGTGTAGCTCTCGACACCATTCGCCTAACTCCCCCAGGGATGGGTGGGGACTGGCAGCAGGCGGTGCGATCGGGGGAACGGCTTCATGGATGGTGTGGGGATCTAGAGTGAGCAATTTGGCAAGGGTAGCGTACCGGGGAAGCCTGACCTCTTCCTCCCCACAGTTCAGCACTCGTACGGGCACTCTCCCTTTCTTGACGTCTACCACCCCTCGGGCGGCCATTACTGTGGGCCAGTGTTCGGAGGACATGGGCTCTATCATGGCGGGGTAGTCGCGCCCTTGGGGCCCTACCGTTGCCCTGCACCAAATCATCATCTCGCTCCTGGGAGGCACAATCAACGGAGCAACATCCATCACTCTCACTCCACCAATCTCTCCTCCTGTTGAGTTTACATGCTGGCGGTACATCAAGGCTCGGATCTCACGCTGCACAGCTCTCTGTCGGCTCCCCGCCGCTGTGGCGGCCATCTGCTGCAGTAGGGTCAGCACGTCACTCATACAGTGTTCCATCACATTAGTCCCTAGCACTACCTTCGGGTTATGATCACTGGGTTCATTCATAATCACAATCATACCCTGGTGTTGCAGTTCAGCTCGCCCCACAGTCATGGCCAATTGTTTGTACCCCACTTGGGTCAACGGGAGTCCATCAGCAGCAATCAGTGTTATACTGGCATCTGGGGGAGCCAGCTCGTCTTTTCCCCAATACCGCTGATACAGTGTGTATGGTATTGTGGTTACCTGCGATCCAGTGTCCAGGAGAGCCATCAGCGGGATACCGTCCACTGCCACGGGGATGATGGGCCGGGCTCCGATGTACCGGTCCCGCCAGTCGGGGAGGCCACTAGGTTCTACTCCTGAGGATTGGCCCGTGGCCCCAGGGGTTGCTCGTTTAACGGACACCGTCGGGAGTAGTGGCCGGGCTTGCTGCACCTGTAACAAATCGGAGGTCCATACCGTGAGTCATTGGCCCTTCTCCGCTGCATCCAGGGGACGTCCTCAAGGCTATCGGCGAGCTGCATCTTTCCCGGGGGCTGGGACCTGGTCGGAGGCTGGAGTGCGGCGAGGATCTTGGCGAGGTCCCCATCCATGCGGCGGACTCGGGCAGCCAGTTCCTCCATCATTCCGCTTGGGGCTGCAGGTACCGGGGTTGTTGGCAGGACAGGGGCCACCACGACGGGGGCCGTCTCAGCTGGCCATGGGGCTGCCTCAGGGACTTCCGATGCTGGAGGCTGCAGTGCTTTAATGGCCCGTTCCTTTAACACGGCAAAGCCCACATCAGGGTGTTCTAGGGCCCATAGCCGGAGTTGCTTGCGGTCCTCCGAGGACCTCATCCCCTGTACAAACTGCTCCACTAGCATTTTGTTGCTGTCCGTATCGTTGATCGTTGATCGTATCCGCTTCAGTGTGCGGAGGGCGGTTTGTAGACGCAAGGCGTAGACCCGAATGCTATCCGCGGGCCGTTGCCGGCATTGGTAAAACTGCATCCGCAGCACGGCCTCGGTACGGGTCTCAAAGGCAGTCTGTAGCTTCTCAAAGATGGTGGCTACAGAGGACCGGTCCCCCTCGGCCCAGGTCTCCGCCTCCTGCGCAGCCGCGCCGGTTAGCTGCCCCAGCACTACCGTTGCACGTTGCTTATCAGTTAGGGGGTACAATTCCAGTAGCGGGCTAAGCTTCTTCCGGAAGACCTGCAACGCATCAGGTTTCCCATCGTACTGCGGCAGCCAGGTAGCTCTGGGCACATAGGGCAAGGAGAATGGCATCACCTGAGCGAGAGCTGGGGCCACGGTACCTCCCGCCAGTGTGGCCGGGGCCTGGGCGGGCCCATTCCCATCCGCGGGTGCCACTGCGGCTGCGACTGCCGCTCCTCCAGCGGCTCCATCGGGCGCAGACATCTTGTTTCCGTCCCCCTTAGTCTTTTTCCGGCTCCTCCTCTACAGGGGCGGGGTTTCGGCTTTCGCGCCTCCACTACTTGGGAAGACGCTCGAGCGGGGACTTTTCGCGCCCAAAATGGCGGCTTCTCAAGATTTTCGGCGGTCACAAGGCGCACCTCTACCAGACGGCAGAGCGGTAAGATCCTGTTCGTGACGCCAAGTTGTCGCGGGCGGAGGAGGGGACGCTGCGCTCACCCACTGCTCGGGTCCGGCTGCTGCTGCTGCTCGGTGGTGGCTCGAGCGGTGGGCCGGATCCCGGGGACTCGAGCGGCGTTCCTCGCCCGTGAGTGAAAGGGGGTGGTTTGGGTTTAGGGATATTGTCCGTGACGCCACCCACGGTTGTGGTGAGGTTGTGACACCACCGCTGCTCTGGACGGGGATCCCGGGAGCGGTGACAGGGAGCAGCTTGGATGTTGGTTCTCCCCTCCGTGGGTAGGGGGGTCGGTTCTCCCGGGGCCCGGTGATGGGGTAGGGATGGAAGGCAGGCGGGTTACGGGGCCTGGTGAGGTGCAGGGTCGCGGGGGCAGCGCTGTGCCGCACGGCACGGTGGTACTCACTCAGCCAGTAATTCACAGAGTCTCTGGTCAAACAAACGGCTGGATGGACGGGTCCCACAGGCCGCTGCGGTTGTTCTCCTCTCGGCAGGTTGATGGTCACTGCCCTTCCCTGCACCTATGTTGTGTTTACGGTTCCAATGGGTTCCCACCGGTAACCCGCTCCCCAGCTTGGATGGGTGCCGAAGGAGCCCCTTTTGCCCGCAGGCTCTGGCCCTGGGAACTGTAGCCTTGGCGGTGACTGTGTTTCCCTTTATGGTGTGAGCTGTTGCCTTCAATCGGGTCTTGACTGCTGGGAAACCCCAGAGGTTCCCTTCGCTAACGGATTTGACCGGTTTTACGGCGACTCCTAGCCTGGTCGGGGTCCGTAAGCCCTGCCGGATGGTGCTGGCTTCTCTTTGCTCACCGGTCCAGTACCGCCGGGCCACCGCCCGTCCACGGTCCCTACGGTTCGCTCCAATCGGCCTCTCCTGCAGACGGTCACCACCGTCTGCCAACCTTGCTGTACCGTCCGGGCCACACACCCGGACACAGTCAGTCTCTTCTCCTACTACTGCACTCCTCAAACTTCAAAACTGATCTAAACTCAACTGACTCCTTTTTCCGCCTCCAGGACTGCGAACTCCCCGGTGGGCGGGACCAACCGCCCGGCCCACCCCCTGGTGTGGACATCAGCCCCTGGAGGAAGGCAACAAGGATTTTTGTGCTTGACTTCGGTGTGCCTAACCAGGGTGTGGGGTGTGTTGGTGAAGTTCTGTGACGACCTGGCTTGTCCAGGGCACCACACCCCCACCCCCTACAAAGGGGCCGATGCCTCCAATACCCAGAGCAGAGCACAAGTCTACAGCGTCATAACCGAAATATACACACCCTTCAGCAGCGGCCATGAACTGTGCCCCCACCCCCTACAGTGGGGCTGAAGCCTCCAATAACCAGAGCAGAGTGCAGGTCTACAGCGTCATAGCCGAAAAGTGGACACCCTTCAGCAGCGACTATGAACTGTGCCCCCACCCCCTACAGAGGGGCCGAAGCCTCCAATAACCAGAGCAGAGCGCAAGTCTACAGTGTCATAGCCGAAATATACACATCCTTCAGCAGCGGCCATGAACTGTGCCCCCCACCCCCTACAGAGGGGCCGAAGCCTCAGTTACCCAGAGCAGAGCACAAGTCTACGGCGTCATAGCCAAAATATACATGTTGCGGGTGGGGAGGACGCCGCCGCTGCGCGCTCGCTAACGCTCGGGTCCGGCACTGCTGCGGCTGCTGCTGCTCGAGCGGTGAGCTTGATCCGGGGACTCGAGCGGCGCTCCTCGCCCGTAAGTGAAAAGGGTGGTTGGTTTGGGGGATTTAGTCCATGACGCCACCCACGGGTTGTGGTGAAGATGGGCACCACCGCTGCTGGTGACGGGGATCCCGGGAGCGATGGTAGGGAGCAGCTGGGGTGTTGTTTTCCCCCCTCCATGGGTAGGGGTCGGTGGTCCCGGGGCCCGGTGGTGTGACTGGGAGGCAGGGTTGGTGAGGTGCAGGGTTGCAGGGACAGCGCGGCGCGGTGCCGGATGGCACGGGTGTACTCACTCAGCAAGAGATGCACAAAGTCCTCGGTAAACCAAACGGCTGGATGGACGGGTCCCGCAGCCGGCAGCAGTGTCTCTCCCCGGACAGGTGATGGCGGCTGTCTTTCCCTGCACCTTAGTGTACTTGTTTGACTACGATGGATCCCCAACGGTAGTCTGCTCCCCAGTGTATGGGTGCTGGAGGAGCCCGTTTGCCCGCAGGCGCTGGCCCTTGGGTCTCTAGCCTTAGGCGGTAGCTGTATACCCTCACTGTGTGGGTAGTTGCCTTCTATCGGGTCTTTGGTTGTTAGGAAACCCCTGGGGTTCCGGTCACACTCGGATTTAACTAATGTCGGCGGCTCCAAGCCTGGTCGGGGTCCGATGGCCCTGCCTGTGTGTGCTGGCTTCACTTCGCTCCCCGGTCGGTACCAGCGGGCCAACGCCCGACCCCGGTCCTACGATTCTGCGTTGCTTCACCACTCCTGCAGACTGCCACCACCGTCTGCCAACCTTGTTGTCAGTGCCTGGGCCACAAACCCAGACACTCAAGTGCTTACGCCTCTCACTTCAAACTCCAAACTCTATCTGTCACTTTTCCCGCCTCCAAGCCTGTGAACTCCTCGGTGGGTGGGGCCAACCACTTGGCTCCGCCCCACCTAGTGTGGACATCAGACACTGGAGGGAGGCAACAAGGGTTTTGTGTTTGGCTAATGTTACTGTCTAGTGGGGCTGGGGGTGTGTGAGTGTTACCTGTGACGACCTGGCTAGTCCAGGGCGCCACATACACATCCTTCAGCAGCGGCCATGAACTGTGCCCCCACCCCCTACAGAGGGGCCGAAGCCTCCGATACCCAGAGCAGAGCACAAGTCTACAGCGTCATAGCCGAAATGTGCAGAGCCTTCAGCAGTGGCCATGAACTGTGCCCCCACCCCCTACAGAGGGGCCGAAGCCTCCAATACCCAGAGCAGAGCGCAAGTCTACAGCATCGTTGCCGAAATATACACATCCTTCAGCAGCGGCCATGAACTGTGCCCCCACCCCCTACAGAGGGGCCGAAGCCTCCAATACCCAAAGCAGAGCGCAAGTGTTCCTCCCCGCGGGCTCAGCCGGCTGCCGAGCTGCTTGGATCCGTGCTCGTACGGTGGGTGGCTCGAGCTCCTCACGGACCCGGGGGTCACGTCGCTCCGTAATGGGGGGTTGGCGTTACATGCAGGGACTTTGGTGGGGAGTTCCACGGCCGGGGCCGCGGTGGTTTGTAAGGGATTTTAAGTTTGTGACGCCACCAACGGGTTGTGGTGAATGGATGGACACCACCACTGCCGTTGACTAGGCCTCCCGGGGACGGTGTTGCGCAGCTTGGAGTTGACCCCTCCGTGGGTAGGGGAGTGATGGTCCCAGGGGCCCGAGGGAGGCGCTGAGGCGGGAGATTGCATACGTGCAGGAGTGTCGGTGCGGTGCAGCGCGGTGCGCGGCCCGAAGGCACTGGTGTACTCACTATGACACAACACACTGGAGCCTCTGGAAACCAAACGGGATGATGAACGGGGCCCGCAGCCGGCTGCAGCTTCTCCCTGAACAGGTTGGTGGTTTCAGCCTTTCTCCTGCACCTCCTTAATGTGAATGTTCTGACACCTATGCCTAACCCACGGTAGTTCGCTCCCCGGCTTGCTGGGTGTCGGGAGAGCCCTTTTTGCCCGCAGACGCTGGCCCTTTAAGTCTGTATGCTTTAGCAGTGGCTTTACCCTGTATGGTTGGGCTGTTGTCTTCAGTCGGGTCTTGTGTGGGAAAGGTCCTAAAGTCCAGTCCTCAATCAGTTGATTCGACTTAGCCTAGTGGGTTCTGGGCTTCGTACTGGGTCTGAGTACCCCTCCTGGTGCTCCGGTTTCCAATCGGCTCCCCGGTTCGGTACCGGCGGACCACCGCCCGACCCCGGTCCCTACAGTTTCACCGGCTGTAATCCCAGCTCCTGCAGGCGGCCACCACCGTCTGCCTCCTTGCCAGAGGTGACTGGGCTCCAACCCAGCCACCTGAGTAGACTATTGGCAGGCCTGGTCACAGGTCTGCCCTGGAACTTGACTTCTCTCCTTCACTGTCAAAGCTACTCTCTCTACTCACTGTTTTTCCCGCCTCCAGGCCTGTGAACTCCTCGGTGGGCGGAGCCAACTGCCTGGATCCACCCCCTGGTGTGGACATCAAACCTGGAGGGAGGTGACAAGGGTTTTGAAGTTTGTCTGCTGTCACCTTTTTAGGGAGGGGGTGTGTGCATGGGACTACCTGGGACGACCTGACTAGTCCAGGGCGTCACACAAGTCTACAGTGTCATAGCCGAAATGTACAGAGCCTTCAGCAGCGGCCATAAACTGTGCCCCCCACCCCCTACAAAGGGGCCGAAGCCTCCAATACCCAGAGCAGAGTTCAAGTGTGGCACCCCAGTGGTCCTGGGAGCCACAGTGTCGTTGTTCTCATCCCTGGGGGCAATGCCATGACCTCAGAACAGTAATACAAAGCAAAGAGAACGGTCGCTGTCTGAGATCCCAGCTCTCCAGGACTGAGCGCATCGAGCGAGACACCGGCGTCCCAGGCTACTAGGTGCTAACGGTCCAGTAGTAACGCCGGAGGGCAGAAGAGTTCCCCTCCTCTGTCCCACCTAAAATCCGGAGGCGAAGTGGCAAGAAAGAGCCCGGGGTCACTCCTACTCCTACAGAGGGCAAACACTCAACCTCAGTCTACACCCTTAATCAGCATAGGGCTATTAATGCAAACATAAGTTACCCAAAGGGCAACAAGAAGCACCTGACTAAAGATTAATAAAACGCAAATATTATTCACAATTACAACTGGACAGCTCAAACTAAAATATCCGCGGAGCGCAACCTAAGGCCTAAGCCACACGGCGAGAAAAACGGTGCGAGTGGAGTGCGATACAACATCCCATTCCACTAGGACCAATATTAGCCTGTGTGTCAGCGCACATGAGCGATTATTTCTTCAGCGCTCTATTGGGAGACCCAGACGATTGGGGTATAGCTACTGCCCTCTGGAGGCCACACAAAGCACTACATTAAAAGTGCAAGGCCCCTCCCCCTCTGGCTATACCCCCCCCGTGGTATCACGGGTACTCCAGTTTTAGCTTTGTGTGCGAAGGAGGTCAGACATTCCATGCATAGCTCCACAGATTTTAGTCAGCAGTAGCTGCTGACTATTTCGGATGGAAGAAAAGAGGACACATATAGGGCCCCCAGCATGCTCCCTTCTCACCCCTGGATGGTGTTGTAAGGTTGAGGTACCTATTGCTGGTACAGGGCTGGAGCCTGACATGCTGTTTTCCTTCCACATCCCCTGGTAGGGCTCTGTGGAAGTGGGATCCTGCCGGCCTCTCAGCTCTGACGCCGGGCTCCATCCACAGACCCATTAGAACCTGATGGAGACGGAGCAGGAGTACGATCAGGGACAGGCCCTGCATCATACAGGTACTCTGTGTCCCCGGCAGGCACAGACACACTCCGGGCTGGCTGGGTGTTGTAGTGCGCCGGGGACCGCAACGTTGGAGTTAGTGTCCCTACAGATTACTGGGGGATTTTTTGTGTATGGGAACGCAGCGCCGACCCCCTCTGGACCGGGCGGCGCTGCTGTGACTTGTGGTGCGCCGGGGATCCGCCGTCCGCGCTTTTACGGCGGCGGCGGTTATAAATTGAGTCCCCGGCTTTTTGGGCCTAGGACGCCGGCAGCTCCGATTCGTTCCCGCCCCCACCCTGTCATTCAGGGTAGGGGAGAGACGCTGTTCGCTAGCAGCGACGAGGGCTGGAGCCTGATTTACATGCTCCAGCCCTCACACTATGCACAGAGGGAAGCAGGCTTCCCGCTCTTGGCCAGGAACGCCCAGGGCCCGCCCCCCTTCTCTCTCAGGACGCCGGCAGCCATTACATGCAGTCTGGCTGGAAGAAGGACGCAAGGCTCTGGGAGACCTGGACTAGGGGCTATCTGGCGACCACACACCCGCTTTTTAAGCGGGCGGTAAGCGATTTTTCTGTGCTGGTCCCTCTAGTGCCTCACGGTGTATCGGTGTACTGTGTAGGATATAGAGATATTGTATTTCTTGCACTGTGAGGTCGCTTCTGGCTGCATCTCCCAGATCCCTCTGTGGAAGCAGCAACATGCCATCCTCAAAACGCAAGGCTGCCAAGGCCAGGGCTGTGTGTACTGCGTGTGCTGCATGTGGGGCTAATCTACCAGCAGGCTCCCATTGTGTGCAATGCTCCGACCCGGTGCTGCTTCGCCAGCCGGAGTCAGGAGAGGTAGTGACCCAGGCTGAGACGCTTGTAAGTTCTGCCCCGGTGACAGGGACAGACTTTGCAGTTTTTGCTGATAATATGTCTATGTCTATGGCAAAAATCCTTGAAACCTTGCAATCTATGCATGGGGCTCAGTCTTTGGGCACGGCGAGGCCTCTGTCCTCAGGTCCCCCTCACTTGGAATTAATCCAGCCCACAGGGGGGTCCCCGGCTTCACAGGCCGAGGATTATGACTCAGATGATAGCCCCAGCCACCCTAAGCGAGCTCGCTGGGAAAGACCCTCGACGTCATCACACTGCTCAGGGTCTCAGCGCAATCAGTCTCCCTGTGATGTGTCTGATGAGAGTGATCAGGAATCCATTCCTGGAACCCCTCTCAACCTGGATACCCCTGATGGGGATGCCATGGTAAACGACCTTATCTCAGCCATCAATAGGCTGTTGGATATTTCTCCCCCAGCCCCTTCAGCAGAGGAGGCAGCTGCAGAGCAGGAGAAGTTTCGTTTCCTTTATCCCAAGCGTAAATTGAGTGCTTTGTTGGATCACGCTGACTTCAGAGAATCAATCCAGAAGCACGACGCTCACCCAGAAAGGCGTTTCTCTAAACGATCTAAAGATACGCGTTTCCCTTTCCCCCCTGAGGTGGTCAAGCGCTGGACACAGTGTCCAAAGGTAGACCCCCCGATTTCCAAACTTGCAGCTAGATCCATAGTTGCAGTGGAGGATGGCGCTTCACTTAAGGATGCCAATGACAGACAGATGGACCTTTGGTTAAAATCTGTCTATGAAACTATCGGCGCGTCGTTTGCTCCGGCATTCGCAGCCGTATGGGCACTCCAGGCTATTTCAGCTGGCTTAGCAAAAGTGGATGCTATCATACATCCAGCAGTGCCGCAAGTGGCGCACCTTACCACGCAGATGTCGGCGTTTGCGTCTTACGCTATCAATGCGGTCCTAGAATCTACCAGCCGCACCTCAATGGCGTCCGCCAATTCGGTAGTTTTGCGCAGAGCCTTGTGGTTAAAGGACTGGAAAGCAGATGCTGGTTCCAAAAAATGTTTAACCAGTTTGCCTTTATCTAGAGATAGACTGTTTGGCGAGCCATTGGCTGATATCATTAAGCAGTCCAAGGGTAAAGACTCCTCTTTACCACAACCCAGAACAACCAAACCTCAGCAGAAAAAGTGGCAGCAGAGGTTTCAGTCCTTTCGAGGTTCGGGCAAGACACCATTTACCTCGTCCAAAGGGACTCAGAGGACGCAAAGAAACTCAGATTCGTGGCGGGCTCACACGCGCCCCAAGAAAGCAAATGGAGGTACCGCTTCCAAAGCGGCTACCTCATGACTTCCAGCCCCCTCCCTCCGCATCGCCGGTCGGGGGCAGGCTCTCCCGCTTTTTCGGCATTTGGATGTCACAGGTCAAAGACCGGTGGGTGACGGACATTTTGTCTCGCGGGTACAGAATCGAGTTCAATTCTCGTCCTCCAGCTCGGTTCTTCAGAACCTCCCCACATCCAGACCGAGCAGATGCTCTGCTGCAGGCGGTGGACTCCCTAAGAGCGGAAGGAGTGGTGATCCCAGTCCCTCCTCAGGAACAAGGGCAAGGGTTTTACTCCAATCTCTTTGTGGTTCCAAAAAAGGACGGCTCGTTCCGTCCTGTTCTGGACCTAAAACGGCTCAACAAACATGTGCACGCCAGGAAGTTCCGGATGGAAACCCTGCGTTCTGTCATTGCCTCAATGTCCAGAGGAGACTTCCTTGCCTCAATAGACATCAAAGATGCTTATCTCCACGTGCCAATTGCTACAGAACATCAACGTTTTCTACGTTTTGTGATAGGAGACGACCATTTTCAGTTCGTAGCTCTGCCATTTGGTCTGGCGACAGCCCCACGGGTCTTCACCAAGGTCATGGCGGCGGTGGTAGCAGTCTTGCACTCTCAGGGACACTCGGTGATCCCTTACCTAGACGATTTATTGGTCAAAGCTCCCTCTCAAGAGGCATGTCAGCACAGCCTGAATGCTACGCTGGAGACCCTACAGTCTTTCGGATGGATCATCAACTTTCCAAAGTCGATCCTATCACCGACTCAATCACTAACGTATCTTGGCATGGAGTTTCATACTCTAGCAGCGATAGTGAAGCTTCCGCTGAACAAGCAGCGGTCACTACAGACAGGGGTGCAATCTCTTCTGCAGGGCCAGTTGCATCCCTTGCGGCGCCTCATGCATTTCCTAGGGAAGATGGTGGCAGCCATGGAAGCAGTTCCCTTTGCGCAGTTTCATCTGCGCCCACTTCAATGGGACATTCTCCGCCAATGGGACGGGAAGTCAACGTCCCTGGACAGGAAAGTCTCGCTTTCCCAGACGGCCAAGGACTCCCTACAATGGTGGCTCCTTCCCACCTCATTGTCTCAGGGAAGATCCTTCCTGCCCCCATCCTGGGCAGTAGTCACGACAGATGCGAGTCTGTCAGGGTGGGGAGCAGTATTTCTCCACCACAGGGCTCAGGGGACGTGGACTCCGCAGGAGTCCACCCTTCAGATCAATGTTCTGGAGATCAGAGCAGTGTATCTTGCTCTACTGGCCTTCCAACAGTGGCTGGAAGGAAAGCAGATCCGAATCCAATCGGACAACTCCACAGCGGTGGCATACATCAACCACCAAGGAGGGACGCGCAGTCGGCAAGCCTTCCAAGAAGTCCGGCGCATTCTAATGTGGGTGGAGGACAGAGCATCCACCATATCCGCGGTTCACATCCCAGGCGTAGAAAACTGGGAAGCAGACTTCCTCAGTCGCCAGGGCATGGACGCAGGGGAATGGTCCCTTCACCCGGACGTGTTTCAGGAAATCTGTCGCCGCTGGGGAGTGCCGGACGTCGACCTAATGGCATCCCGGCACAACAACAAGGTCCCGGCATTCATGGCGAGGTCGCGCGATCAAAGAGCTCTGGCGGCAGACGCCTTGGTTCAAGATTGGTCGCAGTTTCAGCTCCCATACGTGTTTCCGCCTCTGGCGCTCTTGCCCAGAGTGCTACGCAAGATCAGATCCGAGTGCAGCCGCATCATACTCGTCGCTCCAGACTGGCCGAGGAGGTCGTGGTATCCGGATCTGTGGCATCTCACGATCGGTCGACCGTGGTCACTGCCAGACCGACCAGACTTACTGTCCCAAGGGCCGTTTTTCCATCAGAATTCTGCGGCCCTGAACCTGACTGTGTGGCCATTGAGTCCTGGATCCTAGCATCTGCAGGATTATCTCAAGGAGTCGTTGCCACAATGAGACAAGCTAGAAAGTCGAATTCGGCTAAGATCTACCACAGAACGTGGAAGATTTTCTTATCCTGGTGCTCTGCTCAGGGAGTGTCTCCCTGGCCATTTGCATTGCCCAAGTTTCTTTCCTTCCTGCAATCGGGGTTAGAAAAGGGCTTGTCGCTCAGCTCCCTTAAAGGGCAAGTTTCGGCACTATCCGTGTTTTTCCAGAAGCGTCTAGCACGTCTTTCTAAGGTGCGCACGTTCCTGCAGGGGGTCTGTCATATTGTGCCCCCGTACAAGCGGCCGTTAGATCCATGGGATCTGAACAGGGTACTAGTTGCTCTCCAGAAGCCGCCCTTCGAGCCTCTGAAGGAAGTTTCCTTTTCTCGGCTGTCACAGAAAGTGGCGTTTCTTGTTGCGATCACATCGCTTCGGCGAGTGTCTGAGCTGGCAGCTCTGTCATCCAAGGCTCCCTTCCTGGTGTTCCACCAGGACAAGGTAGTGCTGCGCCCTATTCCGGAGTTTCTCCCTAAGGTCGTATCCTCTTTTCATCTTAATCAGGATATATCCTTGCCTTCTTTTTGTCCTCATCCGGTTCACCGGTATGAAAAGGACTTACGTTTGCTAGATCTGGTGAGAGCACTCAGAATCTACATTTCCCGCACGGCGCCCATGCGCCGTGCCGATGCACTTTTTGTCCTTGTCGCTGGTCCGCGCAAGGGGTTGCAGGCTTCTAAAGCCACCCTGGCTCGATGGATCAAAGAACCAATTCTAGAGGCCTACCGTTCTGCGGGGCTTCCGGTTCCGTCAGGGCTAAAAGCCCACTCAACCAGAGCCGTGGGTGCGTCCTGGGCATTTCGTCACCAGGCTTCGGCTCAACAGGTGTGCCAGGCAGCTACCTGGTCCAGTCTGCACACTTTCACCAAGCATTATCAGGTGCATACCTATGCTTCGGCGGATGCCAGCTTAGGTAGAAGAGTCCTGCAGGCGGCAGTGACACCCCCGTAGGGGAGGGCTGTTTTGCAGCTCTAACATGAGGTATTTCTTTACCCACCCAGGGACAGCTTTTGGACGTCCCAATCGTCTGGGTCTCCCAATAGAGCGCTGAAGAAGAAGGGAATTTTGTTACTTACCGTAAATTCCTTTTCTTCTAGCTCTTATTGGGAGACCCAGCACCCGCCCTGTTGTCCTTCGGGATGTTTTTTTGTTGTTTGCGGGTACACATGTTGTTCATGTTGAACGGTTTTTCAGTTCTCCGATGTTATTCGGAGTTAATTTGTTTAAACCAGTTATTGGCTTCCTCCTTCTTGCTTTGGCACTAAAACTGGAGAACCCGTGATACCACGGGGGGGGTATAGCCAGAGGGGGAGGGGCCTTGCACTTTTAATGTAGTGCTTTGTGTGGCCTCCAGAGGGCAGTAGCTATACCCCAATCGTCTGGGTCTCCCAATAAGAGCTAGAAGAAAAGGAATTTACGGTAAGTAACAAAATTCCCTTCTTTCTCAGCCCTAATCGGACCGAGAAAACAATCGCAGCATGCTGCGGGTGTAATGCGAGGCTCTTTCTCTCGCACCCATTCAAGTGTATGGGGTGAGAGAAAAATCGCACTGCACTCGCAGCACACCGGCAACAATGGCAATAGCTGGCTATGGAGGAGAGAGGGAGATAAATCCCTCCTGCCCCTCCTCCGTGCCGGCCCACCCCTCCTCAGCACTGGCCTGTCCCTCCTTAGTGTCGACCCGCCCCTCCTCAGTGCCGGCACTCCCCTCCTCAGTGCCGGCCCGCCCCTCCTCAGTGCCGGCCCGCCCCTCCTCAGTGCCGGCACTCCCCTCCTCAGTTCCGGCCCGCCCCTCCTCAGTGCCGGCACTCCCCTCCTCAGTGCTGGACCGCCCCTCCACATTGCCGGCCCACGCCTCCTCAGTACCGGCCCTCCCCTCCGCAGCGCTGGCCTGCCCCTCCTCCGCGCTGACCCGCCCCTCCTCAGCGCTGGCCCTCCCCTCCTCAGCGCCGGCCCTCCCCTCCTCAGCGCCGGCCCTCCCCTCCTCAGCGCCGGCCCTCCCCTCCTCAGCGCCGGCCCTCCCCTCCTCAGTGCCGGCCCTCCCCTCCGCAGCGCTGGCCTGCCCCTCCTCCGCGCTGGCCCTCCCCTCCTCAGCGCCGGCCCTCCCCTCCTCAGCGCCGGCCCTCCCCTCCTCAGTGCCGGCCCTCCCCTCCGCAGCGCTGGCCTGCCCCTCCTCCGCGCTGGCCCTCCCCTCCTCAGCGCCGGCCCTCCCCTCCTCAGCGCCGGCCCTCCCCTCCTCAGCGCCGGCCCTCCCCTCCTCAGCGCCGGCCCTCCCCTCCTCAGCGCCGGCCCTCCCCTCCTCAGTGCCGGCTCGCCCCTCCTCCATGCCGGCCCTCCCCTCCTCAGTGCCGGCCCTCCCCTCCTCAGCGCCGGCCCTCCCCTCCTCAGCGCCGGCCCTCCCCTCCTCAGTGCCGGCCCTCCCCTCCGCAGCGCTGGCCTGCCCCTCCTCCGCGCTGGCCCTCCCCTCCTCAGCGCCGGCCCTCCCCTCCTCAGCGCCGGCCCTCCCCTCCTCAGTGCCGGCCCTCCCCTCCGCAGCGCTGGCCTGCCCCTCCTCCGCGCTGGCCCTCCCCTCCTCAGCGCCGGCCCTCCCCTCCTCAGCGCCGGCCCTCCCCTCCTCAGCGCCGGCCCTCCCCTCCTCAGCGCCGGCCCTCCCCTCCTCAGCGCCGGCCCTCCCCTCCTCAGTGCCGGCTCGCCCCTCCTCCATGCCGGCCCTCCCCTCCTCAGTGCCGGCCCTCCCCTCCTCAGCGCCGGCCCTCCCCTCCTCAGCGCCGGCCCTCCCCTCCTCAGTGCCGGCTCGCCCCTCCTCCATGCCGGCCCGCCCCCCGCAGCTGCGGTCTGCTCGCACAGTCGGACTTCAGTCGCATGACACTCGGCTCTGCTGTACTGCCAGCATGAGCCCAGTGTCATGCGAGGGGATCGCAATAATCCCTGTGTGGCCCCAGCCTAACACTAAGTCATGCATCCGGCCATGGACCAGATACTATAAACAAGTGGACAAAGGTCCTACAACATTAACAGGTTGGTATTGCCCTACTCTGCTTATAAAAGCTAATACCTCCCCACCATGTTTCACCATGTCTGGCTTCATCAGGGACTGAGGCTATAATATAATAATCCACGTCTCTGGTCCGCGGCCGGATACATGACTTAGTGTTAGGTTGCGCTCCGCTGATATTTTAGTTTGATCTTCCAGTTGTAATTGTGAATAATAGTTCAGTTTTATTAATCTTCAGTCAGGGGACCTCTAGTTGCCCTTTGGGTAAATTGTGTTTGCACTGCTACAGAGAGGGCCTCAATATCGGCTCACGCTGCCCGTCACACCGAAGACTTCACACACCTATAACGAGGGACGCCGTGCGGCTTCAGGCCACAGCGGCCTTCACCTGCGCACAGAAGGAGGCTTACAACTACCAGAGAGACCCCCTGCTGCTTCCGGGCTGACCGGACCGCTGGCTCCTGGACTACACCGGACACCAGGAAAAGACTCCAACCTGTGTCGTCCAATTCGTGTCTTCACCCTCAGCCCTGCACCCCCAACTTATTACTCCATTCCACAGTCATCCTATCCCGGGGGCCTAGCTCTACCTGCGGGAAGCAAATCTACCCTATCTGCAGAGACATCCGCCCCAGAGGACAGCGACAGCAGCTATTACCGGGCCGGGTACCGCAGGGGGCGTCACCATCATCTAAAGACTGTCCTTCCTACCACCCTCCACCCTCCTTTCTAGACGCCGAGGGGTCACGAAACCGGGTCAGACCATCCCGAGACGACGCAGAGGATCTGCACCACCGGCCTGGCAACAGGATGGGTTAACCCCCTCGACCCCAGTGCGCAACACAAGTTTCCAGCGTCATAGCCGAAATGTGTGCAGCCTTCAGCAGTGACCATGAACTGTGCCCCCCACCCCCTACAGAGGGGCCGAAGCCTCCGATACCCAAAGCGGAGCACAAGTCTACAGCGTCATAGCCGAAATGTGCAGAGCCTACAGCTATACTACCCCTATATACAAGAATATAACTACTATAATACTGCCCCTATGTACAAGAATATAACTACTATAATACTGCTCCTATATACAAGAATATAACTGCTATAATACTGCCCCCTATATACAAGAATATAACTACTATAATACTGCCCCCTATATACAAGAATATAACTACTATAATACTGCCCCTATGTACAAGAATATAACTACTATAATACTGCCCCTATGTACAAGAATATAACTACTATAATACTGCCCCTATATACAAGAATATAACTACTATAATACTGCTCCCTATATACAAGAATATAACTACTATAATACTGCTCCTATATACAAGAATATAACTGCTATAATACTGCCCCCTATATACAAGAATATATCTACTATAATACTGCCCCTATATACGAGAATATAACTACTATAATACTGCCCCTATGTACAAGAATATTACTACTATAATACTGTCCCCTATATATAAGAATATAACTACTATAATACTGCTCCCTATATACAAGAATATAACTACTATAATACTGCCCCTATGTACAAGAATATAACTACTATAATACTGCCCCCTATATACAAGAATATAACTACTATAATACTGCTACTATATACGAGAATATACCTCCTATAATACTGCCCCTATGTACAGTAGTATACCTCCTATAATACTGCCCTATGTACAGTAGTATACCTTCTATAATACTGCCCCTATGTACAGTAGTATACCTTCTATAATACTGCTCCTATGTACAGTAGTATACCTCCTATAATACTGCCCCTATGTACAGTAGTATACCTCCTATAATACTGCCCCTATGTACAGTAGTATACCTCCTATAATACTGCCCTATGTACAGTAGTATACCTTCTATAATACTGCCCCTATGTACAGTAGTATACCTTCTATAATACTGCCCCTATGTACAGTAGTATACCTTCTATAATACTGCTCCTATGTACAGTAATATAGCTCCTATAATACTGCCCCTATGTACGGTAATATACCTTCTATAATACTGCCCCTATGTACAGTAGTATGCCTCCTATAATACTGCCCCTATGTACAGTAGTATACCTCCTACAATACTGCCCCTATGTACGGTAGTATACCTCCTATAATACGGCCCTATGTACAGTAGTATACCTCCTATAATACTGCCCCTATGTACAGTAGTATACCTCCTATAATACTGCCCCTATGTACAGTAGTATACCTCCTATAATACTGCCCTATGTACAGTAGTTTACCTTCTATAATACTGCCCCTATGTACAGTAGTATACCTTCTATAATACTGCCCCTATGTACAGTAGTATACCTTCTATAATACTGCTCCTATGTACAGTAATATAGCTCCTATAATACTGCCCCTATGTACAGTAGTATACCTCCTATAATACTGCCCCTATGTACAGTAGTATACCTCCTATAATACTGCTCCTATGTACAGTAGTATACCTCCTATAATACTGCCCCTATGTACGGTAATATACCTCCTATAATACTGCCCCTATGTACAGTAGTATACCTCCTATAATACTGCCCCTATGTACAGTAGTATACCTCCTACAATACTGCCCCCTATGTACGGTAGTATACCTCCTATAATACTGCCCCTATGTACAGTAGTGTACCTCCTATAATACTGCTACTATGTACAGTAATATAGCTCCTATAATACTGCTCCTATTGTGAGGTAGCGTGGTCGGCTGCGCAGCAGAAGACACGGGATCCAGGCATTAAGGTTCACAGCACACGGTTTAATATCCAAACAAAAGTCCACAACAGTACACATGTGCCTCTCCGGCAGAGAACTCAGGGAGTTGTGTTCACTCCCTCACACCCGCCCTTGTTCCTGTTTCCTTTTAACCCTCCTTTCAGCCTGTAGGGAAACAGCATTAACCCCGGAGTGGAGTTACTTTCTATCATGGAGTGAGCACAACCGGGGCGAGACATACCGGCCGTCATAGATAACCCCGGTCACAGGCTCACATACCCCCCCCTCAGTTCAAGCGTGCAGGGTTGAACTCCTGCCATCAAACACGGGCCGCGGGACAAGGCATCGGCGTTGCCCTGCAACCTACCGGCCCGGTGCTCAACCGTAAACCGGAAGTTCTGCAGAGAAAGGAACCACCGGGTAACCTGGGCATTCCGTTCCTTGGCGGACCTCATCCATACCAGTGGAGAGTGATCCGTCACCAAGCGAAACCGTCGTCCCAGCAGGTAATAGCGTAGGGACTCCAAGGCCCACTTGATCGCCAGGCACTCCTTCTCCACTACGCTATAATTCCACTCGAGAGGGGTGAGTGTCGCGGGCGGGGAGGAGGGTGTCAGCACACTACGCTCACCCCTTCTGCTCGGGTCCGGCGGCTGCTGCTCAGTGGTGGCTCGAGCGGTGGGCCGGATCCCGGGGGTTTCTCGAGCGGCACTCCTCGCCCGTGAGTGAAAGGGGGTTGTTGGGTGTGGGAATTGTTTACTGTCCGTGACACCACCCACGGTTGTGGTGATTTCACCACCGCTGCTCTATACGGGGATCCCGGGGATAGTGATGCGGAGCAGCCAGGTGTTGTGTTGCCCCTCCGTGGGTAGGGGTTGGTGATCCCGGGGCCCGGTGATGGTTTGGGAGGTGCAGGGCCTGGTGGGCGCAGGGACGCGGGGGCAGCGCTGTGCCTTGCGGCACTGTGGTACTCACTCAGCCTGAGACGTTGACACAGTTTTACGGTAAACCACACGGCTGGAAAGACGGTTCCCACGGACGGCTGCACTTGCTCTCCCAGTAGGTGACGGTGATGTCCCTCTTCCTTGCACCTTTGTTTACTTGTTGGTAGCGATGGGTCCCCACAGGTAACCCGCTCCCCGGCTTCAAGCTGGACCGGAGGAGCTCTACTCTTTGCCCGCAGGCGCTGGCCCTGAGAAACTGGTGCCTTGGCGGTGGCGGTGTCTCTCCTACACTGGTTGGGCTGTTGCCTTCAATCGGGACTTCGTTGTTGGGGGATCTACGTCCCCTTCACTGACGGATTTGGCAAATTATGGCGACTCCTAGCCTTGCCGGGGTCCGAGAGGCCCCTGCCCTGGTGCTGACTGTCCTTCGGTACACTGCTCCAGACCGCCGGGCCACTACCCGTCCGCGGTCCTTCCAGGAACTTCCACACGGTCCCCCTCCAGACAGTCACCGCCGTTGCTGACCTTGCTGACCTGTCCTGCACACAGCTGGACTACTTCAGGCTTTCTTTCTGTCACCACTCTTGCTTTCCTCCTTTACCACTTTACTTCACGTCTACTTTCACTTCCTTAGCTCATCTTAGCTGTTTACTCCTTCACTCCCCTAACTGTTCTGCCTGGCTTTTCCCGCCTCCAGAGCTGTGTCCTCCTCGGTGGGCGGAGCCAACCGCCTGGCCCACCCCCTGGTGTGAATCATCAGCCTCTGGAGGAAGGCAACAAGGATTTTTGGTTAGCTTTGGTGTTCCTAACTGGGATGTAGGGTGTGGTGGTGTGTGACCTGTGTCCCCTGGCTTGCCCAGGGCGACACATGAGCTTCCTACTTAAGAAGGTGACGGGGTGTTCCTCCCCCTGAACCACCTGAGACAGCACTGCCCCCAGGCCGACCTCCGAGGCGTCAGTCTGTACTATGAACTCCTTCCGGAAATCAGGGTTTACAAGAACGGGCTGTCCGCACAGGACCCCCTTCAGGGCCCGGAAGAAGTCCTCGGCCTGCGGAGTCCAGCGCACCATGACGGACTTCTTGCCTTTGAGAAGGTCCGTCCAGGGGGCTGATAGTCCCGCAAAATCTTTTACAAACCTCCTGTAGTACCCCACGATACCCAGGAAGGCCCTAACCTGCTTCGTGGTCAGGGGTCTAGGCCACTTCTGGATCGCCTCAACCTTGTTAATTTGGGGCTTAATCACTCCTTGGCCTATCACGTAGCCCAAGTAGTGGGCTTCCGTGAGTCCCAACGCACATTTCTTGGGATTGGCTGTCAATCCGGCTGTTCGAAGCGCGTCTACCACCGCTTGTACCTGTTCCAAGTGGGTCTGCCACTCGGAGCTGTAAATAATGATGTCATCAAGGTACGCTGATGCATACGCCTGGTGGGGTTCCAGCACCAAGTCCATCAACCTCTGGAACGTGGCCGGAGCGCCATGTAACCCAAAAGGCAAGACAACATAGTGGAAGAGACCCTCCGGCGTAACAAAAGCGGTTTTCTCCTTGGCGGACTCCGTCAGTGGCACCTGCCAGTACCCCTTGGTCAGGTCGAGCGTGGTGAAATATCGCGCCTGTCCCAGCCTATCAATCAGCTCATCCACCCGGGGCATGGGGTAGAGATCGAACTTGGATATTTCGTTCAATCTCCTAAAGTCATTGCAGAACCTTAAGGAGCCATCGGGTTTTGGTATTAGGACAATCGGACTAGCCCATTCACTCCGGGATTTTTCGATGACCCCCAGGTGTAGCATTGTCTTCACTTCCTCTGATATGGCTTGTCTTCGAGCCTCCGGCACCCGGTATGACTTCAGGCGTACCTTCAGGTGGGGCTCGGTGACAATGTCATGTCGTATCAGACTTGTCCTACCAGGCAGCTCAGAGAAGACATCGGGGTTCTGCTGAACCAGCCGTCTGGCCTCTCGCCTCTGTGTCTTGGTGAGGGCTTCTCCAATTCTTACCTCCGGTTCGTCCTCTCCGGAGGTCGCTGGAGCCGGATGTGAACGACCCGAAGAGGAGGGAGATGGGGAGAAAACAGCCATCAGGCTTTCCCGTTCCTGCCAAGGTTTTAATAGGTTGACATGGTATATTTGTTCAGGTTTCCGCCTACCGGGCTGCAATACTTTATAGTTAACCACCCCGACTCTTTCCTTTATCTCGTAGGGGCCTTGCCACTGAGCCAGGAATTTACTCTCCGCCGTGGGGATCAATACCAACACCCGATCCCCGGGATTAAAGGTCCGCACGGTGGCTTGTCTATTGTAGCGGTCGCTTTGCGCGGCCTGAGCCTCCTGTAAATGCTCCTTCACAATTGGCATGACCACGCTTATGCGGTTCTGCATACCCAAAATGTGTTCAATCACACTTTTATGGGGGGTGGGCTCTTGCTCCCAGGTTTCTTTTGCCAGGTCCAACAATCCCCGGGGATGTCGCCCGTATAACAATTCAAAAGGCGAAAACCCCGTGGATGCCTGTGGCACCTCTCGTATGGCAAACATCAAATAGGGAAGCATCATATCCCAGTCTTTCCCGTCTTTGGAAATCACCCTTTTGAGCATGGTTTTCAGGGTTTTATTGAAACGCTCGACTAAACCATCCGTCTGAGGATGATACACAGACGTACGCAACTGCTTGATCTGGAGTAGCCAGCATAGCTCTTTGGTCACTTTAGACATGAATGGGGTCCCCTGATCCGTAAGGATCTCCTTGGGCAACCCCACCCGGCAGAACACAGCAAACAACTCCCGAGCTATAAGCCTCGCCGCAGTATGTCTGAGAGGTATCGCCTCTGGATACCGGGTGGCATAGTCAACGATCACTAGGATGTGTTAGTGCCCTCGAGCAGACTTTACGAGGGGCCCCACCAGATCCATCCCTATCCGTTCAAAAGGGACTTCTATAATGGGTAACGGTACCAACGGACTGCGAAAGTGGGTCAGGGGTGCGGTAAGCTGACACTCCGGGCAGGTTTCGCAGAACCGTTTTACCTCCCCAAAGACCCCGGGCCAATAGAACCTTTGCAATATTCGCTCCTGCGTTTTCTTGACCCCTAGGTGGCCACTCATCAGGTGTTTATGAGCCAAGTCGAGGACCCGCCGGCGATACGGCTGGGGCACCACCAACTGCTCTACCCCCACGCCCCGTATTTCATCTACCCGGTAGAGCAAATCCTGCTTAAGAGCGAAATGGGGGTACCTTACCTGGGCACCGGGCAGCTGTGCCACCCCGTCAACTACTGTCACCCGACTCCGGGCATGTATTAATGTAGGGTCCTGGAGTTGGGCTGTCCCAAACGTATCCGGGGACGCCTCCAACTCCGGGATGGGCTCGACCGTCTCAGCCTCTCCTGCCAATACCTCTAGGGGCGACCTATCGGGTTCACATTCTGTCCCTATCATGGGGACCCCTACGGCAGGCGTCCCGGATTCAGGATTGTAGGGCTCAGGTCCCGGACTGACCAATATCTGAGGGGACTTAGGAGGTCCCTTCCATAAAGTCCAAAAATAGGGCAGATCCCTTCCTAGGATCACATCATAGGGAAGAGTGTTAATAAGTCCCACCTCATGTTGCACCTGACCGCAAGGTGCTGTGATGGTGACAATCCCCGTGGGATAGTCTCGGCGGTCCCCATGTATGCAAACCACCCCCACGGTACGTCCTGTGGCCTTTACTTTAGCCCTCAAGGTTGATCGCACAAGGGTCACTAAGCTTCCGGAATCCAACAATCCTGTAACCGGACATCCATTTGTGACGCCCTAGCAGCAGTCGGACTGCTTGGCAGACACTTTGATGAAAAACAAAAAGGTTTTTTACGGGGGAGAATATTTGTGACGCCACCTGCGGTGTGCGGTAATAAGGAATACCGCCGCTGCTGTATGGGAGTGCCGGGGCTGATGGTGTTGGGGCAGCCTGGTGGTGATTCCCTCCGCAGGTAGGGGCCCCGGGACTCAGGGTAGGGAATAGGTAGGAACAGCCTATATTGATATAGGGCCGGCAGGGCGCTGGGGAGCCAGGGTACTCACTCAGGTGTGATGACGCATTCAGTGGACACAGACTCTGAGGTAAACAAAGTCTCTTGGTACTGCTGCACTCGGTGACTGCACGTGCGGTGGTCTCTTTCAGTGATTCTGTGGTGGACTGGAGCCTTCCTCCATACACTGTATACTGTGTGTGTCCCTGGCCCCGTTGGCTTGAAACCTTCGGGTCCCGTCCCTCTTTTTAATTGGGACCTGCTCTTAGCAGCTGGCACGTGGGATTTTCTGTGACTGCTCTGTGTGGGAAGTCCTATCCCTCCGCTGTGCTGACGCCGCTAATCTCTGAGCCGTCAAGTACAGGCCACTGTCTGCGACCCAGCCAGGCTCTCCTCAGGGAGCTCTTAATCCCCAGGTCCTCTCTCTTTTTCAGTTACTACCAACTGTCTAACTGACTCCTCCCACCAGCCTGTCTGACTCATAGGTGGGCGGTTCCTTTCCCAGCTGGAACCACGCCCCTGGTGTGCCTGACAAGTGTAGTGTTTGGGTGACTAGGATTTGTGCTGTTAGTACAGAATCACTGTTGCGGACCCCGGAACCAAGGAGGGTGGGCCCTGCACCAAGGATAGAGAATAGTGCAGTTCCCTGTGACACCCTGGACTAGTCCAGGGGCGTCACACATTCACCTGTATTTGGCACAAGTGGGGCTCAGTCTCTGGGGAGACCAGGTCAGCGGTACACACCACCTGAGCATACATTGAACCCCGCCGGGTAACCCCACAATCCATGGGCTCCGTGGTGAGTGGACACTGGGCTTCCATATGTCCCACCCGCTGGCACCGCCAACATCTAATAGGGAAGGAAACCCCCTTGACGAGTTGTCGTTTAGGGTACAGAACCTTCCGGACCTCAGGGACGGCGGGCGCGGCCTCAGACGGGACGGTAGCGGAATCCTGCACCGGTGTCAGCGGTGGGTCCTTGACCCTAGGCTTGGAGGGGCCGGACCGACGGGCGGTACGCAAAGTCTCAGTGTCCCGTATCAAGTCCTGCGTAGCCACATGCCGCTCTACCAGGGACACTAATTGGTCCAGGGTACTCGGGTCGCCCTGTCCTACCCACCGTTGAATGGTGACGGGTAAAGTGCGCACAAAACGATCAACTACTACCCTTTCCACCATTTGCGCCGGGCTCAGAGTGTCAGGCTGCAACCACTTCTTTACGAGATGCAACAAGTCATAGGCCTGGGAGCGTACGGGTTTGGCTTCCTCATAGAACCACTGATTTACCCGCTGAGCCTGTACATAGGTATTCACCCCCAACCGAGCAAGTATTTCGGCTTTCAAAGTAGCATATTCTATGGCGTCCTCGGTACAGAGGTCCAGGTACGCTTTTTGGGGCTCCCCCGTCAGATAGGGCGACAATACCTCAGCCCACTGGGGGGTCGGCAGCTTTTCCCGCTCGGCCACCCGCTCAAACACCACCAGGAACGCTTCCACATCATCCCCCGGGGTCATCTTTTGCAACGCTTGTCTCACCGCTTTCCGGACGCTGCTGTCGTCACCTGGTCCCGGGGTTGTTGCTGCAGGTCCGGCACGGATCGACTTGGCCAGGAGAACCATCTGTTCTTGGTGCCTTTGTTCCTGCAATTTCAAAGATTGCTGCTGATGATCCAACGACCGGAGCAGGTGTGCATTGATCTGTTGCTGCTGCTTTAGTATTTCCTCCATGGCGTCGCCGGGTTTGGGCTGTAGTATAGCCGCTTGAATCCAGGACATGTGCTACCGGGTCACCAGAAATGGAAGCTACACCTCATCGGGCTGGCATTGCCCGCATTCTCCACCATATGTGAGGTAGCGTGGTCGGCTGCGCAGCAGAAGACACGGGATCCAGGCATCAATGGTCACAGCACACGGTTTAATATCCAAACAAAAGTCCACAACAGTACACATGTGCCTCTCCGGCAGAGAACTCAGGGAGTTGTGTTCACTCCCTCACACCCGCCCTTGTTCCTGTTTCCTTTTAACCCTTCCTTCAGCCTGTAGGGAAACAGCATTAACCCTGGAGTGGAGTTACTTTCTATCATGGAGTGAGCACAACCGGGGCGAGACGTACCGGCCGTCATAGATAACCCCGGTCACAGTCTCACACTATGTACAGTAGTATACCTTCTTTAATACTGCCCCTATGTTCAGTAGTATACCTCCTATAATACTGCCCCTATGTACAGTAGTATACCTCCTATAATACTGCCCTATGTACAGTAGTATACCTCCTATAATACTGCCCTATGTACAGTAGTATACCTCCTATAATACTGCCCTATGTACAGTAGTATACCTCCTATAATACTGCCCTATGTACAGTAATATACCTTTTATAATACTGCCCCCTATGTACAGTAGTATACCTTCTATAATACTGCCCTATGTACAGTAGTATACCTTCTATAATACTGCCCCTATGTACAGTAGTATATCTCCTATAATACTGCCCCTATGTACAGTAGAATGCCTCCTATAATACTGCCCCTATGTACAGTAGTATAGCTCCTATAATACTGCCACCTATGTACAGTTGTATGCCTCCTATAATACTGCCCCTATGTACAGTAGTATAGCTCCTATAATACTGCCACTTATGTACAGTTGTATACCTCCTATAATACTGCCCCTATGTACAGTAGTATACCTTCTATAATACTGCCCTATGTACAGTAGTATACCTTCTATAATACTGCCCTTATGTACAGTAGTATACCTCCTATAATACTGCCCCTATGTACAGTAGAATGCCTCCTATAATACTGCCCCTATGTACAGTAGTATAGCTCCTATAATACTGCCACCTATGTACAGTTGTATGCCTCCTATAATACTGCCCCTATGTACAGTAGTATACCTCCTATAATACTGCCCTATGTACAGTAGTATACCTCCTATAATACTGCCCCCTATGTACAGTAGAATACCTCCTATAATACTGCCCCTATGTACCGTAGTATAGCTCCTATAATACTGCCCCTATGTACAGTAGTATACCTCCTATAATACTGCCCCCTATGTACAGTAGAATACCTCCTATAATACTGCCCCTATGTACAGTAGTATAGCTCCTATAATACTGCCACCTATGTACAGTTGTATACCTCCTATAATACTGCTCCTATGTACAGTAATATAGCTCCTATAATACTGCCCCTATGTACAGTAGTATAGCTCCTATAATACTGCCCCTATGTACAGTAGTATACCTCCTATAATAATGCCCCTATGTACAGTAGTATAGCTCCTATAATACTGCCCCTATGTATAGTAGAATGCCTCCTATAATACTGCCCCTATGTACAGTAGTATAGCTCCTATAATACTGCCCCTATGTACAGTAATATACCTCCTATAATAATGCCCCTATGTACAGTAGTATAGCTCCTATAATACTGCCCCTATGTATAGTAGAATGCCTCCTATAATACTGCCCCTATGTACAGTAGTATAGCTCCTATAATACTGCCCCTATGTACAGTTGTATACCTCCTATAATACTGCCCCTATGTACAGTAGTATAGCTCCTATAATACTGCCCCTATGTACAGTAGTATAGCTTCTATAATACTGCCCCCTATGTACAGTTGTATACCTCCTATAATACTGCCCCTATGTACAGTAATATACCTCCTATAATACTGCCCCTATGTACAGTAGTATAGCTCCTATAATACTGCCCCTATGTACAGTAGTATATCTCCTATAATACTGCCCCTATGTACAGTAGAATGCCTCCTATAATACTGCCCCTATGTACAGTAGTATAGCTCCTATAATACTGCCACCTATGTACAGTTGTATGCCTCCTATAATACTGCCCCTATGTACAGTAGTATAGCTCCTATAATACTGCCACTTATGTACAGTTGTATACCTCCTATAATACTGCCCCTATGTACAGTAGTATACCTTCTATAATACTGCCCTATGTACAGTAGTATACCTTCTATAATACTGCCCTTATGTACAGTAGTATACCTCCTATAATACTGCCCCTATGTACAGTAGAATGCCTCCTATAATACTGCCCCTATGTACAGTAGTATAGCTCCTATAATACTGCCACCTATGTACAGTTGTATGCCTCCTATAATACTGCCCCTATGTACAGTAGTATACCTCCTATAATACTGCCCTATGTACAGTAGTATACCTCCTATAATACTGCCCCCTATGTACAGTAGAATACCTCCTATAATACTGCCCCTATGTACCGTAGTATAGCTCCTATAATACTGCCCCTATGTACAGTAGTATACCTCCTATAATACTGCCCCCTATGTACAGTAGAATACCTCCTATAATACTGCCCCTATGTACAGTAGTATAGCTCCTATAATACTGCCACCTATGTACAGTTGTATACCTCCTATAATACTGCTCCTATGTACAGTAATATAGCTCCTATAATACTGCCCCTATGTACAGTAGTATAGCTCCTATAATACTGCCCCTATGTACAGTAGTATACCTCCTATAATAATGCCCCTATGTACAGTAGTATAGCTCCTATAATACTGCCCCTATGTACAGTAGTATACCTCCTATAATAATGCCCCTATGTACAGTAGTATAGCTCCTATAATACTGCCCCTATGTATAGTAGAATGCCTCCTATAATACTGCCCCTATGTACAGTAGTATAGCTCCTATAATACTGCCCCTATGTACAGTAATATACCTCCTATAATAATGCCCCTATGTACAGTAGTATAGCTCCTATAATACTGCCCCTATGTATAGTAGAATGCCTCCTATAATACTGCCCCTATGTACAGTAGTATAGCTCCTATAATACTGCCCCTATGTACAGTTGTATACCTCCTATAATACTGCCCCTATGTACAGTAGTATAGCTCCTATAATACTGCCCCTATGTACAGTAGTATAGCTTCTATAATACTGCCCCCTATGTACAGTTGTATACCTCCTATAATACTGCCCCTATGTACAGTAATATACCTCCTATAATACTGCCCCTATGTACAGTAGTATAGCTCCTATAATACTGCCCCTATGTACAGTAGTATAGCTCCTATAATACTGCCCCCTATGTACAGTTGTATACCTCCTATAATACTGCCCCTATGTACAGTAATATACCTCCTATAATACTGGCCTTATGTACAGTAATATACCTCCTATAATACTGCCCCTATGTACAGTAGTATACCTCCTATAATACTGCCCCCTATGTACAGTAGAATACCTCCTATAATACTGCCCCTATGTACAGTAGAATACCTCCTATAATACTGCCCCTATGTACAGTAGTATAGCTCCTATAATACTGCCCCTATGTACAGTAGTATAGCTCCTATAATACTGCCCCCTATGTACAGTTGTATACCTCCTATAATACTGCCCCTATGTACAGTAATATACCTCCTATAATACTGGCCTTATGTACAGTAATATACCTCCTATAATACTGCCCCTATGTACAGTAGTATACCTCCTATAATACTGCCCCCTATGTACAGTAGAATACCTCCTATAATACTGCCCCTATGTACAGTAGAATACCTCCTATAATACTGCCCCTATGTACAGTAGAATACCTCCTATAATACTGCCCCCTATGTACAGTAGAATACCTCCTATAATACTGCCCCCTATGTACAGTAGAATACCTCCTATAATACTGCCCCTATGTACAGTAGTATAGCTCCTATAATACTGCCCCTATGTACAGTAATATACCTCCTATAATACTGGCCTTATGTACAGTAATATACCTCCTATAATACTGCCCCTATGTACAGTAGTATAGCTCCTATAATACTGCCCCTATGTGATATAACGCAGCAGCTGTAATCTTCCGGTACGTGGCTTCTTGCTGTGCTGCACTGTAGGCGTGTCAGCACTGAGGTACGTGGTGAGGTTTGCGCATTTCTCTTCTGTGCGGTCTACCGGGCAGTGATGTGTGACTTATTGCGGTTGCACACAATATGGCGGTGCAGAGTGGAGAATGATATTTATGTAGGTGAGATCTCATTTAATGCTACATTGGCAGTTATCAGTCGCCCCGGAGTCACCGCTCTGTGGAGGGAATTGATCAGTAAGAGCTTCGCTGGCAGACGGCTTTGCTGATGGTTCACAAGTGTTAATTGAAATATATAGCGGTGGTCAATACGCGCTGTGCCAGCGGCGGCCATCACTCCTCATACAGACGCTAAATACACAGCAGTGCGCCACTCAACAAAGTGCCCGGCCATTAACCGCTGTAACTCAGCTCAGCAGAGGATCAGAAACTGCGAAGATGTCTGCCGAGGAGCGGTGTCACTCCTGTGTCTGCACAAGCAGGGAGCGAGCATAAGCTCTGCAGCCCAGTCATAAATGGTTAATAATATCAGGCTATATGAAGAGACGTCTATCCACATGTGAGTCACGAGGAGCGGCTTTGTACGGTACAGCTATATCTACAGGGTGACATGGTGGATTGTACTATTAGTATAGGGACCGCCCATGAGGAACTCTGGCCACGCCTCCTTCACAAATCCATACTGACATTAATAGCATTGCTCCTTACAATAGTACCTGTTTACTGGCCCTTTTACCTACCATCAGTGCCAGGCTATCATAGTGTATATTATATCATCAGTGCCAGGCTGTCGTAGTGTATGTAGTGTATATTATATCATCAGTGCCAGGCTGTCGTAGTGTATATTATATCATCAGTGCCAGGCTGTCGTAGTGTATATTATATCATCAGTGCCAGGCTGTCGTAGTATCCATTATATCATCAGTGCCAGGCTGTCGTAGTGTATATTATATCATCAGTGCCAGGCTGTCGTAGTGTATATTATATCATCAGTGCCAGGCTGTCGTAGTGTATATTATATCATCAGTGCCAGGCTGTCGTAGTGTATATTATATCATCAGTGCCAGGCTGTCGTAGTGTATATTATATCATCAGTGCCAGGCTGTCGTAGTGTATATTATATCATCAGTACCAGGCTGTCGTAGTGTCCATTATATCATCAGTACCAGGCTGTCGTAGTGTATATTATATCATCAGTGCCAGGCTGTCGTAGTGTCCATTATATCATCAGTACCAGGCTGTCGTAGTGTATATTATATCATCAGTGCCAGGCTGTCGTAGTGTATATTATATCATCAGTGCCAGGCTGTCGTAGTGTATATTATATCATCAGTGCCAGGCTGTCGTAGTGTATATTATATCATCAGTGCCAGGCTGTCGTAGTGTCCATTATATCATCAGTGCCAGGCTGTCGTAGTGTATATTATATCATCAGTGCCAGGCTGTCGTAGTGTATATTATATCATCAGTGACAGGCTGTCGTAGTGTATATTATATCATCAGTGCCAGGCTATCATAGTGTATATTATATCATCAGTTCCAGGCTGTCGTAGTGTCCATTATATCATCAGTGCCAGGCTGTCGTAGTGTATATTATATCATCAGTGCCAGGCTGTCGTAGTGTCCATTATATCATCAGTGCCAGGCTGTCATAGTGTATATTATATCATCAGTACCAGGCTGTCGTAGTGTATATTATATCATCAGTACCAAGCTGTCGTAGTGTATATTATATCATCAGTGCCAGGCTGTCGTACTGTATATTATATCATCAGTACCAGGCTGTCGTAGTGTATATTATATCATCAGTGCCAGGCTGTCGTAGTGTATATTATATCATTAGTGCCAGGCTATCATAGAGTCCATTATATCATCAGTGCCAGGCTGTCGTAGTGTATATTATATCATCAGTGCCAGGCTGTCGTAGTGTATATTATATCATCAGTGCCAGGCTGTCGTAGTGTATATTATATCATCAGTGCCAGGCTGTCGTAGTGTATATTATATCATCAGTGCCAGGCTGTCGTAGTGTATATTATATCATCAGTGCCAGGCTGTCATAGTGTATATTATATCATCAGTACCAGGCTGTCGTAGTGTATATTATATCATTAGTGCCAGGCTGTCGTAGTGTATATTATATCATCAGTACCAGGCTGTCGTAGTGTCCATTATATCATCAGTGCCAGGCTGTCGTAGTGTATATTATATCATCAGTGCCAGGCTGTCGTAGTGTATATTATATCATTAGTGCCAGGCTATCATAGAGTCCATTATATCATCAGTGCCAGGCTGTCGTAGTGTATATTATATCATCAGTGCCAGGCTGTCGTAGTGTATATTATATCATCAGTGCCAGGCTGTCGTAGTGTATATTATATCATCAGTGCCAGGCTGTCGTAGTGTCCATTATATCATCAGTACCAGGCTGTCGTAGTGTATATTATATCATCAGTGCCAGGCTGTCGTAGTGTCCATTATATCATCAGTGCCAGGCTGTCATAGTGTATATTATATCATCAGTGCCAGGCTGTCGTAGTGTCCATTATATCATCAGTGCCAGGTTGTCGTAGTGTCCATTATATCATCAGTACCAGGCTGTCATAGTGTATATTATATCATCAGTGCCAGGCTGTCATAGTGTATATTATATCATCAGTGCCAGGCTGTCATAGTGTATATTATATCATCAGTGCCAGTCTGTCGTAGTGTCCATTATATCATCAGTGCCAGGCTGTCGTAGTGTATATTATATCATCAGTACCAGGCTGTCGTAGTGTCCATTATATCATCAGTGCCAGGCTGTCGTAGTGTATATTATATCATCAGTGCCAGGCTGTCGTAGTGTATATTATATCATCAGTGCCAGACTATCGTAGTGTACATTATATCATCAGTGCCAGGCTGTCATAGTGTATATTATATCATCAGTGCCAGGCTGTCGTAGTGTCCATTATATCATCAGTACAAGGCTGTCATAGTGTATATTATATCATCAGTGCCAGGCTGTCATAGTGTATATTATATCATTAGTGCCAGGCTGTCGTAGTGTATATTATATCATTAGTGCCAGGCTGTCGTAGTGTCCGTTATATCATCAGTGCCAGGCTGTCGTAGTGTATATTATATCATCAGTGCCAGGCTGTCGTAGTGTATATTATATCATCAGTGCCAGGCTGTCGTAGTGTCCATTATATCATCAGTGCCAGGCTGTCATAGTGTATATTATATCATCAGTGCCAGGCTGTCGTAGTGTCCATTATATCATCAGCGCCAGGCTGTCGTAGTGTATATTATATCATCAGTGCCAGGCTGTCGTAGTGTATATTATATCATCAGTGCCAGGCTGTCATAGTGTATATTACATCATCAGTGCCAGGCTGTCGTAGTGTATATTATATCATCAGTGCCAGGCTGTCGTAGAGTCCATTATATCATCAGTGCCAGGCTGTCGTAGTGTATATTATATCATTAGTGCCAGGCTGTCGTAGTGTCCATTATATCATCAGTGCCAGGCTGTCATAGTGTATATTATATCATCAGTGCCAGGCTGTCGTAGTGTATATTATATCATCAGTACCAGGCTGTCATAGTGTATATTATATCATCAGTGCCAGGCTGTCGTAGTGTCCATTATATCATCAGTGCCAGGCTGTCGTAGTGTATATTATATCATCAGTGCCAGGCTGTCGTAGTGTATATTATATCATCAGTGCCAGGCTGTCGTAGTGTACATTATACCATCAGTGCCAGGTTGTCGTAGTGTATATTATATCATCAGTGCCAGGCTGTCGTAGTGTATATTATATCATCAGTACCAGGCTGTCGTAGTGTATATTATATCATCAGTGCCAGGCTGTCGTAGTGTATATTATATCATCAGTGCCAGGCTGTCATAGTGTATATTATATCATCAGTAAAAGGCTGTCGTAGTGTATATTATATCATCAGTGCCAGGCTGTCGTAGTGTATATTATATCATCAGTGCCAGGCTGTCGTAGTGTATATTATATCATCAGTGCCAGACTGTCGTAGTGTATATTATATCATCAGTGCCTGGCTGTCGTAGTGTATATTATATCATCAGTACCAGGCTGTCGTAGTGTATATTATATCATCAGTGTCAGGCTGTCGTAGTGTATATTATATCATCAGTGCCAGGCTGTCGTAGTGTATATTATATCATTAGTGTCAGGCTGTCGTAGTGTATATTATATCATCAGTGCCAGGCTGTCGTAGTGTATATTATATCATTAGTGCCAGGCTGTCATAGTGTATATTATATCATTAGTGCCAGGCTGTCATAGTGTATATTATATCATTAGTGCCAGGCTGTCGTAGTGTATATTATATCATTAGTGCCAGGCTGTCGTAGTGTCCATTATATCATCAGTGTCAGGCTGTCGTAGTGTATATTATATCATTAGTGCCAGGCTGTCGTAGTGTCCATTATATCATCAGTGTCAGGCTGTCGTAGTGTATATTATATCATTAGTGCCAGGCTGTCATAGTGTATATTATATCATTAGTGCCAGGCTGTCGTAGTGTATATTATATCATCAGTGCCAGGCTGTCGTAGTGTATATTATATCATCAGTGCCAGGCTGTCATAGTGTATATTATATCATCAGTGCCAGGCTGTCGTAGTGTATATTATATCATCAGTGCCAGGCTGTCGTAGTGTATATTATATCATTAGTGCCAGGCTGTCGTAGTGTCCATTATATAATCAGTGCCAGGCTGTCGTAGTGTTCATTATATAATCAGTGCCAGGCTGTCGTAGTGTATATTATATCATCAGTGCCAGGCTGTCGTAGTGTCCATTATATCATCAGTGCCAGGCTGTCGTAGTGTCCATTATATCATCAGTGCCAGGCTGTCGTAGTGTATATTATATCATCAGTGCCAGGCTGTCGTAGTGTATATTATATTATCAGTGCCAGGCTGTCGTAGTGTATATTATATCATTAGTGCCAGGCTGTCGTAGTGTCCATTATATCATCAGTGCCAGGCTGTCGTAGTGTATCTTATATCATCAGTGCCAGGCTGTCGTAGTGTATATTATATCATCAGTGCCAGGCTGTCGTAGTGTATATTATATCATCAGTGCCAGGCTGTCGTAGTGTATATTATATCATCAGTGCCAGGCTGTCGTAGTGTATATTATATCATCAGTGCCAGGCTGTCGTAGTGTATATTATATCATCAGTGCCAGACTGTCGTAGTGTATATTATATCATCAGTACCAGGCTGTCATAGTGTATATTATATCATCAGTGCCAGGCTGTCGTAGTGTATATTGTATCATCAGTGCCAGGCTGTCGTAGTGTATATTATATCATCAGTGCCAGGCTGTCGTAGTGTCCATTATATCATCAGTACCAGGCTGTCATAGTGTATCTTATATCATCAGTGCCAGGCTGTCGTAGTGTCCATTATATCATCAGTACCAGGCTGTCGTAGTGTATATTATATCATCAGTGCCAGGCTGTCGTAGTGTATATTATATCATCAGTGCCAGGCTGTCGTAGTGTATATTATATCATCAGTGCCAGGCTGTCGTAGTGTATATTATATCATCAGTGCCAGCCTGTCGTAGTGTATATTATATCATCAGTGCCAGGCTGTCGTAGTGTATATTATATCATCAGTGCCAGGCTGTCGTAGTGTATATTATATCATCAGTGCCAGGCTGTCATAGTGTATATTATATCATCAGTGCCAGACTGTCATAGTGTATATTTGTCACGCTCCCCGGGTCCTCGGCTCCCCTCCCCGGGTCCTCAGCCCCGCTCCCCGGCTCACCTGCCACGCTCCCCTCGTCCCAGCCTCCGGTGCCCGTCCTCCATAGGTCCTCTGGTCGCCGATCCCGGCGTCCGACATCTTCCCAGGCCCTGGCCGGCTCTCCTGCGTCCTCCTCGCAGCCTCCTTCCCTGGCTTCTGGCACCCGGGCCGCGCGCATGCGCATTAGGGCACGCGCGCGGTCACTGACCCTTTCTTAAAGGGCCAGCGTCCAGTAACAGGAAATGAGGTTAGTCAGGTTCAGGGTATAAAGGGGGTTCTTGTCCAAGGGGGCGGGGCCTGATCTTCGTGTTCCCTGAGCTAGGAGTCAGGTCTCCTGGTGTTTATGTGCCTGTACTCACCTATCTCTCTTTGTAGAGCCGTACCTGCCTCGCCATCCAGTCTGCCGTATCCCGAACCCCGCACGCTGTCCGTCTGCCATCCGACAGCACCTGCCATCTCGGATCCCTGCGGTGACCCGTCATCTTGCTCCAGAGGTTCCGGACTCCGCCTGATATCATCTCGGCCTCCGAACCTGAGCTACGTCACCAAGACTACCTTCTGTGACTCCGTGGTCCCAGGGACTCCTCCGCTGTCTTCACTTGCACGGACTATCCTGCTGCCCTTCAGTGCTTCAGCTGCCGGACTCCCTACCTCCATCTTAGAGTTCGGTCCAGTGGATCCACCTCCTGGGTCTGCCCGACCGCCCGGCCGTGACAGTAAGATCAGGCCATGGATCCCGCTGCTGCACTAATGGCCCTGCAAGAGGAACTCCAACGCCAGCGTGAAGTCCAGACCCGCATGCTGCAATTCATGACCTCCGTGGACACCCGCCTGTACACATTACAAGCATCAATGACGCCTGCGGCACCCAGGTCCCCCGCCAGGCAAGCCATGGCTCCCGTACCAGTGGCAGCCTCTTCAGATGCTTCCCGACTCCGTTTGGCGTCACCTCCTCGGTATGCTGGAGATCCCAAGACCTGCAGGGGCTTCATAAACCAATGTTCCCTTCACTTCACGCAGCTGCCACATCTGTTCGCCTCCGACCAAGCCAAGGTCGCCTTTATAATGTCCCACCTAGAGGGCGAGGCGCTGGCTTGGATGAACCCCGTGTGGGAGAAGAAGGACCCCATGACCAAGGATCTTCAACAGTTCCTACAGGCCTTCCGCAGTACCTTTGACGAGCCAGGACGCGCCTCTGCCTCTGCTTCATCACTCCTCCGCCTACGGCAAGGGACACTGACGGTGGGTCAATACGCCATCCGTTTCCGCACTTTGGCTTCAGAACTCGGGTGGAATAATGAGGCCCTAACAGCCGCCTTCTGGGAAGGACTCTCGAGTCGCATCAAGGATGAGTTGGCAGGTCGGGACGTGCCCTCCACCCTAGATGCACTGATCGCCCTAGCAACTCGTGTGGACATACGTTTTCAGGAGCGCTCCAAAGAGCTATCTCGGGAGAGACGCCCGGTACGGCATTCTCCTCCGCCGCAGAAGTCCTCCGTTCCTCAGTCATCAACAGCTGGGATTCCCGTCCACGAGCCCATGCAGATCGACCGAGTGCGGCAGTCTGAACGACGTCGAGCAGAGCGGCTCGCCCAGGGCCTCTGCTTTTACTGTGGTGAGGACACCCACCTGCTACGCTCCTGTCCAGAGAGGCCGGGAAACTCCAAAGCCTAGGGTTGGTAGGAGAGGCCACCCTAGGTGCTGGGACCCTCTCTGACCCAGTTACATGGACAGTGCAAGTGACCACGGGAGAGACGCGGTTCACGGCTGATGCCTACCTCGATTCCGGGGCAGCAGGCAATTTCATCCAGCAGGCCACGGTGGACAAGTACCGGGTGCCTGTCATGCCACTCGACAAACCCCTAGTGATTGCCTCGGTGGATGGGAGGCCTCTCTCTGATACCATCTCCTTGATCACCAGGCCTGTCGAACTACGCATCGGTGCCCTTCACACCGAGAACATCGCTCTCTATGTTCTCCCACACATGTCCCACCAGATCCTGTTGGGACTCCCATGGTTGCGGACACATGAACCATCGGTTAGCTGGGGTACTGGCGAAGTCACCCGTTGGGGCTCTTCGTGTCATGAGAGGTGCCTAAAGTCCATACCACCCCTCCGACGACCTCCGGTTCCTGAGACCCTAACGGGGCTGCCTTCGGCCTATTGGTCCTTTGCCGATGTCTTTGACAAAAAGGAATCCGAGGTACTGCCGCCACATCGTCCATACGATTGTGCCATTGACCTGCTTCCAGGGACAACCCCACCTAGAGGACGGATATATCCTTTATCTCCAGCCGAAACCAGGGCCATGTCAGATTACATCTCAGAGAGCCTAGCAAGAGGGTTCATTCGGAGATCCTCCTCTCCTGCTGGAGCAGGTTTCTTCTTTGTCAAGAAGAAAGAGGGCGACTTACGCCCATGCATAGACTACCGGGGTCTCAACCAAATCACCGTGAAAAACAAATACCCCCTGCCGCTCATTCCCGAATTATTTGACCGGCTTAGAGGAGCTCGTGTGTTCACCAAGCTGGATCTTCGGGGTGCTTACAATCTGGTACGCATCCGCTCTGGTGACGAATGGAAAACCGCGTTTAATACGCGCGATGGACATTATGAGTACTGCGTGATGCCCTTCGGTCTGTGTAACGCTCCTGCCGTCTTCCAAGAACTGGTGAATGACGTGTTTCGGGACCTTCTCTACATCTGTGTGGTTGTTTATCTAGATGACATCCTTGTCTTCTCTCCGGACCTCCAAACCCACAGAGAAAACGTACAGCTGGTCTTACAAAGACTGAGAGAGAATCGCCTGTACGCAAAGTATGAGAAGTGTGTCTTTGAGCAGTCTTCCCTCCCCTTTCTGGGGTACATCATCTCTGATACTGGACTGCAGATGGACCCCAAGAAGGTCTCCGCCATCATCAACTGGCCTCCGCCTTCTGGACTGAAGGCAATCCAACGCTTCCTGGGATTCGCCAACTACTACCGCCAGTTTATCCCGCACTTCTCTGCCTTGACCGCTCCTCTCTCCGCTTTGACCAAAAAGGAGGCTAATCCTAAGGACTGGTCACCTGCGGCAGACGCCGCATTTTGTTCTTTGAAGCGAGCATTCGCCTCCGCCCCTGTACTCCACCGACCGGAGTTAAACCGCCAGTTCACCTTGGAGGTGGATGCCTCCTCCTCAGGAGCCGGAGCAGTGCTCATGCAAAAATCCTCCTCCGGGAAGATGGTGACCTGCGGTTTCTTCTCTAAGAGCTTCTCAGCACCCGAACGTAATTACACCATCGGTGACCGAGAACTACTGGCGGTCAAACTGGCTCTGGAGGAGTGGCGCTACCTCCTGGAAGGAGCAGTGTACCCCGTGATTATCTACACGGACCACAAAAACCTGGAATACCTGCGGTCCGCACAGCGACTGAACCCACGGCAAGCCAGGTGGTCCTTATTCTTTGCCAGGTTTGACTTCCAGCTCCACTTCCGACCAGCGGACAAGAATGTACGCGCTGATGCCTTGTCTAGGTCGCTCATGCCCATGGAACAGGAGGAAGAGACTATCCAGCCTATCATCTCTCCTAGCAAGATTGTTCCGGTGGCTCCTGTCACTCTGGCCCAGATACCACCTGGGAAGACCTATGTCTCGGAGACCGACAGGCTAACGGTCTTACACTGGGGTCATACCTCAAAAACAGCCGGCCATGCAGGCCAGAAGAGAACATGGGGTGCAATTGTACGCCATTACTGGTGGCCATCTCTTCGCACGGACGTCGCCGCCTTTGTCTCTGCCTGCTCCTCTTGTGCCAGAAACAAGACGCCCAAACACCTCCCGCATGGCCGCCTTCTGCCTCTGCCGATACCTTCGATTCCGTGGCAACACATAGCAATGGACTTTATTACGGACTTGCCATTGTCATCCGGGCACACAGTCATATGGGTCGTGGTGGACCGGTTCTCAAAAATGGCCCATTTCGTTCCTATGGCCGGACTGCCCTCTGCTCAGGAACTCGCGGACGCTTTTATACAACACATCTTCCGCTTGCATGGCTTTCCATTACACATCGTATCAGACAGAGGAACTCAGTTCACCTCCCGCTTCTGGAGGGCTCTCTGTAACCATCTGGGAGTGACTCTGGACTTTTCATCTGCATACCATCCTCAGTCTAATGGCCAAGTAGAGAGGGTCAATCAAATCTTGACCTCATTTCTACGTCACTATGTTAACGCCCATCACGACGACTGGTCCGCTCTTCTACCTTGGGCTGAATTCTCCCACAACCACCACATCAGTGAGTCGTCCTCCAGCTCTCCCTTCCATGTTGTTTACGGACTTCAGCCTTCCATCCCATTGCCTGTATCCCCCTCTTCGGATGTCCCTGCTGCAGATACAGTAGCCCGTGACTTTGCCGCCATTTGGGACTCTGTCAAGGTGTCTCTAGGACGTGCTTCCCTGCGGATGAAGAGACACGCAGACAAGAAACGCCTGGATCCTCCGTGTTTCTCTCCTGGAGACCTCGTCTGGCTTTCTTCCCAGTACGTCCGCCTGAAGATACCTTCATACAAGCTGGGTCCTCGCTACATTGGGCCGTTTAAAGTCCTCACCAGGATCAATGAGGTTTCCTACAAGCTGCAGCTCCCGGCCACGATGAGGATACCCAACTCGTTCCACGTCTCCCTGCTCAAGCCGGTGGTCCTTGGTCCCTTCTCCGCTGCTGCCAGTCCAGCTCCTCCACCTATTGCCGATGATGACATCTATGCGGTAAGGGATATCGTGGCCATGAAGACCGTACGAGGTCGGCAGTTCTTCCTGGTGGACTGGGAAGGGTATGGTCCTGAGGATAGGTCCTGGGAGCCCAGGGAGAACGTAGGCACTCCTCTTATCCGTGCCTTCTTGTCCCGGTTGCGGGGAGGGGGGCGTGGGGGGGGGGTACTGTCACGCTCCCCGGGTCCTCGGCTCCCCTCCCCGGGTCCTCAGCCCCGCTCCCCGGCTCACCTGCCACGCTCCCCTCGTCCCAGCCTCCGGTGCCCGTCCTCCATAGGTCCTCTGGTCGCCGATCCCGGCGTCCGACATCTTCCCAGGCCCTGGCCGGCTCTCCTGCGTCCTCCTCGCAGCCTCCTTCCCTGGCTTCTGGCACCCGGGCCGCGCGCATGCGCATTAGGGCACGCGCGCGGTCACTGACCCTTTCTTAAAGGGCCAGCGTCCAGTAACAGGAAATGAGGTTAGTCAGGTTCAGGGTATAAAGGGGGTTCTTGTCCAAGGGGGCGGGGCCTGATCTTCGTGTTCCCTGAGCTAGGAGTCAGGTCTCCTGGTGTTTATGTGCCTGTACTCACCTATCTCTCTTTGTAGAGCCGTACCTGCCTCGCCATCCAGTCTGCCGTATCCCGAACCCCGCACGCTGTCCATCTGCCATCCGACAGCACCTGCCATCTCGGATCCCTGCGGTGACCCGTCATCTTGCTCCAGAGGTTCCGGACTCCGCCTGATATCATCTCGGCCTCCGAACCTGAGCTACGTCACCAAGACTACCTTCTGTGACTCCGTGGTCCCAGGGACTCCTCCGCTGTCTTCACTTGCACGGACTATCCTGCTGCCCTTCAGTGCTTCAGCTGCCGGACTCCCTACCTCCATCTTAGAGTTCGGTCCAGTGGATCCACCTCCTGGGTCTGCCCGACCGCCCGGCCGTGACAATATTATATCATCAGTGCCAGACTGTCGTAGTGTATATTATATCATCAGTGCCAGGCTGTCGTAGTGTATATTATATCATTAGTGCCAGGCTGTCGTAGTGTCCATTATATCATCAGTGCCAGGCTGTCGTAGTGTCCATTATATCATCAGTGCCAGGCTGTCGTAGTGTATATTATATCATTAGTGCCAGGCTGTCGTAGTGTATATTATATCATCAGTGCCAGGCTGTCGTAGTGTATATTATATCATCAGTGCCAGGCTGTCGTAGTGTATATTATATCATCAGTGCCAGACTGTCGTAGTGTATATTATATCATCAGTGCCAGGCTGTCGTAGTGTATATTATATCATTAGTGCCAGGCTGTCGTAGTGTATATTATATCATCAGTTCCAGGCTGTCGTAGTGTATATTATATCATCAGTGCCAGGCTGTCGTAGTGTATATTATATCATCAGTGCCAGGCTGTCGTAGTGTATATTATATCATCAGTGCCAGGCTGTCGTAGTGTATATTATATCATCAGTGCCAGGCTGTCGTAGTGTATATTATATCATCAGTGCCAGGCTGTCGTAGTGTATATTATATCATCAGTTCCAGGCTGTCGTAGTGTCCATTATATCATCAGTGCCAGGCTGTCGTAGTGTCCATTATATCATCAGTGCCAGGCTGTCATAGTGTATATTATATCATCAGTGCCAGGCTGTCATAGTGTATATTATATCATCAGTAAAAGGCTGTCGTAGTGTCCATTATATCATCAGTGCCAGGCTGTCTTAGTGTCCATTATATCATCAGTGCCAGGCTGTCGTAGTGTATATTATATCATCAGTGCCAGGCTGTCATAGTGTATATTACATCATCAGTGCCAGGCTGTCATAGTGTATATTATATCATCAGTGCCAGGCTGTCGTAGTGTATATTATATCATCAGTACCAGGCTGTCGTAGTGTCCATTATATCATCAGTGCCAGGCTGTCGTAGTGTATATTATATCATTAGTGCCAGGCTGTCATAGTGTATATTATATCATCAGTGCCAGGCTGTCATAGTGTATATTATATCATCAGTGCCAGGCTGTCGTAGTGTATATTATATCATCAGTGCCAGGCTGTCATAGTGTATATTATATCATCAGTGCCAGGCTGTCATAGTGTATATTATATCATCAGTGCCAGGCTGTCGTAGTGTATATTATATCATCAGTACCAGGCTGTCGTAGTGTCCATTATATCATCAGTGCCAGGCTGTCGTAGTGTATATTATATCATTAGTGCCAGGCTGTCGTAGTGTCCATTATATCATCAGTGCCAGGCTGTCGTAGTGTATATTATATCATCAGTGCAAGGCTGTCGTAGTGTATATTATATCATCAGTGCCAGGCTATCATAGAGTCCATTATATCATCAGTGCCAGGCTGTCATAGTGTATATTATATCATCAGTGCCAGGCTGTCGTAGTGTATATTATATCATTAGTGCCAGGCTGTCGTAGTGTACATTATATCATCAGTGCCAGGCTGTCGTAGTGTATATTATATCATCAGTGCCAGGCTGTCGTAGTGTATATTATATCATCAGTGCCAGGCTGTCGTAGTGTATATTATATCATCAGTGCCAGACTGTCGTAGTGTATATTATATCATCAGTGCCAGGCTGTCGTAGTGTATATTATATCATCAGTGCCAGGCTGTCATAGTGTATATTACATCATCAGTGCCAGGCTGTCATAGTGTATATTATATCATCAGTGCCAGGCTGTCGTAGTGTATATTATATCATCAATACCAGGCTGTCGTAGTGTCCATTATATCATCAGTGCCAGGCTGTCGTAGTGTATATTATATCATTAGTGCCAGGCTGTCATAGTGTATATTATATCATCAGTGCCAGGCTGTCATAGTGTATATTATATCATCAGTGCCAGGCTGTCGTAGTGTATATTATATCATCAGTGCCAGGCTGTCATAGTGTATATTATATCATCAGTGCCAGGCTGTCATAGTGTATATTATATCATCAGTGCCAGGCTGTCGTAGTGTATATTATATCATCAGTACCTGGCTGTCGTAGTGTCCATTATATCATCAGTGCCAGGCTGTCGTAGTGTATATTATATCATTAGTGCCAGGCTGTCGTAGTGTCCATTATATCATCAGTGCCAGGCTGTCGTAGTGTATATTATATCATCAGTGCAAGGCTGTCGTAGTGTATATTATATCATCAGTGCCAGGCTATCATAGAGTCCATTATATCATCAGTGCCAGGCTGTCATAGTGTATATTATATCATCAGTGCCAGGCTGTCGTAGTGTATATTATATCATTAGTGCCAGGCTGTCGTACTGTATATTATATCATCAGTGCCAGGCTGTCGTAGTGTATATTATATCATCAGTGCCAGGCTGTCGTAGTGTATATTATATCATCAGTGCCAGGCTGTCGTAGTGTATATTATATCATCAGTGCCAGGCTGTCGTAGTGTATATTATATCATCAGTGCCAGACTGTCGTAGTGTATATTATATCATCAGTGCCAGGCTGTCGTAGTGTGTATTATATCATCAGTGCCAGACTGTCGTAGTGTATATTATATCATTAGTGCCAGGCTGTCATAGTGTCCATTATATCATCAGTGCCAGGCTGTCGTAGTGCATATTATATCATCAGTGCCAGGCTGTTGTAGTGTATATTATATCATCAGTGCCAGGCTGTCGTAGTGCATATTATATCATCAGTGCCAGGCTGTTGTAGTGTATATTATATCATCAGTGCCAGGCTGTCGTAGTGCATATTATATCATCAGTGCCAGGCTGTCGTAGTGTATATTATATCATTAGTGCCAGACTGTCGTAGTGTATATTATATCATCAGTGCCAGGCTGTCGTAGTGTATATTATATCATCAGTTCCAGGCTGTCGTAGTGTCCATTATATCATCAGTGCCAGGCTGTCGTAGTGTATATTATATCATCAGTAAAAGGCTGTCGTAGTGTATATTATATCATCAGTGCCAGGCTGTCGTAGTGTCCATTTTATCATCAGTGCCAGGCTGTCGTAGTGTACATTATATCATCAGTACCAGGCTGTTGTAGTGTATATTATATCATCAGTACCAGGCTGTCGTAGTGTCCATTATATCATCAGTGCCAGGCTGTCGTAGTGTATATTATATCATCAGTGTCAGGCTGTCGTAGTGTATATTATATCATCAGTGCCAGGCTGTCGTAGTGTATATTATATCATCAGTACCAGGCTGTCGTAGTGTATATTATATCATCAGTGTCAGGCTGTCGTAGTGTATATTATATCATTAGTGCCAGGCTGTCGTAGTGTATATTATATCATCAGTACCAGGCTGTCATAGTGTATATTATATCATTAGTGCCAGGCTGTCGTAGTGTATATTATATCATCAGTGCCAGGCTGTCGTAGTGTATATTATATCATTAGTGCCAGGCTGTCATAGTGTATATTATATCATCAGTGCCAGGCTGTCGTAGTGTATATTATATCATTAGTGCCAGGCTGTCATAGTGTCCATTATATCATCAGTGCCAGGCTGTCGTAGTGTCCATTATATCATCAGTGCCAGGCTGTCGTAGTATATATTATATCATCAGTGCCAGGCTGTCATAGTGTATATTATATCATCAGTGCCAGGCTGTCGTAGTGTCCATTATATCATCAGTGCCAGGCTGTCGTAGTATATATTATATCATCAGTGCCAGGCTGTCATAGTGTATATTATATCATTAGTGCCAGGCTGTCGTAGTGTCCATTATATCATCAGTGCCAGGCTGTCGTAGTGTCCATTATATCATCTGTGCCAGGCTGTCGTAGTGTACATTATATCATCAGTGCCAGGCTGTCGTAGTGTATATTATATCATCAGTGCCAGGCTGTCGTAGTGTCCATTATATCATCAGTGCCAGGCTGTCGTAGTGTACCTTATATCATCAGTGCCAGGCTGTCGTAGTGTATATTATATCATCAGTGCCAGGCTGTCGTAGTGTCCATTATATCATCAGTACCAGGCTGTCGTAGTGTATATTATATCATCAGTGCCAGGCTGTCGTAGTGTATATTATATCATCAGTACCAGGCTGTCGTAGTGTATATTATATCATCAGTGCCAGGCTGTCGTAGTGTCCATTATATCATCAGTGCCAGGCTGTCGTAGTGTATATTATATCATCAGTGCCAGGCTGTCGTAGTGTCCATTATATCATCAGTGCCAGGCTGTCGTAGTGTATATTATATCATCAGTGCCAGGCTGTCGTAGTGTCCATTATATCATCAGTGCCAGGCTGTCGTAGTGTATATTATATCATCAGTGCCTGGCTGTCGTAGTGTCCATTATATCATCAGTGCCAGGCTGTCGTAGTGTATATTATATCATCAGTGCCTGGCTGTCGTAGTGTATATTATATCATCAGTGCCAGGCTGTCGTAGTGTATATTATATCATCAGCGCCAGACTGTCGTAGTGTATATTATATCATCAGTGCTAGGCTGTCGTAGTGTCCATTATATCATCAGTGCCAGGCTGTCGTAGTGTATATTATATCATCAGTGCCAGGCTGTCGTAGTGTATATTATATCATCAGTGCCAGGCTGTCGTAGTGTCCATTATATCATCAGTGCCAGGCTGTCGTAGTGTATATTATATCATCAGCGCCAGGCTGTCGTAGTGTATATTATATCATCAGCACCAGGCTGTCGTAGTGTCCATTATATCATCAGTGCCAGGCTGTGGTAGTGTATATTATATCATCAGTGCCAGGCTGTCGTAGTGTATATTATATCATCAGTGCCAGGCTGTCGTAGTGTATATTATATCATCAGTACCAGGCTGTCTTGTGTCCATTATATCATCAGTGCCAGGCTGTCGTAGTGTATATTATATCATCAGTGCCAGGCTGTCGTAGTGTATATTATATCATCAGTGCCAGGCTGTCGTAGTGTATATTATATCATCAGTGCCAGGCTGTCGTAGTGTCCATTATATCATCAGTGCCAGGCTGTCGTAGTGTATATTATATCATTAGTGCCAGGCTGTCGTAGTGTATATTATATCATCAGTGCCAGGCTGTCGTAGTATATATTATATCATCAGTGCCAGGCTGTCGTAGTGTATATTATATCATCAGTGCCAGGCTGTCGTAGTGTCCATTATATCATCAGTGCCAGGCTGTCGTAGTGTATATTATATCAATAGTGCCAGGCTGTCGTAGTGTATATTATATCATCAGTGCCAAGCTGTCGTAGTGTATATTATATCATCAGTGTCAGGCTGTCGTAGTGTATATTATATCATCAGTACCAGGCTGTCGTAGTGTATATTATATCATCAGTGCCAGGCTGTCGTAGTGTATATTATATCATCAGTGCCAGGCTGTCATAGTGTATATTATATCATCAGTGCCAGGCTGTCGTAGTGTATATTATATCATTAGTGTCAGGCTGTCGTAGTGTATATTATATCATCAGTACCAGGCTGTCGTAGTGTCCATTATATCATCATTACCAGGCTGTCGTAGTGTATATTATATCATCAGTGCCAGGCTGTCGTAGTGTATATTATATCATCAGTGCCAGGCTGTCGTAGTGTATATTATATCATTAGTGCCAGGCTGTCATAGTGTCCATTATATCATCAGTGCCAGGCTGTCGTAGTGTCCATTATATCATCAGTGCCAGGCTGTCGTAGTGTTTATTATATCATCAGTGCCAGGCTGTCGTAGTGTATATTATATCATCAGTGCCAGGCTGTCGTAGTGTATATTATATCATCAGTGCCAGGCTGTCGTAGTGTCCATTATATCATCAGTGCCAGGCTGTCGTAGTGTCCATTATATCATCAGTGCCAGGCTGTCGTAGTGTATATTATATCATCAGTGCCAGGCTGTCGTAGTTTATATTATATCATCAGTACCAGGCTGTCGTAGTGTCCATTATATCATCAGTGCCAGGCTGTCGTAGTGTATATTATATCATCAGTGCCAGGCTGTCGTAGTGTATATTATATCATTAGTGCCAGGCTGTCGTAGTGTATATTATATCATCAGTGCCAGGCTGTCGTAGTGTATATTATATCATCAGTGCCAGGCTGTCGTAGTGTATATTATATCATCAGTGTCAGGCTGTCGTAGTGTCCATTATATCATCAGTGCCAGGCTGTCGTAGTGTATATTATATCATCAGTGCCAGGCTGTCGTAGTGTATATTATATCATCAGTGCCAGGCTCTCGTAGTGTATATTATATCATTAGTGCCAGGCTGTCGTAGTGTATATTATATCATCAGTGCCAGGCTGTCGTAGTGTATATTATATCATCAGTGTCAGGCTGTCGTAGTGTCCATTATATCATCAGTGCCAGGCTGTCGTAGTGTCCATTATATCATCAGTGCCAGGCTGTCGTAGTGTCCATTATATCATCAGTACCAGGCTGTTGTAGTGTATATTATATCATCAGTACCAGGCTGTCGTAGTGTATATTATATCATCAGTGCCAGGCTGTCGTAGTGTATATTATATCATCAGTGCCAGGCTGTCGTAGTGTATATTATATCATCAGTGTCAGGCTGTCGTAGTGTCCATTATATCATCAGTGCCAGGCTGTCGTAGTGTATATTATATCATCAGTGCCAGGCTGTCATAGTGTATATTATATCATCAGTGCCAGGCTGTCGTAGTGTATATTATATCATTAGAGTCAGGCTGTCGTAGTGTATATTATATCATCAGTGTCAGGCTGTCGTAGTGTATATTATATCATCAGTGCCAGGCTGTCGTAGTGTATATTATATCATCAGTGCCAGGCTGTCGTAGTGTCCATTATATCATCAGTGCCAGGCTGTCGTAGTGTCCATTATATCATCAGTGCCAGGCTGTCGTAGTGTATATTATATCATTAGTGCCAGGCTGTCATAGTGTCCATTATATCATCAGTGCCAGGCTGTCGTAGTGTCCATTATATCATCAGTGCCAGGCTGTCGTAGTGTTTATTATATCATCAGTGCCAGGCTGTCGTAGTGTATATTATATCATCAGTGCCAGGCTGTCGTAGTGTATATTATTATCATCAGTGCCATGCTGTCGTAGTGTATATTATATCATCAGTGCCAGGCTGTCCTAGTGTATATTATATCATCAGTGCCAGGCTGTCGTAGTGTATATTATATCATCAGTGCCAGGCTGTCGTAGTGTCCATTATATCATCAGTGCCAGGCTGTCGTAGTGTCCATTATATCATCAGTGCCAGGCTGTCGTAGTGTATATTATATCATTAGTGCCAGGCTGTCGTAGTGTCCATTATATCATCAGTACCAGGCTGTCGTAGTGTCCATTATATCATCAGTGCCAGGCTGTCGTAGTGTATATTATATCATCAGTGCCAGGCTGTTGTAGTGTATATTATATCATCAGTGCCAGGCTGTCGTAGTGTATATTATATCATTAGTGCCAGGCTGTCGTAGTGTCCATTATATCATCAGTACCAGGCTGTCGTAGTGTCCATTATATCATCAGTGCCAGGCTGTCGTAGTGTATATTATATCATCAGTGCCAGGCTGTTGTAGTGTATATTATATCATCAGTGCCAGGCTGTCGTAGTGTATATTATATCATCAGTACCAGGCTGTCGTAGTGTCCATTATATCATCAGTGCCAGGCTGTCATAGTGTATATTATATCATTAGTGCCAGGCTGTCGTAGTGTCCATTATATCATCAGTGCCAGGCTGTCGTAGTGTATATTATATCATTAGTGCCAGGCTGTCGTAGTGTATATTATATCATCAGTGCCAGGCTGTCGTAGTGTATATTATATCATCAGTGCCAGGCTGTCGTAATGTATATTATATCATCAGTGCCAGGCTGTCGTAGTGTATATTATATCATCAGTGCCAGGCTGTCGTAGTGTATATTATATCATCAGTGCCAGGCTGTTGTAGTGTATATTATATCATCAGTGTCAGGCTGTCATAGTGTATATTATATCATCAGTGCCAGGCTGTCGTAGTGTATATTATATCATCAGTGCCAGGCTGTCGTAGTGTATATTATATCATCAGTGCCAGGCTGTTGTGGTGTATATTATATCATCAGTACCAGGCTGTCGTAGTGTATATTATATCATCAGTGCCAGGCTGTCGTAGTGTATATTATATCATCAGTGCCAGGCTGTCGTAGTGTATATTATATCATCAGTGCCAGGCTGTCATAGTGTCCATTATATCATCAGTGCCAGGCTGTCGTAGTGTATATTATATCATTAGTGCCAGGCTGTCATAGTGTCCATTATATCATCAGTGCCAGGCTGTCGTAGTGTTTATTATATCATCAGTGCCAGGCTGTCGTAGTGTATATTATATCATCAGTGCCAGGCTCTCGTAGTGTATATTATATCATTAGTGCCAGGCTGTCGTAGTGTATATTATATCATCAGTGCCAGGCTGTCGTAGTGTATATTATATCATCAGTGTCAGGCTGTCGTAGTGTCCATTATATCATCAGTGCCAGGCTGTCGTAGTGTCCATTATATCATCAGTGCCAGGCTGTCGTAGTGTCCATTATATCATCAGTACCAGGCTGTTGTAGTGTATATTATATCATCAGTACCAGGCTGTCGTAGTGTATATTATATCATCAGTGCCAGGCTGTCGTAGTGTATATTATATCATCAGTGCCAGGCTGTCGTAGTGTATATTATATCATCAGTGTCAGGCTGTCGTAGTGTCCATTATATCATCAGTGCCAGGCTGTCGTAGTGTATATTATATCATCAGTGCCAGGCTGTCATAGTGTATATTATATCATCAGTGCCAGGCTGTCGTAGTGTATATTATATCATTAGAGTCAGGCTGTCGTAGTGTATATTATATCATCAGTGTCAGGCTGTCGTAGTGTATATTATATCATCAGTGCCAGGCTGTCGTAGTGTATATTATATCATCAGTGCCAGGCTGTCGTAGTGTCCATTATATCATCAGTGCCAGGCTGTCGTAGTGTCCATTATATCATCAGTGCCAGGCTGTCGTAGTGTATATTATATCATTAGTGCCAGGCTGTCATAGTGTCCATTATATCATCAGTGCCAGGCTGTCGTAGTGTCCATTATATCATCAGTGCCAGGCTGTCGTAGTGTTTATTATATCATCAGTGCCAGGCTGTCGTAGTGTATATTATATCATCAGTGCCAGGCTGTCGTAGTGTATATTATATCATCAGTGCCAGGCTGTCGTAATGTCCATTATATCATCAGTGCCAGGCTGTCGTAGTGTCCATTATATCATCAGTGCCAGGCTGTCGTAGTGTATATTATATCATCAGTGCCAGGCTGTCGTAGTGTATATTATATCATCAGTGCCAGGCTGTCGTAGTGTATATTATATCATTAGTGCCAGGCTGTCGTAGTGTCCATTATATCATCAGTACCAGGCTGTCGTAGTGTCCATTATATCATCAGTGCCAGGCTGTCGTAGTGTATATTATATCATCAGTGCCAGGCTGTTGTAGTGTATATTATATCATCAGTGCCAGGCTGTCGTAGTGTATATTATATCATCAGTGCCAGGCTGTCGTAGTGTATATTATATCATTAGTGCCAGGCTGTCGTAGTGTCCATTATATCATCAGTACCAGGCTGTCGTAGTGTCCATTGTATCATCAGTGCCAGGCTGTCGTAGTGTATATTATATCATCAGTGCCAGGCTGTTGTAGTGTATATTATATCATTAGTGCCAGGCTGTCGTAGTGTCCATTATATCATCAGTACCAGGCTGTCGTAGTGTCCATTATATCATCAGTGCCAGGCTGTCGTAGTGTATATTATATCATCAGTTCCAGGCTGTCGTAGTGTATATTATATCATCAGTGCCAGGCTGTTGTAGTGTATATTATATCATCAGTGCCAGGCTGTCGTAGTGTATATTATATCATTAGTGCCAGGCTGTCGTAGTGTCCATTATATCATCAGTACCAGGCTGTCGTAGTGTCCATTATATCATCAGTGCCAGGCTGTCGTAGTGTATATTATATCATCAGTGCCAGGCTGTTGTAGTGTATATTATATCATCAGTGCCAGGCTGTCGTAGTGTATATTATATCATCAGTACCAGGCTGTCGTAGTGTCCATTATATCATCAGTGCCAGGCTGTCGTAGTGTATATTATATCATTAGTGCCAGGCTGTCGTAGTGTCCATTATATCATCAGTGCCAGGCTGTCGTAGTGTATATTATATCATTAGTGCCAGGCTGTCGTAGTGTATATTATATCATCAGTGCCAGGCTGTCGTAGTGTATATTATATCATCAGTGCCAGGCTGTCGTAGTGTATATTATATCATCAGTGCCAGGCTGTCGTAGTGTATATTATATCATCAGTGCCAGGCTGTCGTAGTGTATATTATATCATCACTGCCAGGCTGTCGTAGTGTCCATTATATCATCAGTGCCAGGCTGTCGTGCATATTATATCATCAGTGCCAGGCTGTCGTAGTGTATATTATATCATCAGTGCCAGGCTGTTGTAGTGTATATTATATCATCAGTGTCAGGCTGTCATAGTGTATATTATATCATCAGTGCCAAGCTGTCGTAGTGTATATTATATCATCAGTGCCAGGCTGTCGTAGTGTATATTATATCATCAGTGCCAGGCTGTTGTAGTGTATATTATATCATCAGTACCAGGCTGTCGTAGTGTATATTATATCATCAGTGCCAGGCTGTCGTAGTGTATATTATATCATCAGTGCCAGGCTGTCGTAGTGTATATTATATCATCAGTGCCAGGCTGTCGTAGTGTATATTATATCATTAGTGCCAGGCTGTCATAGTGTCCATTATATCATCAGTGCCAGGCTGTCGTAGTGTTATTATATCATCAGTGCCAGGCTGTCGTAGTGTATATTATATCATCAGTGCCAGACTGTCGTAGTGTATATTATATCATCAGTGCCAGGCTGTCGTAGTGTCCATTATATCATCAGCGCCAGGCTGTCGTAGTGTATATTATATCATCAGTGCCAGGCTGTCGTAGTGTATATTATATCATCAGTGCCAGGCTGTCATAGTGTCCATTATATCATCAGTGCCAGGCTGTCGTAGTGTTTATTATATCATCAGTGCCAGGCTGTCGTAGTGTATATTATATCAGTAGCAGTGCAGTGTCTTCAGTACTAGGCTCATGGTAGATTTATAGCAGTGTCCTTAGTACCAGGCTCATGGTAGATTTATAGCAGTGTCCTCAGTATTAGGCTCATGGTAGATTTATAGCAGTGTCCTCAGTACTAGGCTCATGGTAGATTTATAGCAGTGTCCTCAGTACTAGGCTCATGGCAGATTTATAGCAGTGTCCTTAGTACCAGGCTCATGGTAGATTTATAGCAGTGTCCTCAGTACTAGGCTCATGGTAGATTTATAGCAGTGTCCTCAGTACTAGGCTCATGGTAGATTTATAGCATCCTCAGTACTAGGCTCATGGCAGATTTATAGCAGTGTCCTCAGTACTAGGCTCATGGTAGATTTATAGCAGTGTCCTCAGTACTAGGCTCATGGTAGATTTATAGCAGTGTCCTCAGTACTAGGCTCATGGTAGGTTTATAGCAGTGTCCTCGGTACTAGGCTCATGGTAGATTTATAGCAGTGTCCTCAGTACTAGGCTCATGGTAGATTTATAGCAGTGTCCTCAGTACTAGGCTCATGGTAGATTTATAGGCAGTGTCCTCAGTACTAGGCTCATGGCAGATTTATAGCAGTGTCCTTAGTACCAGGCTCATGGCAGATTTATAGCAGTGTCCTCAGTACTAGGCTCATGGCAGATTTATAGCAGTGTCCTCAGTACTAGGCTCATGGTAGATTTATAGCAGTGTCCTCAGTACTAGGCTCATGGTAGATTTATAGCAGTGTCCTCAGTACTAGGCTCATGGTAGATTTATAGCAGTGTCCTCAGTACTAGGCTCATGGCAGATTTATAGCAGTGTCCTTAGTACCAGGCTCATGGCAGATTTATAGCAGTGTCCTCAGTATTAGGCTCATGGTAGATTTATAGCAGTGTCCTCAGTACTAGGCTCATGGTAGATTTATAGCAGTGTCCTCAGTACTAGGCTCATGGTAGATTTATAGCAGTGTCCTCAGTACTAGGCTCATGGTAGATTTATAGCAGTGTCCTCGGTACTAGGCTCATGGTAGATTTATAGCAGTGTCCTCGGTACTAGGCTCATGGTAGATTTATAGCAGTGTCCTCAGTACTAGGCTCATGGTAGATTTATAGCATTGGCCTCAGTACTAGGCTCATGGTAGATTTATAGCAGTGTCCTCGGTACTAGGCTCATGGTAGATTTATAGCAGTGTCCTCAGTACTAGGCTCATGGTAGGTTTATAGCAGTGTCCTCAGTACTAGGCTCATGGTAGATTTATAGCAGTGTCCTCAGTACTAGGCTCATGGCAGATTTATAGCAGTGTCCTCGGTACTAGGCTCATGGTAGATTTATAGCATTGGCCTCAGTACTAGGCTCATGGTAGATTTATAGCAGTGTCCTCGGTACTAGGCTCATGGTAGATTTATAGCAGTGTCCTCAGTACTAGGCTCATGGTAGATTTATAGCAGTGTTCTCGGTACTAGGCTCATGGTAGATTTATAGCAGTGTCCTCAGTACTAGGCTCATGGCAGATTTATAGCAGTGTCCTCGGTACTAGGCTCATGGTAGATTTATAGCAGTGTCCTCAGTACTAGGCTCATGGTAGGTTTATAGCAGTGTCTTCAGTACTAGGCTCATGGTAGATTTATAGCAGTGTCCTCAGTACTAGGCTCATGGTAGATTTATAGCAGTGTCCTCAGTACTAGGCTCATGGTAGATTTATAGCAGTGTCCTCAGTACTAGGCTCATGGTAGATTTATAGCAGTGTCCTCAGTACTAGGCTCATGGTAGATTTATAGCATTGGCCTCAGTACTAGGCTCATGGTAGATTTATAGCAGTGTCCTCAGTACTAGGCTCATGGTAGATTTATAGCAGTGTCCTCAGTACTAGGCTCATGGTAGATTTATAGCAGTGTCCTCGGTACTAGGCTCATGGTAGATTTATAGCAGTGTCCTCGGTACTAGGCTCATGGTAGATTTATAGCAGTGTCCTCAGTACTAGGCTCATGGTAGATTTATAGCAGTGTCCTCGGTACTAGGCTCATGGTAGGTTTATAGCAGTGTCCTCAGTACTAGGCTCATGGTAGATTTATAGCAGTGTCCTCAGTACTAGGCTCATGGTAGATTTATAGCATCCTCAGTACTAGGCTTCTGGTAGGTTTATAGCAGTGTCCTCGGTACTAGGCTCATGGTAGATTTATAGCAGTGTCCTCAGTACTAGGCTCATGGTAGATTTATAGCAGTGCCCTCGGTACTAGGCTCATGGTAGATTTATAGCAGTGTCCTCAGTACTAGGCTCATGGTAGATTTATAGCAGTGTCCTCAGTACTAGGCTCATGGTAGATTTATAGCAGTATCCTCAGTACTAGGCTCATAGTAGATTTATAGCATCCTCAGTACTAGGCTCATGGTAGATTTATAGCAGTGTCCTCAGTACTAGGCTCATGGTAGATTTATAGCAGTATCCTCAGTACTAGGCTCATGGTAGATTTATAGCAGTGTCCTCAGTACTAGGCTCATGGTAGATTTATAGCAGTGTCCTCAGTACCAGGCTCATGGCAGATTTATAGCAGTGTTCTCGGTACTAGGCTCATGGTAGATTTATAGCAGTGTCCTCAGTACTAGGCTCATGGTAGATTTATAGCAGTGTCCTCAGTACTAGGCTCATGGTAGATTTATAGCAGTGTCCTCGGTACTAGGCTCATGGTAGATTTATAGCAGTGTTCTCGGTACTAGGCTCATGGTAGATTTATAGCAGTGTTCTCGGTACTAGGCTCATGGTAGATTTATAGCAGTGTCCTCGGTACTAGGCTCATGGTAGATTTATAGCAGTGTTCTCGGTACTAGGCTCATGGTAGATTTATAGCAGTGTTCTCGGTACTAGGCTCATGGTAGATTTATAGCAGTGTCCTCGGTACTAGGCTCATGGTAGATTTATAGCAGTGTCCTCAGTACTAGGCTCATGGTAGATTTATAGCAGTGTCCTCGGTACTAGGCTCATGGTAGATTTATAGCAGTGTCCACAGTACTAGGCTCATGGTAGATTTATAGCAGTGTCCTCGGTACTAGGCTCATGGTAGATTTATAGCAGTGTCCTCGGTACCAGGCTCATGGTAGATTTATAGCAGTGTCCTCGGTACTAGGCTCATGGTAGATTTATAGCAGTGTCCTCGGTACTAGGCTCATGGTAGATTTATAGCAGTGTCCTCGGTACTAGGCTCATGGTAGATTTATAGCAGTGTCCTCAGTACTAGGCTCATGGTAGATTTATAGCAGTGTCCTCGGTACTAGGCTCATGGTAGATTTATAGCAGTGTCCTCGGTACTAGGCTCATGGTAGATTTATAGCAGTGTCCTCGGTACTAGGCTCATGGTAGATTTATAGCAGTGTCCTCGGTACTAGGCTCATGGTAGATTTATAGCAGTGTCCTCAGTACTAGGCTCATGGTAGATTTATAGCAGTGTCCTCAGTACTAGGCTCATGGTAGATTTATAGCAGTGTCCTCGGTACTAGGCTCATGGTAGATTTATAGCAGTGTCCTCGGTACTAGGCTCATGGTAGATTTATAGCAGTGTCCTCGGTACTAGGCTCATGGTAGATTTATAGCAGTGTCCTCAGTACTAGGCTCATGGTAGATTTATAGCAGTGTCCTCAGTACTAGGCTCATGGTAGATTTATAGCAGTGTCCTCGGTACTAGGCTCATGGTAGATTTATAGCAGTGTCCTCAGTACTAGGCTCATGGTAGATTTATAGCAGTGTCCTCAGTACTAGGCTCATGGTAGATTTATAGCAGTGTCCTCGGTACTAGGCTCATGGTAGATTTATAGCAGTGTTCTCGGTACTAGGCTCATGGTAGATTCATTGAGGAACCCCATGTGGCTTTTTCAAAAAATTTAAACAAATCATTTTTTAAAATGGCGTGCGGCCCTCCCCAATTCTGATACCCAGCCATGATAAAGCCGACAGCTAGGGGCTGGTATTCTCAGGCTGGGGAGACCCGTGTTTGTGTTTACATCTTTTCAATTACAGATTAGTAATGGGGGGGTATCATAGACATCTCCCATTACTAAGGTACCCCATTTAGCCATACAAAACATTTTACCGGGGTCCCCAATATGATGAGGCCCCACGGATCCCACTAACTTTATCAATACAACAATGCAAAGATACCTGAGTTTATTAAAGTGCAAAATTACAAAATTCTATTGTATTATTAAAATGCACAAACAATAAAACTAGCGACAGCCGCAAGGTAAACAGCCAAATTATACCACATACAGTGCTGGACAAAAGTATTGGCACCCCTGCAATTCTGTCAGATAATACTCTGTTTCTTCCTGACAATGATGGCAATCACAAATTCTTTGGTATTATCTTCATTTAATTTGTCTTCAATGAAAAAAAAAATAAAAATTGTCATAAAGCCAAATTGGATATAATTCCCCACCAAACATAAAAAAGGGGGGGGGGAGAAAAGTATTGGCGCTGTGTGAATAATCCTGTGCTGCTTCTGTAATTTGTGTAGTAACGGCGCCTGTAACTTACCTGTGGCACCTAACAGCTGCTGGCAATAATAAATCACACTTGCAGCAGGTGACATGGAGTAAAGTTGCCTCCGCCTCTGTCCTGTGTCCTTGTGTGCACCACATTGAGCATGGAGAAAAGAAAGAAGACCAAAGAACTGTCTGAGGACTTGAGAATCCACATTGTGAGGAAGCATGAGCAATCTCAAGGCTACAAGTCCATCTCCAGAGACCTGAATGTTCCTGTGTCTACGGTGCGCAGTGTCATCCAGAAGTGTAAAGCCCATGGCACTGTGGCTAACCTCCCTAGATGTGGAAGGCAAAGAAAAATTGCCGAGAGATTTCAACTCAAGATTGTGCGGATGGTGGATAAAGAACTAACATCCAAACAAGTTCCAGCTGCCCTGCAGTCCGAGGGTACAACAGTGTCACCCGTACTATCCATCGGGGTCTGAATGAAAAGGGACTGTATGGTAGGATACCCAGGAAGACCCCACTTCTTACCCCGAGACATAAAAAAGCCAGGCTGGAGTTTGCCAAAACTTACCGGAGAAAGCCTAAAACGTTTTGGAAGAATGTTCTCTGGTCAGATGAGACAAAAGTAGAGCTTTTTGGGAAAAGCCATCAACATAGAGTTTACAGGAAAAAAAAAGAGGCATTCAAAGAAAAGAACACGGTCCCTACAGTCAAACATGGCGGAGGTTCCCTGATATTTTGGGGTTGCTTTGCTGCCTCTGGCACTGGACCGCTTGACCGTGTGCATGGCATTATGAAGTCTGAAGACTACCAACAAAGTTTGCAGCATAATGTAGGGCCCAGTGTGAGAAAGCTGGGTCTCCCTCAGAGGTCATGGGTCTTCCAGCAGGATAATGACCCAAAACACACTTCAAAAAGCACTAGAAAATGGTTTGATAGAAAGCACTGGAGACTACTAAAGTGGCCAGCAATGAGTCCAGACCTGAACCCCATAGAAGACCTGTGGAGAGATCTCACAAGGGCAGTTTGGAGAAGGCCCCCTTCAAATCTCAGGGACCTGGAGCAGTTTGCCAAAGAAGAATGGTCTAAACTTCCAGCAGAGCATTGTAAGAAACTCATTGATGGTTACCAGAAGCGGTTGTGCGCAGTTATTATGGCTAAAGGTTGTGCAACCAAGTATTAGGCTAAGGGTGCAAATACTTTTGTCTGGCCCATTTTTGGAGTTTTGTGTGAAATGATCAATGATTTGATTTTTGTTTCATTCTCTTTTGTGTTTTTTCATTGCAAGCAAAATAAATGAAGATAATACCAAAGAATGTGTGATTGCAATCATTTTCAGGAAGAAACTGAGTATTCTCTGGCAGAATTGCAGGGGTGCCAATACTTTTGGCCAGCACTGTATGTACAATAATGGATAATCAGAATATATACCACTAAATGGGATCAATCATACAAGGCCAAAGTGTAATAAAAGGGAATATCTCTACGTAAAGTCCATGGTTTTAATATGAGCCTGATCAATGCACTGATGATCTATTGTGAGCAGAGTGTGGGCGATGCCGCACTTACAAGCCAATAGATAACTGCTGCTCCCGGTAAGATGACCTCCGCCGGCCCAACGCACGTTTCCTTTATTTCATCAGGGAAAGAGGCCAAACACCGGGTTTAAATATCCGATAGCGGCGTATGAAACCCACAAGTCCCCTAACGGCGCATGCGCAGATCACTATGACGTGTGTCGCCGGCCGTCCCGCTGTCACGTCACTTCAGAGATTCAAGAGTTCTGGTTCAGAACTGGGTTTATTTTAAATCCAGTTGGATCTGTTGGTCCTGAAGATCTGTAGATTCGACCCTCTCTAGTCCTTCGTGCTAGGCGCGCAGTCGTTTTGTTGTAACGCCTTTAGCACGGGGGCAGTATGGCGGATATCGTGTTTAGACATTGTGAGGATATAGAGATGTCACTTCTGCTGACGCTCAGGATTGTGCCTCTGCCCTCTGTCGGGCCGTGCCCACCGCCCCTGGTACTCAGCGCCCCCACCTGCTCCGCTCTCAGCGCCCCCCGCCTGCTCCGCTCTCAGCGCCCCCCACCTGCTCCGCTCTCAGCGCCCCCCGCCTGCTCCGCTCTCAGCGCCCCCATCTACTCCACTTTCAGCACCCCCCGTCTGCTCCCCTCTCAGCACCCCCCGCCTGCTCCGCTCTCAGCGCCCCCATCTACTCCGCTTTCAGCACCCCCCGTCTGCTCCCCTCTCAGCACCCCCCGTCTGCTCCGCTCTCAGCGCCCCTGATAGTCAGCACCCCCCTTTCTGCTCTGCTCTCAGCGCCCCCCGTCTGCGCCGCTCTCAGCGCCCCCATCTACTCCGCTTTCAGCACCCCCCGTCTGCTCCCCTCTCAGCACCCCCCCGCCTGCTCCGCTCTCAGCGCCCCCATCTACTCCGCTTTCAGCACCCCCCGTCTGCTCCCCTCTCAGCACCCCCCGTCTGCTCCGCTCTCAGCGCCCCTGATAGTCAGCACCCCCCTTTCTGCTCTGCTCTCAGCGCCCCCCGTCTGCGCCGCTCTCAGCGCCCCCATCTACTCCGCTTTCAGCACCCCCGTCTGCTCCCCTCTCAGCACCCTCCGCCTGCTCCGCTCTCAGCGCCCCCCAACTGCTCCCCTCTCAGCACCCCCCGTCTGCTCCGCTCTCAGCGCCCCTGATAGTCAGCACCCCCCTTTCTGCTCCGCTCTCAGCGCCCCCCCGCCTGCGCCGCTCTCAGCGCCCCCATCTACTCCGCTTTCAGCACCCCCCGTCTGCTCCCCTCTCAGCACCCCCCGCCTGCTCCGCTCTCAGCGCCCCCCAACTGCTCCGCTCTCAGTGCCCCCCGTCTGCTCTGCTCTCAGCGCCCCCCGTCTGCTCTGCTCTCAGCGCCCCCCCGCCTGCTCCGCTCTCAGCGCCCCCCCAACTGCTCCGCTCTCAGAGCCCCCCGTCTGCTCCGCTCTCAGCGCCCCCACCTGCTCCGCTCTCAGCGCCCCCCGCCTGCTCCGCTCTCAGCGCCCCTGATAGTCAGCGCCCCCCGTCTGCTCCGCTCTCAGCGCCCCTGATAGTCAGCGCCCCCCGTCTGCTCCGCTCTCAGCGCCCCTGATAGTCAGCGCCCCCCGTCTGCGCCGCTCTCAGCGCCCCGGTCTCCTTTTCCTCGTGTACAGTAATATGTCACTGTCCTGTTTGGCACAAATCTTCGCGCACATTTCTCCAGAACAAGCTCTGACGTTTGTATGAGCCTCACGAGTCAGATTGAGAATGGTGGAAACCCGGCTTATTACAGGAAATATGAGCCAATATCACTGGCAAAACGACAATTTCCACCGGATCCAGGAGAGAAGCAACAATAACCTCCAAGAACTGAGCCAAAAACGGAAGGAAGAAAGGAGAGACGTAGAGAGACGCAGAGAGACGATATAGATGGATGGAGGAATGGAGAGATACATATAGAGATGAAAACCAGAAGTTTCCCTCCTCTGCTCTCTATACAGACACATCTGCAGGTTTGTCCCTCCGCTCTCTAGACAGACACATCTGCAGGTTTTTCCCTCCCTCTCTATACAGACACATCTGCAGGTTTTTCCCTCCCTCTCTATACAGACACATCTGCAGGTTTTTCCCTCCCTCTCTATACAGACACATCTGCAGGTTTTCCCCTCCGCTCTCTATACAGACACATCTGCAGGTTTTTCCCTCCCTCTCTATACAGACACATCTGCAGGTTTTTCCCTCCCTCTCTATACAGACACATCTGCAGGTTTTTCCCTCCGCTCTCTATACAGACACATCTGCAGGTTTTCCCTCTGCTCTCTATACAGACACATCTGCAGGTTTTTCCCTCCCTCTCTATACAGACACATCTGCAGGTTTTCCCCTCCGCTCTCTATACAGACACATCTGCAGGTTTTCCCCTCCGCTCTCTATACAACACATCTGCAGGTTTTTCCCCTCTGCTCTCTATACAGACACATCTGCAGGTTTTTCCCTCCAGGCACATCTGCAGGTTTTTCCCTCCTCTGCTCTCTATACAGACACATCTGCAGGTTTTTCCCTCTGCTCTCTATACAGACACATCTGCAGGTTTTCCCCTCCTCTCTCTATACAGACACATCTGCAGGTTTTTTCCCCTCTGCTCTCTATACAGACACATCTGCAGGTTTTCCCCTCCGCTCTCTATACAGACACATCTGCAGGTTTGTCCCTCCGCTCTCTATACAGATACATCTGCAGGATTTTCCCTCTGCTTTCTATACAGACACATCTGCAGGTTTGTCCCTCCGCTCTCTATACAGACACATCTGCAGGTTTGTCCCTCTGCTCTCTATACAGACACATCTGCAGGTTTTCCCTCCGCTCTCTATACAGACACATCTACAGGTTTTCCCTCCGCTCTCTAGACAGACACATCTGCAGGTTTTCCCTCTGCTTTCTATACAGACACATCTGCAGGTTTTCCCCTCCCTCTCTATACAGACACATCTGCAGGTTTTTCCCTCTGCTTTCTATACAGACACATCTGCAGGTTTTCCCTCTGCTTTCTATACAGACACATCTGCAGGTTTGTCCCTCCGCTCTCTATACAGACACATCTGCAGGTTTTCCCTCTGCTTTCTATACAGACACATCTGCAGGTTTGTCCCTCTGCTCTCAATACAGACACATCTGCAGGATTTTGCCTCTGCTCAATACAGACAAGATCTCAGGAAGAGGATTGTGGACTTGCACAAGTCTGGTTCATCCTTGGGTGCAGTTTCCAGATTCCTGAAGGAGCCTCATTCATCTGTACAAACAATTATACACAAGTACAGACAAGCTGGGAATGTGCAGCCATCAGACCGCTCAGGAAGGAGACTGGTTCTGTGCACCAGAGATGAGCGTGCTTTGGTCAGACGTGTGCAGATCAACCCAAGAACAAGAGCAAAAGACCTTGTGAAGATGCTGGCGGAAGCTGGTAAGATTGTGTCATTATCCACAGTGAAACGAATACTGTATCAACATGGGCTGCAAGGCCGCTCTGCAAGAAGAAGCCATTACTCCAAAAGAAACAGAAAAAAGCCAGATTAATGTTTGCAAATGCGCTTCTTTAGCAATGACCTTTTGTGGTTTACCCTCCTCGTGGAGTGTGTCAGTGACTGCCTTCTGGACATCTGTCAAGTCAGCAGTCTTCCCATGATTGTGCAGCCTACTGAACCAGACTAAGGGACCATTTTAAATGCTTAAGAAGCCTTTACAGGTGTTTTGTGGTAATTTTTCCAATTTTATGAGATAATGACTTTTGTTTTTTCATTGGCTGTAAACTATAATCATCAACATTAACAGAAATAAACACGTGAAATAGATCCCTCTGTGTGTAATGACTCTATATAATATATAGGAATAGATCCCTCTGTGTGTAATGACTCTATATAATATATAGGAATAGATCCCTCTGTGTGTAATGACTATATATAATACATAATAAACACGTGAAATAGATCCCTCTGTGTGTAATGACTCTATATAATATATAGGAATAGATCCCTCTGTGTGTCATGACTCTTTATAATATATTGGAATAGATCCCTCTAAGTGTAATGACTCTATATAATATATATGAATTGATCACTATGTGTAATGAATCTATATAATATATAGGACTAGATCCTTCTGTGTGTAATGACTCTATATAATATATAGGAATAGATCACTGTGCATAACGACTATATAATATATAGGAATAGATCCCTCTGTGTGTAATGACTCTATATAATATATAGGAATAGATCTCTCTGTGTGTAATGACTCTATATAATATATAGGAATAGATCCCTCTGTGTGTAATGACTCTATATAATATATAGGAATAGATCCCTCTGTGTGTAATGACTATATATAATACATAATAAACACGTGAAATAGATCCCTCTGTGTGTAATGACTCTATATAATACATAATAAACACGTGAAATAGATCCCTCTGTGTGTAATGACTCTACATCATATATAATAAACAAGTGAAATAGATCCCTCTGTGTCTAATGACTCTATATAATATATAGGAATAGATCCCTCTGTGTGTAATGACTCTATATAATATATAGGAATAGATCCCTCTGTGTGTAATGACTCTATATAATATATAGGAATAGATCCCTCTGTGTGTAATGACTATATAATATATAGGAATAGATCCCTGTGTGTAATGACTCTATATAATATATAGGAATAGATCCCTCTATGTGTAATGACTCTATATAATATATAGGAATAGATCCCTCTGTGTGTAATGACTATATAATATATAGGAATAGATCCCTCTGTGTGTAATGACTCTATATAATATATAGGAATAGATCCCTCTGTGTGTAATGACTATATAATATATAGGAATAGATCCCTGTGTGTAATGACTCTATATAATATATAGGAATAGATCCCTGTGTGTAATGACTCTATATAATATATAGGAATAGATCCCTCTGTGTGTAATGACTCTATATAATATATAGGAATAGATCCCTCTGTGTGGAATGACTCTATATAATATATAGGAATAGATCCCTCTATGTGTAATGACTCTATATAATATATAGGAATAGATCCCTCTATGTGTAATGACTCTATATAATATATAGGAATAGATCCCTCTGTGTGTAATGACTCTATATAATATATAGGAATAGATCCCTCTGTGTGTAATGACTCTATATAATATATAGGAATAGATCCCTCTGTGTGTAATGACTCTATATAATATATAGGAATAGATCCCTCTGTGTGGAATGACTCTATATAATATATAGGAATAGATCCCTCTGTGTGGAATGACTCTATATAATATATAGGAATAGATCCCTCTGTGTGGAATGACTCTATATAATATATACACACACATCACAATTTCTTAGGGTACAGAGGATAGTCAGGAGGATGTTAAGAAGACCCGCTTACAGGAAATGGGGTCTAAATTTGAGGCTAGAGGTTATCCACAGGAGGTTCTGAATAATGATATTACAACTACACATAAGACCAATAAGAATCGCTTAGCATTTGTTCACACTGATCACCCTTTTGCGTATAAGATCCATAAATGTATCAGAAGTCATTGGGATATTCTACGGAAAGGATACCCAGATATAGAGGAATTCAAAACACCGTTCCTCCCATGTTTTAGGCGTCCCTCGAATTTAGGAAATAAATTGGTAAGGGCCGATGTTGGCACCAACTTAACGGGTCCCATTCAGACTCATTTGTTAACCCCAAGACGAGGCACCTTCCCGTGTGACGAGGCACCTTCCCGTGTTTGAGCTGTCCTCAATATAATAATGTAATGAAAGGGGATAAGGTTTTACATCCTTATAGTGGTCGGGGTTACCCAATAAGAGGTTGTTTTACTTGTGATACCTCATTTGTGGTTTACGTTATCAAATGCCCCTGCGGGCTACTATATGTGGGGGAAACAACAGTCGGTCAAGGAACGCATATCACAACATAAGTCCACAATAAGGTGTGAGACATTGACAGTACCACTCCCATTTCATTTCATAAACGGCCACAGTGGGAGCCAGTTACGGTTCCAAGTTCTTGAATAAAAATAATTTTGGTTCCTAATTGACTGAAAAGGGGAAAAAAACCTGCAGATGTGTCTGTATAGAGAACGGAGGGCTAAACCTGCAGATGTGTCTGTATAGAGAACGGAGGGAAAACCTGCAGATGTGTCTGTATAGAGAACGGAGGGCTAAACCTGCAGATGTGTCTGTATAGAAAGCAGAGGGGAAAACCTGCAGATGTGTCTGTATAGAGAGCGGAGGGGAAACCTGCAGATGTGTCTGTATAGAGAACGGAGGGAAAACCTGCAGATGTGTCTGTATAGAGAACGGAGGGCTAAACCTGCAGATGTGTCTGTATTGAGAACGGAGGGAAAACCTGCAGATGTGTCTGTATAGAGAGCGGAGGAGGGAGAAACCTGCAGATGTGTCTGTATAGAGAACGGAGGGCTAAACCTGCAGATGTGTCTGTATAGAGAGCGGAGGAGGGAGAAACCTGCAGATGTGTCTGTATAGAGAACGGAGGGCTAAACCTGCAGATGTGTCTGTATAGAGAACGGAGGGAAAACCTGCAGATGTGTCTGTATAGAGAACGGAGGGCTAAACCTGCAGATGTGTCTGTATAGAGAACGGAGGGAAAACCTGCAGATGTGTCTGTATAGAGAGCGGAGGAGGGAGAAACCTGCAGATGTGTCTGTATAGAGAACGGAGGGCTAAACCTGCAGATGTGTCTGTATAGAGAGCGGAGGAGGGAGAAACCTGCAGATGTGTCTGTATAGAGAACAGAGGGATAAACCTGCAGATGTGTCTGTATAGAGAGTGGAGGGAAAAACCTGCAGATGTGTCTGTATAGAGAGCGGAGGGATAAACCTGCAGATGTGTCTGTATAGAGAGCGGAGGGAAAAACCTGCAGATGTGTCTGTATAGAGAGCGGAGGGAGAAACCTGCAGATGTGTCTGTATAGAGAGTGGAGGGAAAAACCTGCAGATGTGTCTGTATAGAGAACGGAGGGCTAAACCTGCAGATGTGTCTGTATAGAGAACGGAGGGAAAACCTGCAGATGTGTCTGTATAGAGAACGGAGGGAAAACCTGCAGATGTGTCTGTATAGAGAGCGGAGGAGGGAGAAACCTGCAGATGTGTCTGTATAGAGAACGGAGGGCTAAACCTGCAGATGTGTCTGTATAGAGAACGGAGGGAAAACCTGCAGATGTGTCTGTATAGAGAGCGGAGGAGGGAGAAACCTGCAGATGTGTCTGTATAGAGAACAGAGGGATAAACCTGCAGATGTGTCTGTATAGAGAGTGGAGGGAAAAACCTGCAGATGTGTCTGTATAGAGAGCGGAGGGATAAACCTGCAGATGTGTCTGTATAGAGAGCGGAGGGAAAAACCTGCAGATGTGTCTGTATAGAGAGCAGAGGGAAAAACCTGCAGATGTGTCTGTATAGAGAGCGGAGGGAGAAACCTGCAGATGTGTCTGTATAGAGAGTGGAGGGAAAGTAAGGGTTTACACTGTAGATGGATGGATAGATAATGGATAGATATAGATGGATATGCAGTAGATATCTATTATCTCTCGCCGTGCAGCAGGAATAACGCTCTATTTTGCGGCTGACATAGTTAATGTGTGCGGTTTTCTGCCTCCATTCCTCGCGCCGGGCGATCATGAAGCGAGAGGTCAGCGCGGAGGTCGCCGAGCGATCATGAAGCGAGAGGTCAGCGCGGAGGTCGCCGGGCGATCATGAAGCGAGAGGTCAGCGCGGAGGTCGCCGGGCGATCATGAAGCGAGAGGTCAGCGCGGAGGTCGCCGGGCGGTCATGGAGCGAGAGGTCAGCGCGGAGGTCGCCGGGCGATCATGGAGCGAGAGGTCAGCGCGGAGGTCGCCGGGCGATCATGAAGCGAGAGGTCAGCGCGGAGGTCGCCGGGCGGTCATGGAGCGAGAGGTCAGCGCGGAGGTCGCCGGGCGATCATGAAGCGAGAGGTCAGCGCGGAGGTCGCCGGGCGATCATGAAGCGAGAGGTCAGCGCGGAGGTCGCCGGGCGGTCATGAAGCGAGAGGTCAGCGCGGAGGTCGCCGGGCGGTCATGGAGCGAGAGGTCAGCGCGGAGGTCGCCGGGCGATCATGAAGCGAGAGGTCAGCGCGGAGGTCGCCGGGCGATCATGAAGCGAGAGGTCAGCGCGGAGGTCGCCGGGCGATCATGGAGCGAGAGGTCAGCGCGGAGGTCGCCGGGCGTTCATGGAGCGAGAGGTCAGCGCGGAGGTCGCCGGGCGATCATGAAGCGAGAGGTCAGCGCGGAGGTCGCCGGGCAATCATGGAGCGAGAGGTCAGCGCGGAGGTCGCCGGGCGGTCATGAAGCGAGAGGTCAGCGCGGAGGTCGCCGGGCGATCATGAAGCGAGAGGTCAGCGCGGAGGTCGCCGGGCGATCATGGAGCGAGAGGTCAGCGCGGAGGTCGCCAGGCGATCATGAAGCGAGAGGTCAGCGCGGAGGTCGCCGGGCGATCATGGAGCGAGAGGTCAGCGCGGAGGTCGCCGGGCGATCATGAAGCGAGAGGTCAGCGCGGAGGTCGCCGGGCGATCATGAAGCGAGAGGTCAGCGCGGAGGTCGCCGGGCGATCATGGAGCGAGAGGTCAGCGCGGAGGTCGCCGGGCGATCATGAAGCGAGAGGTCAGCGCGGAGGTCGCCGGGCGGTCATGGAGCGAGAGGTCAGCGCGGAGGTCGCCGGGCGATCATGGAGCGAGAGGTCAGCACGGAGGTCGCCGGGCGATCATGGAGCGAGAGGTCAGCGCGGAGGTCGCCGGGCGATCATGGAGCGAGAGGTCAGCGCGGAGGTCGCCGGGCGGTCATGGAGCGAGAGGTCAGCGCGGAGGTCGCCGGGCGATCATGAAGCGAGAGGTCAGCGCGGAGGTCGCCGGGCGATCATGAAGCGAGAGGTCAGCGCGGAGGTCGCCGGGCGATCATGGAGCGAGAGGTCAGCGCGGAGGTCGCCGGGCGGTCATGGAGCGAGAGGTCAGCGCGGAGGTCGCCGGGCGGTCATGGAGCGAGAGGTCAGCGCGGAGGTCGCCGGGCGATCATGAAGCGAGAGGTCAGCGCGGAGGTCGCCGGGCGATCATGAAGCGAGAGGTCAGCGCGGAGGTCGCCGGGCGATCATGGAGCGAGAGGTCAGCGCGAAGGTCGCCGGGCGATCATGGAGCGAGAGGTCAGCGCGGAGGTCGCCGGGCGATCATGGAGCGAGAGGTCAGCGCGGAGATCGCCGGGCGATCATGGAGCGAGAGGTCAGCGCGGAGGTCGCCGGGCGATCATGGAGCGAGAGGTCAGCGCAGAGGTCGCCGGGCGATCATGGAGCGAGAGGTCAGCGCGGAGGTCGCCGGGCGATCATGAAGCGAGAGGTCAGCGCGGAGGTCGCCGGGCGGTCATGAAGCGAGAGGTCAGCGCGGAGGTCGCCGGGCGGTCATGGAGCGAGAGGTCAGCGCGGAGGTCGCCGGGCGATCATGGAGCGAGAGGTCAGCGCGGAGGTCGCCGGGCGATCATGAAGCGAGAGGTCAGCGCGGAGGTCGCCGGGCGGTCATGAAGCGAGAGGTCAGCGCGGAGGTCGCCGGGCGGTCATGGAGCGAGAGGTCAGCGCGGAGGTCGCCGGGCGATCATGAAGCGAGAGGTCAGCGCGGAGGTCGCCGGGCGATCATGGAGCGAGAGGTCAGCGCGGAGGTCGCTGGGCAGTTGGTCTATTAAATTGCTGACAATTGAGGGCCAGATCCAGGAGGCACAAATCTCCTCGGGAGTGCGGAGCGACAGGGAGCCGGGTCCTGGGCCTGACGCTGGAGTCATCTGTCTGTGGAATCCCGTCCTCAGCAATATTGCGCTGATAAATGGAGGCCGCGCTCACGATGAATGACCCCTATAAAGCCCTAATGAAGCGGCCGGAGCCGCTGGAGTGAAGGTAATGCAGGTAATCTATCTGTAGGTGCGTCACATGACGGGTGACACTGCAGCGCCTCCGCCTCTGCTGCATCCTGCTCTGTAGCGGATTACTCTGGAGCAGATAATGGCGGGGCTCGCGCTAATCTCGTCCATTGTCGGTCGCCGTCCGTGCAGTGATTGCTCCGAATCGCAGGTCACATTCTGTCCCTGCGGAAAACCTTCCATAGCCCGAAATAATGGACATAGAAATATCTATATATTTGTGCAAATCTTCATCTATAAACTAAAAGGGCATAAAATAAAGACCGAAATAATCTGACAACCAGTATGGCCGCGATAACGGTGTCTATTGGGTGGTCATGAAAGAATGTCGAGTACAGACCACTTAACGATACATTGAATTATAGTGTGGAGGTAGTGCGGTGACGTGTACGGTATGGAGGTAGTGCGGTGACGTGTACGGTATGGAGGCGGTGCGGTGACGTGTACGGTATGGAGGCGGTGCGGTGACGTGTACAGTATGGAGGCGGTGCGGTGACGTGTACGGTATGGAGGAGGTGCGGTGACGTGTACAGTATGGAGGCGGTGCGGTGACGTGTACGGTATGGTGTGGTGACGGGTACGGTATGGAGGCGGTGCGGTGACGTGTACAGTATGGAGGCGGTGCGGTGACGGGTACGGTATGGAGGCGGTGCGGTGACGTGTACGGTATGGTGTGGTGACGTGTACATTATGGAGGCGGTGCGGTGACGTGTACAGTATGGAGGCGGTGCGGTGACAGGTATGGTATGGAGGCGGTGCGGTGACGTGTACGGTATGGAGGAGGTGCGGTGACGTGTACGGTATGGTGTGGTGACGGGTACGGTATGGAGGCGGTGCGGTGACGTGTACGGTATGGTGCGGTGACGGGTACGGTATGGAGGAGGTGCGATGACGGGTACGGTATGGAGGCGGTGCGGTGACGTGTACAGTATGGAGGTGGTGCGGTGACGTGTACGGTATGGAGGAGGTGCGGTGACGTGTACGGTATGGAGGAGGTGCGGTGACGTGTACGGTATGGATGAGGTGCGGTGACGTGTACGGTATGGAGGTGGTGCGGTGACGTGTACGGTATGGAGGAGGTGCGGTGACGTGTACGGTATGGAGGCGGTACAGTGACATGTACGGTATGGAGGTGGTGCGGCAACGTGTATGGAGGGGGTGCGGTGACGTGTACAGTATGGAGGGGGTGCGGTGACGTGTACGGTATGGAGGTGGTGCGGTGACGTGTACAGTATGGAGGAGGTGCGGCGACGTGTACGGTATGGAGGCGGTGCAGCGACGTGTATGGTATGGATGCCCTCCTCACAGGGGGTGATGTTATACCTGGAAGCAAGAGGGGGGACTCCAATGCTAGGTGCACCAGCACTCAACACTTCCCAACTCCAGACCAGAAGGGGGAGCTCAAGAACCCGGTTTTAGGGGAGCTTCCCTATGCATTCTGGCCTGGAGGAGACACACGAAAGTGAAACTAAGCAAGGCAAAACAGTGGAGACGGTCTCTGGGAAGGGCGCTGTGATTTAGCTCTCTCAGGACCGAGCTCAGAGAACATAGTATGGAGCACTAGGCTGCGTGGGTACTCAAGTCCCAGCAGCAGAATCCGAAGGGCAGAAGATTGCAAGTCTCCTGGCCCACAGAGTGCCCGGGGCACAGCAGCGTAATGGAGACAGGACCATGACAAAAGAGCGGCACCAGTAAAGGACTCGCGCTGCCTGCCATATGGGGAGAACCAGAACCAACACAAGGAAGAGGGTCACAGTGTAGCTTCAAGCCGCAGGGACCCACACATCACAGCACAAGCAGGAAGGCCTACAACCCACCCAGCTAGGTGGATCCCCTCAATTGCTTCCAGGCTGACCGGACCTCCGCTACCTGCTGGACCAGTCTCCCATGCCTATACCATCAACTACCAAGTAAAAGGTAAAGGAAACTACGGCCCTTGTGTTGTCCAGTTATTGCCGGCGTCCTCAGTCCTGCACCCCAACGTAAGTCCCTCCATCATTCGTAAAGACTTCTACTCCCAACAGCCCTGAGGCCTAGCTCTACCTGTGGAGAGCGATTCCAACTCTAATAATATCACTCTTATCTGCCTCTAGTGTAGGGTGAGCTTCTGGAGTAGGGATAGTGTACTGCAGGCATTTAGGCAGGGTTCATTGCGTTACAGTCCTTGGTGCTGCCATGTACAACCAACTCCTTTTCAGGGTTAATACATTGTATTCTCTAATAATACCGCTGTTAGTTTTGTACATAATTTAAAATGTGCAAGGCCTATGGTAAGGGACGAGGAAGTGGATGTTCCGCTGATGGTGGTGAACGCAGAGGCCGTGGCCATGAGCTAGGGCAAACTAGGCCTTCTTTAGGAGCACAGCAAACATACTTATGATCTGTACATATGTTCCTGTACCACTTTGCAAGGGGGCACGGGACACTACTGTTGAAGCCAGAACAGTGCGAGCAGGTGGTTGAATGCTTCTAGTCTGGTTTCCAGCACCACCTTGTCCTCCACACGGTCCAGTCTCACTACCAAAGGATCTGGACCACATTGTAATGCTATGTTCCTTCACCCCTGGCTCTCCCCTCCCGCAGGGACGCGCTGTCACTCGCCGCCGCGGTGGGCTCCTTCCACGCTGCCCGGCATCCCTGCTCTCCTCAAGGTGGGTATCTCCTCCTTCCGCCTCCTGGGGCCTGTTTGCGTGGCATGGGACCTCCGGGAGTACTCCTAAAGCATGCGCGCGCCACTGCTTTTCTCTTAAAGGCCCAGCACTTCACTCCTAGGAAGTGTCTGTCAGCCTATTGCTGTGAGGCACTAGGTACTTAAGGCACACTCTTACTAGGGAAGGTGCCTGATCACCCCCCTAGTTTAGCTGGTTAATGTTCAGTGCTGTAGCCAGCTAGTTTCCAGGTCCCCTTGGTCTGTCGATATCTCTTACTTGTCGGTTCTGCCCTTTTCGTACTAGCGACTGTGCCCGTTCTGGCTGTGCCCTCTTCTTTGGCCACTCTAGTTGTCCCAGTCTTGCCAGTGTCCCTGCCTGTCCGTCCTGGCTGTGCCATCTGCCTCAGCCACCCCGGCCGTGCCTCCTACTTTAATTACTCTGGTGGCCCATGCTATACCAGAGACTGTGCCAGTCCATCCCGACCATGCCTTCTGCCTCTGCCACTGCGGTGGTCCCAGCCTTGCTTGTGACTCTGCCTGTCCGTCATGGCCGTGCCATCTGCCTCAGCCATCCCTGTGGTTCCTGCCTTTCTAGTGACTCTGCTTATCCTTCCTGACTGTGCCATCTGCCTCTGCTACCCCCTTGGTCCCTGTCTACACTTGAGACTCAGCCCTGTGTGCTCCTGTGTCTGCCCCTGCCCTGGGGGTCAGCAGCTACAGTGCCGGTCTTTACCAAACAAAAGGGTAAGCTCGTGGTCTCCTTATAGTCCAGTGAGTCCACATTTACTCTCCGCAGTACCATCCCTGCCCGCGAACGTTACACACATAATCCTCACCCAGATCCTTCTTCTTCTCACCATGGCGAGTCCCAGGAGACAAGTGACCCAACACTTGGACACTTCGAAGAGCTCTTTACCTTTCCATTTATGGCTTCTTCTGGCCTCTCACCATTCACATTTCAGGAGTCACATGAGGAGATCGTGTGTGATGCTGCCTATATGTTTGAGCAGCCACGGTTAGAAGAAGCCAACGATGGGGAATGCCTAATACTGTCTCATGAGGTGGATGATGATGAGACATAGTTGCCAACAAATCATATTAAGTCTTCAAGTCCAGAGAAGGAGGAGAGTGCGGAAGTGGAAGACGAGGTAGTGGATGATGACATCACTGACCCAACCTGGCAAGGTGACATGCACAATGGTAAGAACAGCAGTGCAGAGGGGGAGAGGTCCACAGCACCGCAACAGGGAGCAAGAGGGAGAAGGTAAGCAGCTGTTATTTAGAGCTCCCCTACGCGGCCAGAACCAAGGCCAAGGGTCAGGTGTTCCCCAGTCTGGCGCTTTTTTACAGAAGGTGCAGAAAACAAAAAAATGGTAATTTGCAACCTCTGCCATACCAAGCTGTTATGTGCACAATAGTGCATATGTGGTAGATGGTATAAAATAAGGTTTTACTTAAGACTGCTACACCTGACCCACCTGGTGCTTGGACAGACTAGAGGTCTCAGCTGCGCAATCCCTAAAGGCCCATGTGCAGAGTGAAACCACCCTAACGGGATAACTCACATAACCACTTGGAGCAAAGCTCCCTAAGTGGCCATTGAGGGTTCCATGTATCTCCTTAAGAAACTGGGGCAAGGTGCTGAGTAAAATTAGGTAAACCAAAGGTAAATAATAAACCAGGAGAAGCACAATCCAAGAGGTCCACTTTAGAAATACCAACAGTGGGAATGGAAGTCCAGGGATAAATAGTTACACCGGACGGGTGATGGGGCAGATTAAATGACTTAGGAAACACTTGCTGGCAGAAGGCAAACATAACACATGTCTAGAAAACAGAGACAAATAGTTCAGGATCCGGGCAACAACCAAACCTGACTATGGTCCAGTGGCGAGGGAAACAGACCACAGCATGGGAAGCTGCTGGATCAAGTCCGAGGCATGACAGTACCTCCATTTCAAGTGGGGACACGAGACCCTCATAATGCCCATTCTCTAAAGTCGCAGCTAAATCGCTTTTACCAGGCGACCAGCTTACAGATCTTCCGCAATACCCCAGGAGTTATGTTCTTGACTGTACACTTCCCTTTAACAAGATACTGCACCCGGCGTCTGACGCGTCTTGTGCCCAGTACTCACTCCACCTCATACTCCTGATCCTCCTCCAAATCTACCTCAGTAGTGTCCAGAGGATCAGCCGTCCTCTCAAACCTTTTAAGGAAGGGAGTTTTACGTTCATAGCATTATGGATACTGATTACCTTATACAGACCAGCACATTTGTGAGGAACGTTCTCAGATGATACTTTAAGGTGTAGATTTTTACAGGATCACAAATTCTCCACCCTAAGAACAGGAGCCTCCTACGTCTGCGGTTCGTGGTTCTCTTTGTCCGGTCACAAGTTCCCAGAAGACCTTTCTCAGCCTCCCTCCATACCTTAATAAAAGGTGAAGAAAATCTCTGTTCCTCAGTCCTCCGTACCGGAAGACGGCAAACTGGAGGATATCCAAATACAGGATGAACCCCCCCAGCAGAAAAAGGCGAGGTAAGCCGTAGAGGTGCGATGTGATTTCATAATATGCGAGATGAATAATGTCGCTAGATTCTTAGCCGTAGGCAACCTTCAGAGGGAATCCAAATGAACCATCTTGCTGGAACAGGCCACCACCACCCATAGTACAGTAATACCACCAGAACTAGGTAGATCAGTGGCAAGTCCATGACAAGTGCCCCCAGAGCTAAGACCGGACCTTGTTCCGGAAGAAAGAACCCATCGGGTGCTTGTGAGAAGCTGTAGCCTTGGTACACTCTGTATTTATGGACATATTCATCAAGATCCCTACAAACATTCTGCCACCAGAAGGCTCTCGAAATAGCTCACCGAGTGGTAGAAGACCGGTGACCGGCCAACATGGACTCATAGACTTCATTAAGAACATCTGTGCATAAGGAGGATGGTACAAAAACATTTCTCCACAGGCGATCCCTCCGGTGAACTCTCCTGAGCCCCCTGAATGATCTGCCTGAGATCAATCCACAGAGGCCACCACCCCTCACTAAGAACCTTCACCAGATTCCATCCCTCGACTCCGGAACAAACCTATGTGACATCACCCTTACCATTCACAGATCCAGGGAGATAAGTCACAGAAAAGTCAAACCGGGCAAAAATCAAAGAGCCACCGGGCCTGTCTGGTGTATAGACATTGGTGGCGTCAGCATACAGCAGGTCTCTATGGTCCGGAGAGACTGTCACCTTACGTCTAGCCCCCTCTAACGAAACGCGCTCTTACCCATACACTCCAGGGCTGCGCTGCTGTTCCTGGATCCAGCTCTACCCACCACTGCACTGCCTCATTATGGATGGCAGAGCTAACATCAGCTCACGTCACCGCTGCAGCCAATCACTGAGACTGGAGCAGCGTCTGGGAGCCGGGCACAGGGCAATGAGGACCGTCTGATTCTCTGGTTTTACATGACAGGGAATGTTTGGGTTTAATTTTTCTAAGGGTGGAAATCCCCTTTAAATGCATGCTGTGTGGCTCGTGGAGGATTCTGTTTTGGATGACAATCGCATTGTTCTTTGCTGCATTTTGCCCGGATATTTCTACATGAAGATAAAATGTAAATAACAAATTCCATAAGGATTACATATAATGCGTCCCCTAAAATCAAGGGGCTCAAAGCATACTCAACATACAATAAAAACAGGAGGAACAGGAGTATAATGCTTGAAAAATGATTTTATTGATAACAGTGGCAATTAAAAAACCCCCAAGCGGGGTAGGGAAGTGAGAAAAAGGGGTGAAAAAGAAGGAGGACCAGGAAAAATGGTTAAATGCCAATCAAAGGTAACAGTATGTCCAGCAAATACAGGGTCAATGTTTACAATAAATAATTAATTGCACAATGCCCAAGTACAGGAATAAAAATAGAAGAACATACGTTATAAAAATAGCAGGTATAATAAATATAATAAATAAAATAAAGTGCCAAAGTGTAAGAGAATGTAAACATAGACTGAATGTGCGTGCCGGAGCTAAAGTGCTACTAGTATATCCGGCGCCTCCAAATAGAGGTGCACACTTCAATAGTCACCAGCAGTCTTACAAGGCACAAAAAATCATAAATAAAGATCAGCAAACCATAAGTCCTGGACCCCAGAGCAAACACCTACGTACGTTTCACAAGAGTGAGGTAACCACCAGCTTCATCAGGGTGAGAAAGAAAAGTGATCCCAGGGTGCAGTATGCCTTGTTTTAAACCCTCCTTTGAGTACAATAATGGTGGCCAGCTGAGCATATTACTCAGACATTGCTGAGGCGGCGCGTGCGCACAAGATCCCCCCCTCCCCATCCACCGGATCCAGCCGTCCGGACACATCGCGCACGCGCGGGCGGCACGGCAACAGCCATGACGCCCGTGCATGCGCAGAAGCCCAAAGGACGCCGAAGACGGAGGGCGGGGGAAGCGGAGCAAGCACGCACGCGCACAAGCAATGTGAGGTAATAGGAGCCGGGACATGCAGGGAGAAACATGTATATATAACTGCGGTACCAGTGCTTACATTATAATACCGGGCAATACAAAATAAAGAACGCCGGAACATGCAGAAAAGATCATATACATATAACTGCGATGCCAAAGATTATATTACAATAAAGGCGCATATAGGAAGGCGACAGCTGGTCCGGGGTCATACTATAAGGCATGTCCATTATCTTCAGGTTCTCAAGAACAGCCAAGGCCGTGACATGGTGGGGGTCGAGACACAAACATCATCAATGAAGTGTAGAACAAGTAACTTATATCTGAAAGAAAAATAGAAAAAATATATATATAGAAAAAATATATAAAAAAATCAATAACACACCCAGGGAAGGAAAAATGAAAAGATAACACAGAAAAAACAGGGGAAAAGGAAAAAACCCCCAGGAGGAAAAACTGAAGACAAAAACAAAGAAATACATAGAGAGGAGTCATAAAAAAGATGAGAAACTAATGTTCTCATTAAGGCCATTTGGGGTAAGGGTCCCCAAAACGGCAATCCACCTTGCTTCACAACGGGCCAAAAGTTTTTTAAGATTACCACCTCTGTTACCACCGTGGATAACATCAATCCCTCTCACCTTCAATGAGCTAGGATCGCAATTGTGGTAGTTCAAGAAATGACGTGGCAAAGTTTTTAAAAGGGAGACATCATCCACTGACCTGGCCGCCCCAATGTCCCTCACATGCTCCCTCACCCGTACCCGGAGCTCACGGGAAGTGAGACCGACGTAGATGAGGGAGCATGCACAAGTGGCAAAGTATACCACGTGAGTTGTGCCACATGAAATATGATGTCTAATCCTGAAACTACGTCCGCGATCGGCGGAATGGAATGTGGCACAACGAATAACATTAGGACACGCCACGCAGTGGCCACATGGGAAACAGCCATGATTAGGTCCCCGACTGCCGAAGGGATTCCTAATAGGAGGAATATAGTGGCTGTGAACTAGAGCATCTCGTAAGTTTGGTGCTCTTCTGGAGGTCATTGAGGGAAAGTCGGTAAGAAGATTAGACAAAATCGGGTCCGTTCTAAGTACCGGCCAATGCCGCCTCAGAACAGAACGCATAGTGTCCCACTGTGCATTATAGGTGCCAATAAATCTAATCACCGGATCTCGGACAGAGGTTTTCTTTTTGTACTGTAATAACTCATTACGGGGAGTGTTTTTCGCTCTAAGATATCCATATTTAATATTGCGTTTACTATAACCTCTCTCCAAGAAACGGTGACGCAGATCCACTGATTGTGCCTCAAATTTCTCTGAAGTGGAACAGATGCGCTTCATGCGCAGAAACTGGCCCGTAGGGATAGCACGGATGGTCGAAGGGTCGTGGGCTGATGAAGCATGTAAAAATGCATTAGTAGAGGTACTCTTTCTAAAAACATCGGTTTGTACCATACTACATGAATCAACCGCAATGTTGATATCAAGAAAGTCTATGTGCGTCTTACTATATTTATATGTTAACCTGATACCAAAGTCATTGCGGTTGAGGTTCTGCATAAAAAGCTCAAGCTCCCTTGTTGTGCCCTGCCAAATCATAAAAATGTCATCGATAAAACGCAGCCAGCACTGCACATGGACGCTGGCCTCCACGCCCTCGTCACCAAAAACCAACCTCTCCCAGAAACCCAGGAAGAGGTTGGCGTACGAAGGCGCAGAGGCCGCGCCCATCGCAGTGCCGCGCTGCTGAAGATAAAAGACATCCTTAAAAACAAAGAAATTATGCGTCAGGGCAAAACGGAGGAGCTCCACGATAAAATCGACCATCCCGCCATCCTGACCGGCGGCCTCCAAATAAAAACGTACTGCTGCCAAACCATCCTCGTGTCTAATGATAGTGTATAAAGTCTCCACATCTGCTGTAACAAAATACATGTCCTCCTCCACAAAGATGCCGTCAATCCTGTTTAGGACGTCCGTAGTGTCCTTGACAAACGAGGGCAGTGTGTCCACTAATGATTTGAGGTGAAAATCAATAAATTTGCAAACCGGATCACACAAACCCTCGATGCCAGACACGATCGGACGTCCCGGCGGAGTGGCGGCATCCTTGTGGATTTTTGGAAGGAGATAAAATGTGGGGACACGAGGATATTTGACAGTGAGGCCCTCAGCCATTTTTTTATCAATAATGCCATCATCAACAGCTTTAGCAAGAATCCCTTCAAGCTTCTATTTTTCTTTCAGATATAAGTTACTTGTTCTACACTTCATTGATGATGTTTGTGTCTCGACCCCCACCATGTCACGGCCTTGGCTGTTCTTGAGAACCTGAAGATAATGGACATGCCTTATAGTATGACCCCGGACCAGCTGTCGCCTTCCTATATGCGCCTTTATTGTAATATAATCTTTGGCATCGCAGTTATATGTATATGATCTTTTCTGCATGTTCCGGCGTTCTTTATTTTGTATTGCCCGGTATTATAATGTAAGCACTGGTACCGCAGTTATATATACATGTTTCTCCCTGCATGTCCCGGCTCCTATTACCTCACACTGCTTGTGCGCGTGCGTGCTTGCTCCGCTTCCCCCGCCCTCCGTCTTCGGCGTCCTTTGGGCTTCTGCGCATGCACGGGCGTCATGGCTGTTGCCGTGCCGCCCGCGCGTGCGCGATGTGTCCGGACGGCTGGATCCGGTGGATGGGGAGGGGGGGATCTTGTGCGCACGCGCCGCCTCAGCAATGTCTGAGTAATATGCTCAGCTGGCCACCATTATTGTACTCAAAGGAGGGTTTAAAACAAGGCATACTGCACCCTGGGATCACTTTTCTTTCTCACCCTGATGAAGCTGGTGGTTACCTCACTCTTGTGAAACGTACGTAGGTGTTTGCTCTGGGGTCCAGGACTTATGGTTTGCTGATCTTTATTTATGATTTTTTGTGCCTTGTAAGACTGCTGGTGACTATTGAAGTGTGCACCTCTATTTGGAGGCGCCGGATATACTAGTAGCACTTTAGCTCCGGCACGCACATTCAGTCTATGTTTACATTCTCTTACACTTTGGCACTTTATTTTATTTATTATATTTATTATACCTGCTATTTTTATAACGTATGTTCTTCTATTTTTATTCCTGTACTTGGGCATTGTGCAATTAATTATTTATTGTAAACATTGACCCTGTATTTGCTGGACATACTGTTACCTTTGATTGGCATTTAACCATTTTTCCTGGTCCTCCTTCTTTTTCACCCCTTTTTCTCACTTCCCTACCCCGCTTGGGGGGTTTTTAATTGCCACTGTTATCAATAAAATCATTTTTCAAGCATTATACTCCTGTTCCTCCTGTTTTTATTATATGAAGATAAAATGTGTCTCGTATATAAAGGCAGAAACATGACAGCATTGGACAGAAAGGGAAAAATGCTGCCACTGATTGACCGCAAGAAGAGCTGGTGAAACCGCAGGGTGATTAAAGCCGGAAAACTGGGCGGATTATTGGGAATGATTAAGGGGAATTATTGGGGATTATTGGGGAATGATTAAGGGGAATTATTGGGGATTATTGGGGAATGATTAAGGGGAATTATTGGGGAATGATTAAGGGGAATTATTGGGGATTATTGGGGAATGATTAAGAGGAATTATTAGGGATTATTGGGGAATGATTAAGGGGAATTATTGAGGAGTATTGGGGAATTATTGGGGATTATTGGGGAATGATCAAGGGGCATTATTAGGGATTATTGGGGGATGATTAAGGGGAATTATTGGGGATTATTGGGGAATGATTAAGGGGCATTATTAGGGATTATTGGGGGATGATTAAGGGGAATTATTGGGGATTATTGGGGAATGATTAAGGGGAATTATTGGGGAATGATTAAAGGGAATTATTGGGGATTATTGGGGAATGATTAAGGGGAATTATTGGGGATTATTGGGGAATGATTAAGGGGAATTATTGGGGATTATTGGGGAATGATTAAGGGGAATTATTGGGGAATGATTAAGGGGAATTATTGGGGATAATTGGGGAATGATTAAGGGGAATTATTGGGGATTATTGGGGAATGATTAAGGGGAATTATTGGGGATTATTGGGGAATCATTAAGGGGAATTATTGGAGAATGATTAAAGGGAATTATTGGGGATTATTGGGGACTGATTAAGGGGAATTATTGGGGATTATTGGGGACTGATTAAGGGGAATTATTGGAGAATGATTAAAGGGAATTATTGAGGATTATTGGGGACTGATTAAGGGGAATTATTGGGGATTATTGGGGAATGAACTTTTTTAATAAATGCATTTTTCAGCAGACTCATTTGCTGACTTTTTTTTCGCAGCCCTAAGCCATCATCTTCTGCAGCCATAAGCCATCATCTTCTGCAGCCATAAGCCATCATCTTCTGCAGCCCTAAGCCTTCATCCTCTGCTGCCCTAAGCTGTCATCCTCATCCTCTGCACTCCTAAGCCGTCATCCTCTGCTGCCCTAAGCCGTCATCCTCTGCAGCCCTAAGCCGTTATCCTCATCCTCTGCAGCCCTAAGCCATCATCCTCTGCAGCCCTAAGCCATCATCCTCTGCCGCCCTAACCGTCATCCTCTGCAGCCCTAAGCCATCATCCTCTGCAGCCCTAAGCCGTCGTCCTCTGCAGCCCTAAGCCGTCGTCCTCTGCAGCCCTAAGCCGCCGTCCTCTGCAGCCCTAAGCCGCCGTCCTCTGCAGCCCTAAGCCGCCGTCCTCTGCAGCCCTAAGCCGCCGTCCTCTGCAGCCCTAAGCCGCCGTCCTCTGCAGCCCTAAGCCGCCGTCCTCTGCAGCCCTAAGCCGCCGTCCTCTGCAGCCCTAAGCTGTCGTCCTCTGCAGCCCTAAGCCGTTGTCCTTTGCAACCCTAAGCCGTCGTCCTCTGCAGCTGTTGCGGGCGGAGGAGGGGACGCTGCGCTCTCCCACTGCTCGGGTCCGGCTGCCGCTGCCGCTGCTGCTGCTGCTGCTCGGTGGCTCGAGCGATGGGCCGGATCTCGGGGACTCGAGCGGCACTCCTCGCCCGTGAGTGAAAAGGGGATTGGTTTTTGGGATAGTTTATTGTCCGTGACGCCACCCACGGTTGTGGTGATTGTAGGGACACCACCGCTGCTCTGTATGGGGATCCCGGGAGCGGTGACAGGGAGCAGCAGAGTTGTTAGTTCTCCCCTCCGTGGGTAGGGGTTGGTGATCCCGGGGCCCAGTGATGAGGTGGGGGATGCTGGATGGCAGGGCCGGTGCAGGGCTTGGTGGGGTGCAGGGACGCGGGGGCAGCGCTGTGCCTCATGGCACTGTGGTACTCACTCAGCCTGAGACGGTGACACAGTTCTCGGTAAAACACACGGCTGGAAAGACGGTTCCCATGGACGGCTGCTGTTGCTTTTCCCCGGTAGTTGGCGGTGACGGTCTCTGTCCCTGCACCTTGTGTAATGTTGGTAGCGATGGGTTCCCACTGGTTACCCGCTCCCCGACTTGGATATGGGCCGGAGGAGCCCCTCTTTGCCCGCAGGCGCTGGCCCTGAGAAACTGGTGCCTTGGCGGTGGCGGTGTCTCTCACATACGGTTGGACTGTTGCCTTCAATCGGGACTTGGTTGTTGGGAGACCCAGAGGTCCCCTTCACTGACGGATTTGGCAAATTCACGGCGACTCCTAGCCTTGCCGGGATCCGAAAGGCCCCTGCCAATGGTGCTGGCTTCACTTTGTATACCGCTCCAGTACCGCCGGGCCACCGCCCGTCCACGGTCCTTTCGGCAACCTCCAAGCAGCCTCTCCTGCAGACGGTCACCGCTGTCTGCTGACCTTGCTGTCTCAGTCCGGGGCACACACCTGGACCAACTTCAGGCTTTCAAACTGTCACTTTCTCTTCCACCTTTTCTCCTCTCTTGCTCCTCTACCACTTCACTTCAACTTCACTAACTGTTCTCTCTCTGTTCTGCCTGCTTTTCCCGCCTCCAGGGCTGTGAACTCCTCGGTGGGCGGAGCCAACCGCCTGGCCCACCCCCTGGTGTGAACATCATCCCCTGGAGGAAGGCAACAAGGATTTTTGTGTAGCTTCGGTGTACCTATCCGTGGTGTAGGGTGTGGTGGTGTTATGACCTGTGACCCCTGGCTTGCCCAGGGCGTCACACAGCCCTAAGCCGTCGTCCTCTGCAGCCCTAAGCCGCCGTCCTCTGCAGCCCTAAGCTGTCGTCTTCTGCAGCCCTAAGCCGTCGTCCTCTGCAGCCCTAAGCCGTCGTCCTCTGCAGCCCTAAGCCGTCGTCCTCTGCAGCCCTAAGCCGTCGTCCTCTGCAGCCCTAAGCCGTCGTCCTCTGCAGCCCTAAGCTGTCGTCCTCTGCAGCCCTAAGCCGTTGTCCTCTGCAGCCCTAAGCCGTCGTCCTCTGCAGCCCTAAGCCGTCGTCCTCTGCAGCCCTAAGCCGTCGTCCTCTGCAGCCCTAAGCCTTCATCCTCTGCAGCCCTAAGCCGTCGTCCTGTGCAGCCCTAAGCCGTCGTCCTGTGCAGCCCTAAGCCGTCGTCCTCTGCAGCCCTAAGCCGTCGTCCTCTGCAGCCCTAAGCCTTCATCCTCTGCAGCCCTAAGCCGTCGTCCTGTGCAGCCCTAAGCCGTCGTCCTGTGCAGCCCTAAGCCGCCGTCCTCTGTAGCCCTAAGCCGCCGTCCTCTGTAGCCCTAAGCCATCATCTTCTGCAGCCCTAAGCCATCATCTTCTGCAGCCCTAAGACATCATCTTCTGCAGCCCTAAGCCACCATCCTCTGCACCCCTAAACTGCCGTCATCTAGAGCCCTAAGCAGCCGTCCTCTGCAGCTTTAAGCCTTGAAGCCGTCATCCTCTGCAGCCCTAAGCCACCGTCATCTAGAGCCCTAAGCCGCCGTCATCTAGAGCCCTAAGCCACCCTTATCTAGAGCCCTAAGCCACCCTCATCTAGAGCCCTAAGCCGCCGTCATCTAGAGCCCTAAGCCACCCTCATCTAGAGCCCTAAGCCACCCTCATCTAGAGCCCTAAGCCGCCGTCATCTAGAGCCCTAAGCCGCCCTCATCTAGAGCCCTAAGCCGCCCTCATCTAGAGCCCTAAGCCGCCCTCATCTAGAGCCTTAAGCCACCATCATCTAGAGCCCTAAGCCACCCTCATCTAGAGCCCTAAGCCGCCGTCATCTAGAGCCCTAAGCCACCGTCATCTAGAGCCCTAAGCCGCCCTCATCTAGAGCCCTAAGCCGCCGTCATCTAGAGCCCTAAGCCACCGTCATCTAGAGCCCTAAGCCGCCGTCATCTAGACCCCTAAGCCGCCCTCATCTAGAGCCCTAAGCCACCGTCATCTAGAGCCCTAAGCCACCCTCATCTAGAGCCCTAAGCCACCGTCATCTAGAGCCCTAAGCCACCGTCATCTAGAGCCCTAAGCCACCGTCATCTAGAGCCCTAAGCCGCCCTCATCTAGAGCCCTAAGCCACCGTCATCTAGAGCCCTAAGCCGCCCTCATCTAGAGCCCTAAGCCGCCGTCATCTAGAGCCCTAAGCCACCGTCATCTAGAGCCCTAAGCCACCCTCATCTAGAGCCCTAAGCCACCGTCATCTAGAGCCCTAAGCCGCCCTCATCTAGAGCCCTAAGCCGCCGTCATCTAGAGCCCTAAGCCACCGTCATCTAGAGCCCTAAGCCACCGTCATCTGTGAATCCCTAAGTCGCCGTCCTCTGGAGCTTTAAGCCGCCGTCCTCTGCATAGCCGAGACGTGGATATAACTGTATACCGGCTGGACAATCCTCCGGGAGCTGAACACATCCGCTGCACACAGCTGGCTGCTTGTTTGTTACAATGTATCAGTATGGCAAATGTTTACGTCAGACGTTGATACAATGTATCCACTTCTCAGCTCAGGGCAGGTCCTGTACAGATTCCTGCCCCTGAATGTAGGTGTCACTGACAGCAGGAATAAGTCTATGTGACAGAACTGATACAAGTCTATGAGACCTTTTCTTACAGACGAGACCCTCATTTCTGGGAGCCCTTTCTGTTTAGAGTCTGGGGGTCCTGATATTTCTGGTTTTACATTTCTGAGAAGATTCGAGCGTTCTGTGACTTCATTCCTGATAAGGATCCTCTCTAATTCATCCGGCGTCCGGATGGGGCAGCACCGCCCGGAGCCTCTGTCCTCGGGGTAGGACCCGTCATCTGCACCACCATGGCCCTGACCCGGATGGGGCAGCACCGGCCGGACCCTCTGTCCTCGGGGTAGGACCTGTCATCTGCTCCACCACGGCCCCGACCCGGATGGGGCAGCATTGGCCGGACTCTGTCCTCGGGGTAGGACCCGTCATCTGCACCACCATGGCCCTGACCCGGATGGGGCAGCACCGGCCGGACCCTCTGTCCTCGGGGTAGGACCTGTCATCTGCTCCACCACGGCCCCGACCCGGATGGGGCAGCATTGGCCGGACTCTGTCCTCGGGGTAGGACCCGTCATCTGCACCACCATGGCCCTGACCCGGATGGGGCAGCACCGGCCGGACCCTCTGTCCTCAGGGTAGGACCTGTCATCTGCTCCACCACGGCCCCGACCCGGATGGGGCAGCATTGGCCGGACTCTGTCCTCGGGGTAGGACCCGTCATCTGCACCACCACGGCCCTGACCCGGATGGGGCAGCACCGGCCGGACCCTCTGTCCTCGGGGTAGGACCTGTCATCTGCACCACCACGGCCCTGACCCGGATGGGGCAGCACTGGCCGGACCCTCTGTCCTCGGGGTAGGACCTGTCATCTGCACCACCACGGCCCTGACCCGGATGGGGCAGCACCGGCCGGACCCTCTGTCCTCGGGGTAGGACCTGTCATCTGCACCACCACGGCCCTGACCCGGATGGGGCAGCACCGGCCGGACCCTCTGTCCTCGGGGTAGGACCTGTCATCTGCTCCACCCTGGCCCCGACCCGGATGGGGCAGCACCGGCCGGACCCTCTGTCCTCGGGGTAGGACCTGTCATCTGCTCCACCACGGCCCCGACCCGGATGGGGCAGCACTGGCCGGACTCTGTCCTCGGGGTAGGACCTGTCATCTGCTCCACCACGGCCCTGAGCCGGATGGGGCAGCACTGGCCGGACTCTGTCCTCGGGGTAGGACCTGTCATCTGCTCCACCACGGCCCTGAGCCGGATGGGGCAGCACTGGCCGGACTCTGTCCTCGGGGTAGGACCTGTCATCTGCACCACCACGGCCCTGACCCGGATGGGGCAGCACCGCCCGGAGCCTCTGTCCTCGGGGTAGGACCCGTCATCTGCACCACCATGGCCCTGACCCGGATGGGGCAGCACCGGCCGGACCCTCTGTCCTCGGGGTAGGACCTGTCATCTGCTCCACCACGGCCCCGACCCGGATGGGGCAGCATTGGCCGGACTCTGTCCTCGGGGTAGGACCCGTCATCTGCACCACCATGGCCCTGACCCGGATGGGGCAGCACCGGCCGGACCCTCTGTCCTCGGGGTAGGACCTGTCATCTGCTCCACCACGGCCCCGACCCGGATGGGGCAGCATTGGCCGGACTCTGTCCTCGAGGTAGGACCCGTCATCTGCACCACCATGGCCCTGACCCGGATGTGGCAGCACCGGCCGGACCCTCTGTCCTCGGGGTAGGACCTGTCATCTGCACCACCATGGCCCTGACCCGGATGGGGCAGCACCGGCCGGACCCTCTGTCCTCGGGGTAGGACCTGTCATCTGCACCACCATGGCCCTGACCCGGATGGGGCAGCACCGGCCGGACCCTCTGTCCTCGGGGTAGGACCTGTCATCTGCTCCACCACGGCCCCGACCCGGATGGGGCAGCACTGGCCGGACTCTGTCCTCGGGGTAGGACCTGTCATCTGCTCCACCACGGCCCTGAGCCGGATGGGGCAGCACTGGCCGGACTCTGTCCTCGGGGTAGGACCTGTCATCTGCACCACCACGGCCCTGACCCGGATGGGGCAGCACCGGCCGGACCCTCTGTCCTCGGGGTAGGACCTGTCATCTGCTCCACCACGGCCCTGACCCGGATGGGGCAGCACCGGCCGGACCCTCTGTCCTCGGGGTAGGACCTGTCATCTGCACCACCACGGCCCTGACCCGGATGGGGCAGCACCGGCCGGACCCTCTGTCCTCGAGGTAGGACCTGTCATCTGCACCACCATGGCCCTGACCCGGATGGGGAAGCACTGGCCGGACTCTGTCCTCGGGGTAGGACCTGTCATCTGCTCCACCACGGCCCTGACCCGGATGGGGCAGCACTGGCCGGACTCTGTCCTCGGGGTAGGACCTGTCATCTGCTCCACCACGGCCCTGACCCGGATGGGGCAGCACTGGCCGGACCCTCTGTCCTCGGGGTAGGACCTGTCATCTGCACCACCACGGCCCTGACCCGGATGGGGCAGCACCGGCCGGACCCTCTGTCCTCGGGGTAGGACCTGTCATCTGCTCCACCACGGCCCTGACCCGGATGGGGCAGCACCGGCCGGACCCTCTGTCCTCGGGGTAGGACCTGTCATCTGCTCCACCACGGCCCTGACCCGGATGGGGCAGCACCGGCCGGACCCTCTGTCCTCGGGGTAGGACCTGTCATCTGCACCACCACGGCCCTGACCCATGGATGTGACAGAGTGAAGATGACACATTAATGGCTGCTTCTTCCATTGTCTGGTTTTGGATTGAGGTTCTGCCGGGGATCCAGCCGGAAGATACATTGTAATTAAGCAGAAATCTGGCGGCTTTCTCTATAAAGTGTCCTGAAACGCGGCCCCTTCGCCTCCGACTCATATTCAGCGGGATTTCAATCCCGGCTATTCATCATCCAGGAGAAGACTTGTGAAGACGCCGAGAAAGAGCAGACAACTTTCAGGTGAATGTGGTTTCATTTAGCAGCGCATTAGAATATTCCGGCTCTTTTGCATGTATGTATCTGGAGGATGAAAACTGCAAGAAATTGAATAAAAAAGACGATCTTGTCAAAGTGAATGTTCCCCTTGTACTCGCGTTCCCGGCCGCGCGTTCCGCAGACGACGCTCCACTCATTTGCTTAATGCTGACAATTCTTTCTTGTCCTTTAAAAAAAAAAAAAAAGAGCAGAGAAATCCCAGCGGGAGGTTGTGAAATCCGCGCAGCGAAAGGTCCCGGCAGGTGCCTCTCCCACCATTAGGGGACATTCAGTCCATGACATCGCGGAATATGCGGAAAAGGGACACATTTCTCTATGGTCCCATTAGACAGCGCGAAATAATGAACAGATTGCACATATATGACAAGATTAAGGCGACGACATCTCCGCGGCTCTTCCCGTCCTTCCATTGAAAGTTCAGGCCGCACTGATCAAACTACTATTAACATAAATACCCACAAAGTGGAGCCGCGAGGATGGAACCGGGAACTTTCAAGATTATTTCTGTGTGACATCTCGAGAAGGCTCCTCATATTCTACCAAAAAATGGATTAACCCCAACGGACGCATATCAGCGCCTGACAATCTATAGGTGCATGATATAATGCACAGAGGAGACGGCAAAACTCAGACATACAGACAATAAATCACCTACAGCTACGTCATTACAGAGGGATGAGAGGGAAACATGCACACAGCTATATTATCTGCAATGTAACCACAGTCCAAACCTACCTACATAACAGCATAGAAAAACACAAATGCAGCCACCACTAGAGGGAGCTCCCTGTATACAGATACATGATAAGATCCTGTCTGCAGTCATCACTAGGGGGAGCTCTCTGTATACAGAGATACATGATAAGATCCTGTCTGCAGTCACTACTAGGGGGAGCTCCCTGTATACACAGATACATGATAAGATACTGTCTGCAGTCACCACTAGGGGGAGCTCCCTGTATACAGAGATACATGATAAGATCCTGTCTGCAGCCACCACTAGGGGGAGCTCCCTGTATACAGAGATACATGATAAGATCCTGTCTGCAGTCACCACTAGGGGGAGCTCCCTGTATACAGAGATACATGATAAGATCCTGTCTGCAGCCACCACTAGGGGGAGCTCTCAGTATACAGAGATACATGATAAGATCCTGTCTGCAGTCACCACTAGGGGGAGCTCTCTGTATACAGAGATACATGATAAGATCCTGTCTGCAGCCACCACTAGGGGGAGCTCCCTGTATACAGAGATACATGATAAGATCCTGTCTGCAGCCACCACTAGGGGGAGCTCCCTGTATACAGAGATACATGATAAGATCCTGTCTGCAGTCACCACTAGGGGGAGCTCCCTGTATACAGAGATACATGATAAGATCCTGTCTGCAGCCACCACTAGGGGGAGCTCTCAGTATACAGAGATACATGATAAGATCCTGTCTGCAGTCACCACTAGGGGGAGCTCTCTGTATACAGAGATACATGATAAGATCCTGTCTGCAGCCACCACTAGGGGGAGCTCCCTGTATACAGAGATACATGATAAGATCCTGTCTGCAGCCATCACTAGGGGGAGCTCCCTGTATGCAGAGATACATGATAAGCTCCTGTCTGCAGCCACCACTAGGGGGAGCTTCCTGTATACAGAGATACATGATAAGATCCTGTCTGCAGCCACCACTAGGGAGAGCTCCCTGTATACAGAGATACATGATAAGATCCTGTCTGCAGCCACCACTAGGGGGAGCTCTCAGTATACAGAGATACATGATAAGATCCTGTCTGCAGTCACCACTAGGGGGAGCTCCCTGTATACAGAGATACATGATAAGATCCTGTCTGCAGCCACCACTAGGGAGAGCTCCCTGTATACAGAGATACATGATAAGATCCTGTCTGCAGCCACCACTAGGGGGAGCTCCCTGTATACAGAGATACATGATAAGATCCTGTCTGCAGCCACCACTAGGGGGAGCTCCCTGTATACAGAGATACATGATAAGATCTTGTCTGCAGCCACCACTAGGGGGAGCTCTCAGTATACAGAGATACATGATAAGATCCTGTCTGCAGCCACCACTAGGGGGAGCTCCCTGTATACAGAGATACATGATAAGATCCTGTCTGCAGCCACCACTAGGGGGAGCTCCTGTATATAGAGATACATGATAAGATCCTGTCTGCAGTCACCACTAGGGGGAGCTTCCTGTATACAGAGATACATGATAAGATACTGTCTGCAGCCACCACTAGGGAGAGCTCCCTGTATACAGAGATACATGATAAGATCCTGTCTGCAGCCACCACTAGGGGGAGCTCTCAGTATACAGAGATACATGATAAGATCCTGTCTGCAGTCACCACTAGGGGGAGCTCCCTGTATACAGAGATACATGATAAGATCCTGTCTGCAGCCACCACTAGGGAGAGCTCCCTGTATACAGAGATACATGATAAGATGCTGTCTGCAGCCACCACTAGGGGGAGCTCTCAGTATACAGAGATACATGATAAGATCCTGTCTGCAGCCACCACTAGGGGGAGCTCCCTGTATACAGAGATACATGATAAGATCCTGTCTGCAGTCACCACTAGGGGGAGCTCCCTGTATACAGAGATACATGATAAGATCCTGTCTGAAGTCACCATTAGGGGGAGCTCCCTGTATACAGAGATACATGATAAGATCGTGTCTGCAGTCACCACTAGGGGGAGCTCCCTGTATACAGAGATACATGATAAGATCCTGTCTGCAGCCACCACTAGGGGGAGCTCCCTGTATACAGAGATACATGATAAGCTCCTGTCTGCAGCTACCACTAGGGGGAGCTCCCTGTATACAGAGATACAAGATAAGATCCTGTCTGCAGCCACCACTAGGGGGAGCTCCCTGTATACAGAGATACATGATAAGATCCTGTCTGCAGCCACCACTAGGGGGAGCTCCTGTATACAGAGATACATGATAAGATCCTGTCTGCAGCCACCACTAGGGGGAGCTCCCTGTATACAGAGATACATGATAACATCCTGTCTGCAGCCACCACTAGGGGGAGCTCCCTGTATACAGAGATACATGATAAGATCCTGTCTGCAGTCACCACTAGGGGGAGCTCCCTGTATACAGAGATGCATGATAAGATCCTGTCTGCAGCCACCACTAGGGGGAGCTCCCTGTATACAGAGATACATGATAACATCCTGTCTGCAGTCACCACTAGGGGGAGCTCCCTGTATACAGAGATACATGATAAGATCCTGTCTGCAGCCACCACTAGGGGGAGCTCCCTGTATACAGAGATACATGATAAGATCCTGTCTGCAGTCACCACTAGGGGGAGCTCCCTGTATACAGAGATACATGATAAGATCCTGTCTGCAGCCACCACTAGGGGGAGCTCCCTGTATACAGAGATACATGATAAGCTCCTGTCTGCAGCTACCACTAGGGGGAGCTCCCTGTATACAGAGATACATGATAAGATCCTGTCTGCAGCCACCACTAGGGGGAGCTCCCTGTATACAGAGATACATGATAAGATCCTGTCTGCAGCCACCACTAGGGGGAGCTCCTGTATACAGAGATACATGATAAGATCCTGTCTGCAGCCACCACTAGGGGGAGCTCCCTGTATACAGAGATACATGATAACATCCTGTCTGCAGCCACCACTAGGGGGAGCTCCCTGTATACAGAGATACATGATAAGATCCTGTCTGCAGTCACCACTAGGGGGAGCTCCCTGTATACAGAGATACATGATAAGATCCTGTCTGCAGCCACCACTAGGGGGAGCTCCCTGTATACAGAGATACATGATAACATCCTGTCTGCAGTCACCACTAGGGGGAGCTCCCTGTATACAGAGATACATGATAAGATCCTGTCTGCAGCCACCACTAGGGGGAGCTCCCTGTATACAGAGATACATGATAAGCTCCTGTCTGCAGCTACCACTAGGGGGAGCTCCCTGTATACAGAGATACATGATAAGATCCTGTCTGCAGCCACCACTAGGGGGAGCTCCCTGTATACAGAGATACATGATAAGATCCTGTCTGCAGCCACCACTAGGGGGAGCTCCTGTATACAGAGATACATGATAAGATCCTGTCTGCAGCCACCACTAGGGGGAGCTCCCTGTATACAGAGATACATGATAACATCCTGTCTGCAGCCACCACTAGGGGGAGCTCCCTGTATACAGAGATACATGATAAGATCCTGTCTGCAGTCACCACTAGGGGGAGCTCCCTGTATACAGAGATACATGATAAGATCCTGTCTGCAGCCACCACTAGGGGGAGCTCCCTGTATACAGAGATACATGATAACATCCTGTCTGCAGTCACCACTAGGGGGAGCTCCCTGTATACAGAGATACATGATAAGATCCTGTCTGCAGCCACCACTAGGGGGAGCTCCCTGTATACAGAGATACATGATAAGATCCTGTCTGCAGCCACCACTAGGGGGAGCTCCCTGTATACAGAGATACATGATAAGATCCTGTCTGCAGCCACCACTAGAGGGAGCTCCCTGTATACAGAGATACATGATAAGATCCTGTCTGCAGTCACCACTAGGGGGAGCTCCCTGTATACAGAGATACATGATAAGATCCTGTCTGCAGCCACCACTAGGGGGAGCTCCCTGTATACAGAGATACATGATAAGATCCTGTCTGCAGTCACCACTAGGGGGAGCTCCCTGTATACAGCGACACATGATAAGATCCTGTCTGCAGTCACCACTAGGGGGAGCTCCCTGTATACACAGATACATGATAAGATCCTGTCTGCAGTCACCACTAGGGGGAGCTCCCTGTATACACAGATACATGATAAGCTCCTGTCTGCAGCCACCACTAGGAGGAGCTCCCTGTATACAGAGATACATGATAAGATCCTGTCTGCAGCCACCACTAGGGGGAGCTCCCTGTATACAGAGATACATGATAAGATCCTGTCTGCAGCCACCACTAGGGGGAGCTCCCTGTATACACAGATACAAGATAATATCCTGTCTGCAGCCACCACTAGGGGGAGCTCCCTGTATACAGAGATACATGATAAGCTCCTGTCTGCAGTCACCACTAGGGGGAGCTCCCTGTATACAGAGATACATGATAAGATCCTGTCTGCAGCCTCCACTAGAGGGAGCTCCCTGTATACAGAGATACATGATAAGATCCTGTCTGCAGCCACCACTAGGGGGAGCTCCCTGTATACAGAGATACATGATAAGATCCTGTCTGCAGCCACCACTAAAGGGAGCTCCCTGTATACAGAGATACATGATAAGATCCTGTCTTCAGCCACCACTAGGGGGAGCTCACTGTATACAGAGATACATGATAAGATCCTGTCTGCAGCCACCACTAGGGGGAGCTCCCTGTATACACAGATACAAGATAAGATCCTGTCTGCAGCCACCACTAGGGGGAGCTCCCTGTATACAGAGATACATGATAAGATCCTGTCTGCAGCCACCACTAGGGGGAGCTCCCTGTATACAGAAATACATGATAAGATCCTGTCTGCAGCCACCACTAAAGGGAGCTCCCTGTATACAGAGATACATGATAAGATCCTGTCTGCAGCCACCACTAGGGGGGGGAGCTCCCTGTATACAGAGATACATGATAAGATCCTGTCTGCAGCCACCACTAGGGGGAGCTCCCTGTATACAGAGATACATGATAAGATCCTGTCTGCAGCCACCACTAGGGGGAGCTCCCTGTATTCAGAGATACATGATAAGATCCTGTCTGCAGCTATCACTAGGGGGAGCTTCCTGTATACAGAGATACATGATAAGATGCTGTCTGCAGCCACCACTAGGGGGAGCTCCCTGTATACAGAGATACATGATAAGATCCTGTCTGCAGCCACCACTAGGGGGAGCTCCCTGTATACAGAGATACATGATAATATCCTGTCTGCAGCCACCACTAGGGGGAGCTCCCTGTATACAACGATACATGATAAGATCCTGTCTGCAGTCACCACTAGGGGGAGCTCCCTGTATACAGAGATACATGATAAGATCCTGTCTGCAGCCACCACTAGGGGGAGCTTCCTGTATACAGAGATACATGATAAGATCTTGTCTGCAGCCACCACTAGAGGGAGCTCCCTGTATACAGAGATACATGATAAGATCTTGTCTGCAGTCACCACTAGGGGGAGCTCCCTGTATACAGAGATACATGATAAGATCCTGTCTGCAGCTACCACTAGGGGGAGCTCCCTGTATACACAGATACAAGATAAGATCCTGTCTGCAGCCACCACTAGGGGGAGCTCCCTGTATACAGAGATACATGATAAGATCCTGTCTGCAGCCACCACTAGGGGGAGCTCCCTGTATACAGAAATACATGATAAGATCCTGTCTGCAGCCACCACTAAAGGGAGCTCCCTGTATACAGAGATACATGATAAGATCCTGTCTGCAGCCACCACTAGGGGGGGGAGCTCCCTGTATACAGAGATACATGATAAGATCCTGTCTGCAGCCACCACTAGGGGGAGCTCCCTGTATACAGAGATACATGATAAGATCCTGTCTGCAGCCACCACTAGGGGGAGCTCCCTGTATTCAGAGATACATGATAAGATCCTGTCTGCAGCTATCACTAGGGGGAGCTTCCTATATACAGAGATACATGATAAGATGCTGTCTGCAGCCACCACTAGGGGGAGCTCCCTGTATACAGAGATACATGATAAGATCCTGTCTGCAGCCACCACTAGGGGGAGCTCCCTGTATACAGAGATACATGATAATATCCTGTCTGCAGCCACCACTAGGGGGAGCTCCCTGTATACAACGATACATGATAAGATCCTGTCTGCAGTCACCACTAGGGGGAGCTCCCTGTATACAGAGATACATGATAAGATCCTGTCTGCAGCCACCACTAGGGGGAGCTTCCTGTATACAGAGATACATGATAAGATCTTGTCTGCAGCCACCACTAGAGGGAGCTCCCTGTATACAGAGATACATGATAAGATCCTGTCTGCAGTCACCACTAGGGGGAGCTCCCTGTATACAGAGATACATGATAAGATCCTGTCTGCAGCTACCACTAGGGGGAGCTCCCTGTATACAGAGATACATGATAAGATCTTGTCTGCAGCCACCACTAGAGGGAGCTCCCTGTATACAGAGATACATGATAAGATCCTGTCTGCAGCCACCACTAGGGGGAGCTCCCTGTATACAGAGATACATGATAAGATCCTGTCTGCAATCACCACTAGGGGGCGCTCCCTGTATACAGAGATACATGATAAGATCCTGTCTGCAGCCACCACTAGGGGGAGCTCCCTGTATACAGAGATACATGATAAGATGCTGTCTGCAGCCACCACTAGGGGGAGCTCCCTGTATATAGATACATGATAAGATCCTGTCTGCAGCCACCACTAGGGGGAGCTCCCTGTATACAGAGATACATGATAAGATCCTGTCTGCAGCCACCACTAGGGGGAGCTCCCTGTATACAGAGATACATGATAAGTTCCTGTCTGCAGTCACCACTAGGGGGCGCTCCCTGTATACAGAGATACATGATAAGATCCTGTCTGCAGCCACCACTAGGGGGAGCTCCCTGTATACAGAGATACATGATAAGATACTGTCTGCAGCCACCACTAGGGGGAGCTCCCTGTATACAGAGATACATGATAATATCCTGTCTGCAGCCACCAGTAGGGGGAGCTCCCTGTATACACAGATACATGATAATATCCTGTCTGCAGTTACTACTAGGGGGAGCTCCCTGTACACAGATTTACATGATAAGATCCTGTCTGCAGCCACCACTAGGGGGAGCTCCCTGTATACAGATATACATGATAAGATCCTGTCTGCAGCCACCACTAGGGTGAGCTCCCTGTATACAGATATACATGATAATATCCTGTCTGCAGCCACCACTAGGGGGAGCTCCCTGTATACAGAGATACATGATAAGCTCCTGTCTGCAGCCACCACTAGGGGGAGCTCCCTGTATACAGAGATACATGATAAGATCCTGTCTGCAGCCACCACTAGGGGGAGCTCCCTGTATACAGAGATACATGATAAGATCCTGTCTGCAGCCACCACTAGGGGGAGCTCCCTGTATACAGAGATGCATGATAAGATCCTGTCTGCAGTCACCACTAGGGGGAGCTCCCTGTATACAGAAATACATGATAAGATCCTGTCTGCAGCCTCCACTAGGGGGAGCTCCCTGTATACAGAGATACATGATAAGATCCTGTCTGCAGCCACCACTAGGGGGAGATCCCTGTATACAGAGATACATGATAAGCTTCTGTCTGCAGTCACCACTAGGGGGAGCCACCTGTATACAGAGATACATGATAAGCTCCTGTCTGCAGCCACCACTAGGGGGAGCTCCCTGTATACAGAGATACATGATAAGATCCTGTCTGCAGTCACCACTATGGGGAGCTCCCTGTATACAGAGATACATGATAAGATCCTGTCTGCAGCCACCACTAGGGGGAGCTCCCTGTATACAGAGATACATGATAAGATCCTGTCTGCAGCCACCACTAGGGGGAGATCCCTGTATACAGAGATACATGATAAGATCCTGTCTGCAGCCACCACTAGGGGGAGCTCCCTGTATACAGAGATACATGATAAGATCCTGTCTACAGCCACCACTAGGGGGAGCTCCCTGTGTACAGAGATACATGATAAGATCCTGTCTGCAGCCACCACTAGGGGGAGCTCCCTGTATACAGAGATACATGATAAGATTCTGTCTGCAGTCACCACTAGGGGGAGCTCCCTGTATACAGAGATACATGATAAGATCCTGTCTGCAGCCACCACTAGGGGGAGCTCCCTGTATACAGAGATACATGATAAGATCCTGTCTGCAGCCACCACTAGGGGGAGCTCCCTGTGTACAGAGATACATGATAAGATCCTGTCTGCAGTCACCACTAGGGGGAGCTCCCTGTATAGAGAGATACATGATAAGATCCTGTCTGCAGCCACCACTAGGGGGAGCTCCCTGTATACAGAGATACATGATAAGATCCTGTCTGCAGCCACCACTAGGGGGAGCTCCCTGTGTACAGAGATACATGATAAGATCCTGTCTGCAGCCACCACTAGGGGGAGCTCCCTGTATACAGAGATACATGATAAGACCCTGTCTGCAGCCACCACTAGGGGGAGCTCCCTGTATAGAGAGATACATGATAAGTTCCTGTCTGCAGCCACCACTAGGGGGAGCTCCCTGTATACAGAGATACATGATAAGATCCTGTCTGCAGCCACCACTAGGGGGAGCTCCCTGTATACAGATATACATGATAAGATCCTGTCTGTAGCCACCACTAGAGGGAGCTCCCTGTATACAGAGATACATGATAAGATCCTGTCTGCAGCCACCACTAGGGGGAGCTCCCTGTATACAGCGATACATGATAAGATCCTGTCTGCAGTCACCACTAGGGGGAGCTCCCTGTATACAGAGATACATGATAAGATCCTGTCTGCAGCCACCACTAAAGGGAGCTCCCTGTATACAGAGATACATGATAAGATCCTGTCTGCAGCCACCACTAGGGGGAGCTCCCTGTATACAGAGATACATGATAAGATCCTGTCTGCAGCCACCACTAGGGGGAGCTCCCTGTATACACAGATACAAGATAAGATCCTGTCTGCAGCCACCACTAGGGGGAGCTCCCTGTATACAGAGATACATGATAAGATCCTGTCTGCAGCCACCACTAGGGGGAGCTCCCTGTATACACAGTACAAGATAAGATCCTGTCTGCAGCCACCACTAGGGGGAGCTCCCTGTATACAGAAATACATGATAAGATCCTGTCTGCAGCCACCACTAAAGGGAGCTCCCTGTATACAGAGATACATGATAAGATCCTGTCTGCAGCCACCACTAGGGGGGGAGCTCCCTGTATACAGAGATACATGATAAGATCCTGTCTGCAGCCACCACTAGGGGGAGCTCCCTGTATACAGAAATACATGATAAGATCCTGTCTGCAGTCACCACTAGGGGGAGCTCCCTGTATACAGAGATACATGATAAGATCCTGTCTGCAGCTACCACTAGGGGGAGCTCCCTGTATACAGAGATACATGATAAGATCCTGTCTGCAGCTACCACTAGGGGGAGCTTCCTGTATACAGAGATACATGATAAGATGCTGTCTGCAGCCACCACTAGGGGGAGCACCCTGTATACACAGATACATGATAAGATCCTGTCTGCAGCCACCACTAGGGGGAGCTCCCTGTATACAGAGATACATGATAATATCCTGTCTGTAGCCACCACTAGGGGGAGCTCCCTGTATACAGAGATACATGATAAGATCCTGTCTGCAGCCACCACTAGGGGGAGCTCCCTGTATATAGAGATACATGATAAGATCCTATCTGCAGCCACCACTAGGGGGAGCTCCCTGTATACAGAGATACATGATAATATCCTGTCTGCAGCCACCACTAGGGGGAGCTCCCTGTATACAACGATACATGATAAGATCCTGTCTGCAGTCACCACTAGGGAGAGCTCCCTGTATACAGCGATACATGATAATATCCTTTCTGCAGCCACCACTAGGGGGAGCTCCCTGTATACAGAGATACATGATAAGCTCCTGTCTGCAGCCACCACTAGGGGGAGCTCCCTGTATACAGAGATACATGATAAGATCCTGTCTGCAGCCACCACTAGGGGGAGCTCCCTGTATACAGAGATACATGATAATATCCTGTCTGCAGCCACCACTAGGGGGAGCTCCCTGTATACAACGATACATGATAAGATCCTGTCTGCAGTCACCACTAGGGGGAGCTCCCTGTATACAGAGATACATGATAATATCCTGTCTGCAGCCACCACTAGGGGGAGCTCCCTGTATACAGAGATACATGATAAGCTCCTGTCTGCAGCCACCACTAGGGGGAGCTCCCTGTATACAGAGATACATGATAAGATCCTGTCTGCAGCCACCACTAGGGGGAGCTCCCTGTATACAGAGATACATGATAAGATCCTGTCTGCAGCCACCACTAGGGGGAGCTCCCTGTATACAGAGATACATGATAAGATCCTGTCTGCAGTCACCACTAGGGGGAGCTCCCTGTATACAGAAATACATGATAAGATCCTGTCTGCAGCCACCACTAGGGGGAGATCCCTGTATACAGAGATACATGATAAGATCCTGTCTGCAGCCACCACTAGGGGGAGCTCCCTGTATACAGAGATACATGATAAGATCCTGTCTACAGCCACCACTAGGGGGAGCTCCCTGTGTACAGAGATACATGATAAGATCCTGTCTGCAGTCACCACTAGGGGGAGCTCCCTGTATACAGAGATACATGATAAGATCCTGTCTGCATCCACCACTAGGGGGAGCTCCCTGTATACAGAGATACATGATAAGATCCTGTCTGCAGCCACCACTAGGGGGAGCTCCCTGTGTACTGAGATACATGATAAGATCCTGTCTGCAGTCACCACTAGGGGGAGCTCCCTGTATAGAGAGATACATGATAAGATCCTGTCTGCAGCCACCACTAGGGGGAGCTCCCTGTATACAGAGATACATGATAAGATCCTGTCTGCAGCCACCACTAGGGGGAGCTCCCTGTATACAGAGATACAGGATAAGATCCTGTCTGCAGTCACCACTAGGGGGAGCTCCCTGTATACAGAGATACATGATAAGATCCTGTCTGCAATCACCACTAGGGGGATCTCCCTGTATACAGAGATACATGATAAGATCCTGTCTGCAGTCACCACTAGGGGGAGCTCCCTGTATACAGAGATACATGATAAGATCCTGTCTGCTGTCACCACTAGGGGGAGCTCCCTGTATACAGAGATACATGATAAGATCCTGTCTGCAGCCACCACTAGGGGGAGCTCCCTGTATACAGAGATACATGATAAGATCCTGTCTGCAGCCACCACTAGGGGGAGCTCCCTGTATACAGAGATACATGATAAGATCATGTCTGCAGCCACCACTAGGGGGAGCTCCCTGTATACAGAGATACATGATAAAATCCTGTCTGCAGCCACCACTAGGGGGAGCTCCCTGTATACAGAGATACATGATAAGATCCTGTCTGCAGGTATCACTAGGGGGAGCTCCCTGTATACAGAGATACATGATAAGATGCTGTCTGCAGCCACCACTAGAGGGAGCTCCCTGTATACAGAGATACATGATAAGATCCTGTCTGCAGCCACCACTAGGGGGAGCTCCCTGTATACAGAGATACATGATAATATCCTGTCTGCAGCCACCACTAGGGGGAGCTCCCTGTATACAACGATACATGATAAGATCCTGTCTGCAGTCACCACTAGGGGGAGCTCCCTGTATACAGAGATACATGATAAGATCCTGTCTGCAGCCACCACTAGGGGGAGCTTCCTGTATACAGAGATACATGATAAGATCTTGTCTGCAGCCACCACTAGAGGGAGCTCCCTGTATACAGATACATGATAAGATCCTGACTGTAGCCACCACTAGGGGGAGCTTCCTGTATACAGAGATACATGATAAGATCCTGTCTGCAGTCACCACTAGGGGGAGCTCCCTGTATACAGAGATACATGATAAGATCCTGTCTGCAGCTACCACTAGGGGGAGCTCCCTTTATACAGAGATACATGATAAGATCTTGTCTGCAGCCACCACTAGAGGGAGCTCCCTGTATACAGAGATACATGATAAGATCCTGTCTGCAGCCACCACTAGGGGGAGCTCCCTGTATACAGAGATACATGATAAGATCCTGTCTGCAGCCACCACTAGGGGGAGCTCCCTGTATACAGAGATACATGATAAGATCCTGTCTGCAGTCACCACTAGGGGGCGCTCCCTGTATACAGAGATACATGATAAGATCCTGTCTGCAGCCACCACTAGGGGGAGCTCCCTGTATACAGAGATACATGATAAGATGCTGTCTGCAGCCACCACTAGGGGGAGCTCCCTGTATATAGATACATGATAAGATCCTGTCTGCAGCCACCACTAGGGGGAGCTCCCTGTATACAGAGATACATGATAAGATCCTGTCTGCAGCCACCACTAGGGGGAGCTCCCTGTATACAGAGATACATGATAAGATCCTGTCTGCAGTCACCACTAGGGGGCGCTCCCTGTATACAGAGATACATGATAAGATCCTGTCTGCAGCCACCACTAGGGGGAGCTCCCTGTATACAGAGATACATGATAAGATACTGTCTGCAGCCACCACTAGGGGGAGCTCCCTATATACAGAGATACATGATAATATCCTGTCTGCAGCCACCACTAGGGGGAGCTCCCTGTATACACAGATAAATGATAATATCCTGTCTGCAGTCACCACTAGGGGGAGCTCCCTGTATACAGATATACATGATAAGATCCTGTCTGCAGCCACCACTAGGGGGAGCTCCCTGTATACAGATATACATGATAAGATCCTGTCTGCAGCCACCACTAGGGTGAGCTCCCTGTATACAGATATACATGATAATATCCTGTCTGCAGCCACCACTAGGGGGAGCTCCCTGTATACAGAGATACATGATAAGCTCCTGTCTGCAGCCACCACTAGGGGGAGCTCCCTGTATACAGAGATACATGATAAGATCCTGTCTGCAGCCACCACTAGGGGGAGCTCCCTGTATACAGAGATACATGATAAGATCCTGTCTGCAGCCACCACTAGGGGGAGCTCCCTGTATACATAGATACATGATAAGATCCTGTCTGCAGTCACCACTAGGGGGAGCTCCCTGTATACAGAAATACATGATAAGATCCTGTCTGCAGCCTCCACTAGGGGGAGCTCCCTGTATATAGAGATACATGATAAGATCCTGTCTGCAGCCACCACTAGGGGGAGATCCCTGTATACAGAGATACATGATAAGCTTCTGTCTGCAGTCACCACTAGGGGGAGCCACCTGTATACAGAGATACATGATAAGCTCCTGTCTGCAGCCACCACTAGGGGGAGCTCCCTGTATACAGAGATACATGATAAGATTTTGTCTGCAGTCACCACTATGGGGAGCTCCCTGTATACAGAGATACATGATAAGATCCTGTCTGCAGCCACCACTAGGGGGAGATCCCTGTATACAGAGATACATGATAAGATCCTGTCTGCAGCCACCACTAGGGGGAGCTCCCTGTATACAGAGATACATGATAAGATCCTGTCTACAGCCACCACTAGGGGGAGCTCCCTGTGTACAGAGATACATGATAAGATCCTGTCTGCAGCCACCACTAGGGGGAGCTCCCTGTATACAGAGATACATGATAAGATCCTGTCTGCAGCCACCACTAGGGAGAGCTCCCTGTATACAGAGATACATGATAATATCCTGTCTGCAGCCACCACTAGGGGGAGCTCCCTGTATACAGAGATACATGATAAGATCCTGTCTGCAGCCACCACTAGGGGGAGCTCCCTGTATACAGAGATACATGATAAGATCCTGTCTGCAGTCACCACTATGGGGAGCTCCCTGTATACAGAGATACATGATAAGATCCTGTCTGCAGCCACCACTAGGGGGAGCTCCCTGTATACAGAGACACATGATAAGATCCTGTCTGCAGCCACCACTAGGGGGAGATCCCTGTATACAGAGATACATGATAAGATCCTGTCTGCAGCCACCACTAGGGGGAGCTCCCTGTATACAGAGATACATGATAAGATCCTGTCTACAGCCACCACTAGGGGGAGCTCCCTGTGTACAGAGATACATGATAAGATCCTGTCTGCAGCCACCACTAGGGGGAGCTCCCTGTATACAGAGATACATGATAAGATTCTGTCTGCAGTCACCACTAGGGGGAGCTCCCTGTATACAGAGATACATGATAAGATCCTGTCTGCAGTCACCACTAGGGGGAGCTCCCTGTATACAGAGATACATGATAAGATCCTGGCTGCAGCCACCACTAGGGGGAGCTCCCTGTGTACAGAGATACATGATAAGATCCTGTCTGCAGTCACCACTAGGGGGAGCTCCCTGTATAGAGAGATACATGATAAGATCCTGTCTGCAGCCACCACTAGGGGGAGCTCCCTGTATACAGAGATACATGATAAGATCCTGTCTGCAGCCACCACTAGGGGGAGCTCCCTGTATACAGAGATACAGGATAAGATCCTGTCTGCAGTCACCACTAGGGGGAGCTCCCTGTATACAGAGATACATGATAAGATCCTGTCTGCAGTCACCACTAGGGGGATCTCCCTGTATACAGAGATACATGATAAGATCCTGTCTGCAGCCACCACTAGGGGGAGCTCCCTGTATACAGAGATACATGATAAGATCCTGTCTGCAGCCACCACTAGGGGGAGCTCCCTGTGTACAGAGATACATGATAAGATCCTGTCTGCAGCCACCACTAGGGGGAGCTCCCTGTATACAGAGATACATGATAAGACCCTGTCTGCAGCCACCACTAGGGGGAGCTCCCTGTATAGAGAGATACATGATAAGATCCTGTCTGCAGCCACCACTAGGGGGAGCTCCCTGTATACAGAGATACATGATAAGATCCTGTCTGCAGCCACCACTAGGGGGAGCTCCCTGTATACAGAGATACATGATAAGATCCTGTCTGCAGCCACCACTAGGGCGAGCTCCCTGTATACAGAGATACATGATAATATCCTGTCTGTAGCCACCACTAGAGGGAGCTCCCTGTATACAGAGATACATGATAAGATCCTGTCTGCAGCCACCACTAGGGGGAGCTCCCTGTATACAGCGATACATGATAAGATCCTGTCTGCAGTCACCACTAGGGGGAGCTCCCTGTATACAGAGATACATGATAAGATCCTGTCTGCAGCCACCACTAGGGGGAGCTCCCTGTATACAGATATACATGATAAGATCCTGTCTGTAGCCACCACTAGAGGGAGCTCCCTGTATACAGAGATACATGATAAGATCCTGTCTGCAGCCACCACTAGGGGGAGCTCCCTGTATACAGCGATACATGATAAGATCCTGTCTGCAGTCACCACTAGGGGGAGCTCCCTGTATACAGAGATACATGATAAGATCCTGTCTGCAGCCACCACTAAAGGGAGCTCCCTGTATACAGAGATAGATGATAAGATCCTGTCTGCAGCCACCACTAGGGGGAGCTCCCTGTATACAGAGATAAATGATAAGATCCTGTCTGCAGCCACCACTAGGGGGAGCCCCCTGTATACACAGATACAAGATAAGATCCTGTCTACAGCCACCACTAGGGGGAGCTCCCTGTATACAGAAATACATGATAAGATCCTGTCTGCAGCCACCACTAAAGGGAGCTCCCTGTATACAGAGATACATGATAAGATCCTGTCTGCAGCCACCACTAGGGGGGGAGCTCCCTGTATACAGAGATACATGATAAGATCCTGTCTGCAGCCACCACTAGGGGGAGCTCCCTGTATACAGAAATACATGATAAGATCCTGTCTGCAGTCACCACTAGGGGGAGCTCCCTGTGTACAGAGATACATGATAAAATCCTGTCTGCAGCTACCACTAGGGGGAGCTCCCTGTATACAGAGATACATGATAAGATCCTGTCTGCAGCTACCACTAGGGGGAGCTTCCTGTATACAGATATACATGATAAGATGCTGTCTGCAGCCACCACTAGGGGGAGCACCCTGTATACACAGATACATGATAAGATCCTGTCTGCAGCCACCACTAGGGGGAGCTCCCTGTATACAGAGATATATGATAAGATCCTGTCTGTAGCCACCACTAGGGGGAGCTCCCTGTATATAGAGATACATGATAAAATCCTGTCTGCAGCTACCACTAGGGGGAGCTCCCTGTATACAGAGATACATGATAAGATCCTGTCTGCAGCCACCACTAGGGGGAGCTCCCTGTATACAGAGATACATGATAAAATCCTGTCTGCAGCTACCACTAGGGGGAGCTCCCTGTATACAGAGATACATGATAAGATCCTGTCTGCAGCCACCACTAGGGGGAGCAACCTGTATACACAGATACATGATAAGATCCTGTCTGCAGCCACCACTAGGGGGAGCTCCCTGTATACAGAGATACATGATAAGATCCTGTCTGTAGCCACCACTAGGGGGAGCTCCCTGTATACAGAGATACATGATAAGATCCTGTCTGCAGCCACCACTAGGGGGAGCTCCCTGTATACAGAGATACATGATAATATCCTGTCTGCAGCCACCACTAGGGGGAGCTCCCTGTATACAACGATACATGATAAGATCCTGTCTGCAGTCACCACTAGGGGGAGCTCCCTGTATACAGCGATACATGATAATATCCTGTCTGCAGTCTCCACTAGGGGGAGCTCCCTGTATACAGAGATACATGATAAGATCCTGTCTGCAGCCACCACTAGAGGGAGCTCCCTGTATACAGAGATACATGATAAGATCCTGTCTGCAGCCACCACTAGGGGGAGCTCCCTGTATACAGAGATACATGATAAGATCCTGTCTGCAGCCACCACTAGGGGGAGCTTCCTGTATACAGAGATACATGATAAGATCTTGTCTGCAGCCACCACTAGAGGGAGCTCCCTGTATACAGAGATACATGATAAGATCCTGTCTGCAGTCACCACTAGGGGGAGCTCCCTGTATACAGAGATACATGATAAGATCCTGTCTGCAGCTACCACCAGGGGGAGCTCCCTGTATACAGAGATACATGATAAGATCTTGTCTGCAGCCACCACTAGAGGGAGCTCCCTGTATACAGAGATACATGATAAGATCCTGTCTGCAGCCACCACTAGGGGGAGCTCCCTGTATACAGAGATACATGATAAGATCCTGTCTGCAGCCACCACTAGGGGGAGCTCCCTGTATACAGAGATACATGATAAGATCCTGTCTGCAGTCACCACTAGGGGGCGCTCCCTGTATACAGAGATACATGATAAGATCCTGTCTGCAGCCACCACTAGGGGGAGCTCCCTGTATACAGAGATACATGATAATATCCTGTCTGCAGCCACCACTAGGGGGAGCTCCCTGTATACACAGATACATGATAATATCCTGTCTGCAGTCACCACTAGGGGGAGCTCCCTGTATACAGATATACATGATAAGATCCTGTCTGCAGCCACCACTAGGGGGAGCTCCCTGTATACAGATATACATGATAAGATCCTGTCAGCAGCCACCACTAGGGTGAGCTCCCTGTATACAGATATACATGATAATATCCTGTCTGCAGCCACCACTAGGGGGAGCTCCCTGTATACAGAGATACATGATAAGCTCCTGTCTGCAGCCACCACTAGGGGGAGCTCCCTGTATACAGAGATACATGATAAGATCCTGTCTGCAGCCACCACTAGGGGGAGCTCCCTGTATACAGAGATACATGATAAGATCCTGTCTGCAGCCACCACTAGGGGGAGCTCCCTGTATACAGAGATACATGATAAGATCCTGTCTGCAGTCACCACTAGGGGGAGCTCCCTGTATACAGAAATATATGATAAGATCCTGTCTGCAGCCACCACTAGGGGGAGCTCCCTGTATACAGAGATACATGATAAGATCCTGTCTGCAGCCACCACTAGGGGGAGCTCCCTGTATACAGAGATACATGATAAGATCCTGTCTGCAGCCACCACTAGGGGGAGCTTCCTGTGTACTGAGATACATGATAAGATCCTGTCTGCAGTCACCACTAAGGGGAGCTCCCTGTATAGAGAGATACATGATAAGATCCTGTCTGCAGCCACCACTAGGGGGAGCTCCCTGTATACAGAGATACATGATAAGATCCTGTCTGCAGCCACCACTAGGGGGAGCTCCCTGTATACAGAGATACATGATAAGATCCTGTCTGCAGCCTCCACTAGGGGGAGCTCCCTGTATACAGAGATACATGATAAGATCCTGTCTGCAGTCACCACTAGGGGGAGCTCCCTGTATACAGAGATACATGATAAGATCCTGTCTGCAGCCACCACTAGGGGGAGCTCCCTGTATACAGAGATACAGGATAAGATCCTGTCTTCTGCAGTCACCACTAGGGGGAGCTCCCTGTATACAGAGATACATGATAAGATCCTGTCTGCAGTCACCACTAGGGGGATCTCCCTGTATACAGAGATACATGATAAGATCCTGTCTGCAGCCACCACTAGGGGGAGCTCCCTGTATACAGAGATACATGATAAGATCCTGTCTGCAGCCACCACTAGGGGGAGCTCCCTGTGTACAGAGATACAGGATAAGATCCTGTCTGCAGTCACCACTAGGGGGAGCTCCCTGTATAGAGAGATACATGATAAGATCCTGTCTGCAGCCACCACTAGGGGGAGCTCCCTGTGTACAGAGATACATGATAAGATCCTGTCTGCAGTCACCACTAGGGGGAGCTCCCTGTATACAGAGATACATGATAAGATGCTGTCTGCAGACACCACTAGGGGGAGTTCCCTGTATAGAGAGATACATGATAAGATCCTGTCTGCAGCCACCACTAGGGGGAGCTCCCTGTATACAGAGATACATGATAAGATCCTGTCTGCAGCCACCACTAGGGGGAGCTCCCTGTATACAGAGATACAGGATAAGATCCTGTCTGCAGTCACCACTAGGGGGAGCTCCCTGTATACAGAGATACATGATAAGATCCTGTCTGCAGTCACCACTAGGGGGATCTCCCTGTATACAGAGATACATGATAAGATCCTGTCTGCAGCCACCACTAGGTGGAGCTCCCTGTATACAGAGATACATGATAAGATCCTGTCTGCAGCCACCACTAGGGGGAGCTCCCTGTGTACAGAGATACAGGATAAGATCCTGTCTGCAGTCACCACTAGGGGGAGCTCCCTGTATACAGAGATACATAAGATCCTGTCTGCAGCCACCACTAGGGGGAGCTCCCTGTATACAGAGATACATGATAAGATCCTGTCTGCAGCCACCACTAGGGGGAGCTCCCTGTATACAGAGATACATGATAAGATCCTGTCTGCAGTCACCACTAGGGGGAGCTCCCTGTATACAGAGATACATGATAAGATCCTGTCTGCAGTCACCGCTAGGGGGAGCTCCCTGTATACAGGGATACATAAGATCCTGTCTGCAGCCACCACTAGGGGGAGCTCCCTGTATACAGAGATACATGATAAGATCCTGTCTGCAGCCACCACTAGGGGGAGCTCCCTGTATACAGAGATACATGATAAGATCCTGTCTGCAGTCACCACTAGGGGGAGCTCCCTGTATACAGAGATACATGATAAGATCCTGTCTGCAGCCACCACTAGGGGGAGCTCCCTGTATACAGAGATACATGATAAGATTCTGTCTGCAGTCACCACTAGGGGGAGCTCCCTGTATACAGAGATACATGATAAGATCCTGTCTGCAGTCACCACTAGGGGGAGCTCTCTGTATACAGAGATACATGATAAGCTCCTGTCTGCAGCCACCACTAGAGGGAGCTCCCTGTATACAGAGATACATGATAAGCTCCTGTCTGCAGCCACCACTAGAGGGAGCTCCCTGTATACAGAGATACATGATAAGATCCTGTCTGCAGTCACCACTAGGGGAAGCTCCCTGTATACAGAGATATATGATAAGATCCTGTCTGCAGCCACCACTAGGGGGAGCTCCCTGTATACAGAGATACATAAGATCCTGTCTGCATCCACCACTAGGGGGAGCTCCCTGTATACAGAGATACATGATAAGATCTTGTCTGCAGCCACCACTAGGGAGAGCTCCCTGTATACAGAGATACATGATAAGATCCTGTCTGCAGCCACCACTAGAGGGAGCTCCCTGTATACAGAGATACATGATAAGATCCTGTCTGCAGCCACCACTAGGGGGAGCTCCCTGTATACAGAGATACATGATAATATCCTGTCTGCAGCCACCACTAGGGGGAGCTCCCTGTATACAGAGATACATGATAAGATCCTGTCTGCAGTCACCACTAGGGGGAGCTCCCTGTATACAGAGATACATGATAAGATCCTGTCTGCAGCCACCACTAGGGGGAGCTCCCTGTATACAGAGATACATGATAAGATTCTGTCTGCAGTCACCACTAGGGGGAGCTCCCTGTATACAGAGATACATGATAAGATCCTGTCTGCAGTCACCACTAGGGGGAGCTCCCTGTATACAGAGATACATGATAAGATCCTGTCTGCAGCCACCACTAGGGGGAGCTCCCTGTATACAGAGATACATGATAAGATCCTGTCTGCAGCCACCACTAGGGGGAGCTCCCTGTGTACAGAGATACAGGATAAGATCCTGTCTGCAGTCACCACTAGGGGGAGCTCCCTGTATACAGAGATACATGATAAGATCCTGTCTGCAGCACCACTAGGGGGAGCTCCCTGTATACAGAGATACATGATAAGATCCTGTCTGCAGTCACCGCTAGGGGGAGCTCCCTGTATACAGAGATACATGATAAGATCCTGTCTGCAGCCACCACTAGGGGGAGCTCCCTGTATACAGAGATACATAAGATCCTGTCTGCAGCCACCACTAGGGGGAGCTCCCTGTATACAGAGATACATGATAAGATCCTGTCTGCAGCCACCACTAGGGGGAGCTCCCTGTATACAGAGATACATGATAAGATCCTGTCTGCAGTCACCACTAGGGGGAGCTCCCTGTATACAGAGATACATGATAAGATCCTGTCTGCAGTCACCGCTAGGGGGAGCTCCCTGTATACAGGGATACATAAGATCCTGTCTGCAGCCACCACTAGGGGGAGCTCCCTGTATACAGAGATACATGATAAGATCCTGTCTGCAGCCACCACTAGGGGGAGCTCCCTGTATACAGAGATACATGATAAGATCCTGTCTGCAGTCACCACTAGGGGGAGCTCCCTGTATACAGAGATACATGATAAGATCCTGTCTGCAGCCACCACTAGGGGGAGCTCCCTGTATACAGAGATACATGATAAGATTCTGTCTGCAGTCACCACTAGGGGGAGCTCCCTGTATACAGAGATACATGATAAGATCCTGTCTGCAGTCACCACTAGGGGGAGCTCTCTGTATACAGAGATACATGATAAGCTCCTGTCTGCAGCCACCACTAGAGGGAGCTCCCTGTATACAGAGATACATGATAAGCTCCTGTCTGCAGCCACCACTAGAGGGAGCTCCCTGTATACAGAGATACATGATAAGATCCTGTCTGCAGTCACCACTAGGGGAAGCTCCCTGTATACAGAGATACATGATAAGATCCTGTCTGCAGCCACCACTAGGGGGAGCTCCCTGTATACAGAGATACATAAGATCCTGTCTGCAGCCACCACTAGGGGGAGCTCCCTGTATACAGAGATACATGATAAGATCTTGTCTGCAGCCACCACTAGGGAGAGCTCCCTGTATACAGAGATACATGATAAGATCCTGTCTGCAGCCACCACTAGAGGGAGCTCCCTGTATACAGAGATACATGATAAGATCCTGTCTGCAGCCACCACTAGGGGGAGCTCCCTGTATACAGAGATACATGATAAGATCCTGTCTGCAGTCACCACTAGGGGGAGCTCCCTGTATACAGAGATACATGATAAGATCCTGTCTGCAGTCACCGCTAGGGGGAGCTCCCTGTATACAGGGATACATAAGATCCTGTCTGCAGCCACCACTAGGGGGAGCTCCCTGTATACAGAGATACATGATAAGATCCTGTCTGCAGCCACCACTAGGGGGAGCTCCCTGTATACAGAGATACATGATAAGATCCTGTCTGCAGTCACCACTAGGGGGAGCTCCCTGTATACAGAGATACATGATAAGATCCTGTCTGCAGCCACCACTAGGGGGAGCTCCCTGTATACAGAGATACATGATAAGATTCTGTCTGCAGTCACCACTAGGGGGAGCTCCCTGTATACAGAGATACATGATAAGATCCTGTCTGCAGTCACCACTAGGGGGAGCTCTCTGTATACAGAGATACATGATAAGCTCCTGTCTGCAGCCACCACTAGAGGGAGCTCCCTGTATACAGAGATATATGATAAGCTCCTGTCTGCAGCCACCACTAGAGGTAGCTCCCTGTATACAGAGATACATGATAAGATCCTGTCTGCAGTCACCACTAGGGGGAGCTCTCTGTATACAGAGATACATGATAAGCTCCTGTCTGCAGCCACCACTAGAGGGAGCTCCCTGTATACAGAGATACATGATAAGCTCCTGTCTGCAGCCACCACTAGAGGGAGCTCCCTGTATACAGAGATACATGATAAGATCCTGTCTGCAGCCACCACTAGGGGGAGCTCCCTGTATACAGAGATACATAAGATCCTGTCTGCAGCCACCACTAGGGGGAGCTCCCTGTATACAGAGATACATGATAAGATCTTGTCTGCAGCCACCACTAGGGAGAGCTCCCTGTATACAGAGATACATGATAAGATCCTGTCTGCAGCCACCACTAGAGGGAGCTCCCTGTATACAGAGATACATGATAAGATCCTGTCTGCAGCCACCACTAGGGGGAGCTCCCTGTATACAGAGATACATGATAATATCCTGTCTGCAGCCACCACTAGGGGGAGCTCCCTGTATACAGAGATACATGATAAGATCCTGTCTGCAGTCACCACTAGGGGGAGCTCCCTGTATACAGAGATACATGATAAGATCCTGTCTGCAGCCACCACTAGGGGGAGCTCCCTGTATACAGAGATACATGATAAGATTCTGTCTGCAGTCACCACTAGGGGGAGCTCCCTGTATACAGAGATACATGATAAGATCCTGTCTGCAGTCACCACTAGGGGGAGCTCTCTGTATACAGAGATACATGATAAGCTCCTGTCTGCAGCCACCACTAGAGGGAGCTCCCTGTATACAGAGATACATGATAAGCTCCTGTCTGCAGTCACTACTAGGGGGAGCTCCCTGTATACAGAGATACATAAGATCCTGATATAGAAGGGTTAAATGGTTTCTCTATTTCTTTATTAAAGATATTTTATTTCATTAGTAAGTAGTTCATAGTCATTATGGAGCCTTCGGAATAAGAGACAAGAACAAGGATTATTTTGTTTCTAAATGTTCTTCTTATCTTCTTCTTATCTCATATGCATGACTCTACATTTCTGTTTTGCTGAAACTTAAAGGTCATATGAGCAACTTGTAAATTTCCAGCTAGAAGCTTTATTTGCAATATCACATTGATCTGTAAATGGTATAAATAAACTGTACGTTAAATAAACAGAAGAATTGATCATGCTCACATGAATGATGCAGGTCTTTTTCTCCGAGCGCTCGCTCTTGATTAGGTCTGAAGAGGCCTAATTCAGAGGACCTCACTGGTGATCCCATAAGCTGACTTGTGACAAAACAGAACAGCTACAACAGTTTTTGGCGCCCAACGTGGGGCCGTGGCCAACCAGCCTATTCGGAAGAAGTTTTGGGGACTCTGGAGACAGTGAAATTTCAGCTGCAGCAAGGTGAGAAGCTTTATTCTTACACTTTATTTCACTCTCTCTGATTTCCCGAATATTCTGGGTAAGGCTGTACACACGGTTCAAGAACTCTGGCATCACCAGTGAGTATTGTTTTTTCATGCATGTCTGAATGAGAGTTGAAATATAGAGTAATAAGATAATCTGTTGTCCGTCCATTAACTGATTGCATAGAGTGCATAGCACGGAATTTGGGACAGTCTCTGTATAATTGCATTTGCTGTGTTGCTGTGTTTTGTGTTTTGCTTTGGCCATCTTTGCATCTTTGATGGGCAATACACTGGTCTAGGGATTTGTGTTCATAAGTGGTTTCATATTAATGCCTAGATAAAGTAGGCAGGCAATAGGTTGTTGTATATTGATGAGAAGCCTCTGAATAACAAAGTGACAAGTAATTGAGATAAGAGACTTGGTGAAATAATATGTATGTATAAGTCTAATGGTTATAGGCCATACTGTGGACTGTGAAAAGATGTTCCGGTTGTGAAATGTCACAGGGCATAGCCATATAGAGTATTTGAGTGGATACCTGACATATGTATTTTTTTTCCCATCAGTGTCAAGAGCGGTTTAGATAATTTTATTTGCATGTGAGGTTAACTGATCCTTGGAAGGTGTATTGTTACATGTGCTTCTGGAATCAATGAATGAGTAGGACAAGTGGTCCTGGGATCTGTCCTTATAGTGAGATATTGTGTGTTTCTTCCCCTCAAAATGGGGATGAAGGTTTTATAGCAAAGTAGAATATTAGTGCTGTGAAGGTATATAAGTGGTCTCAATTTTCTGCTGGGATTGTGTATTATACCAGTGGGTATTAGGGATGTTTTGGGAAAACTGAATCTGGATCTGGACAAAGAATTCTTTTTGAGATAACACTCTTGCTAAACAAACTGTGCGCTGACATTCTTTTGGGAGGGGTCAAGTGAACAGCTGCGCGATTTTCTGCCCTCTGTGAGAAGTCAGCTGTGTTAATTGTATTGGTTTAACGCTACTTTACGTTCGTTGCTGGAATACTCTGTAAAGGACCAGCATGGAGTAGCCAACTGCACATCAGGTCTAAGTGGGTTAGAGAGCCATGTGGCCTTCCCACTTACATGGAGGTGGTCTAGCAGGTGAGAGGACTATCACACCTGGTCCTTCCTGCTTTAGTCATCTGGTCTATTGGGTGAGAGAGGTTTTTAACCCTTCCCAATACGCCCTACAAGTGTAGCAGGTGAGAGTGAATGCTGATTGAGCCTTCTTGCTACCACTTGAGAGCCCATTCTGACTTGCCAGGAGACGTGTGGCCTGTTAACAAGGTTCAGGGACACTGAGAGGGCATTTGCAGAAAGGTGGGCTGTGTGGGAATAAGTTGAAGCCATGGGCAACTTGTTCAGTGTGCAGTGTGGGGCTCCAGCCGGATCCAAAACAGCCAAACAGATAGTGCAAGAAAGGAAAGTCAAGGAAGCAGTGAAAAATGTCAGACCAATACTCAGAAAGGCAGACATGCCAGAGTGTGGGTGTTTGGATGTTGAGAAATGGCACAGATTCAGGGAAGAGGTGCAGCATTGTGGATGTAAAGAAATAACAGTGGGATGTATTATTATATTATTGTTATGTAAAGTATATTATAAATGTTTTAATGCACCAAGAGCAAAAACTGTGACTGCTACCGCCCCCCCCTTCACATGATCAGAAACCCAGACCAGATGAATGGACTTGTAAACATTGTAGTCAGAAAAACTCAGACTGGAGAGGTACTTGTGCTACGTGTAGTGTTACTCGCCCTAAGCAGATTGCACTAAATCCTGTTGGAACCAGATCACATGTGATGACAGAGGACGCTGACACTGAGACAGAGGTAGTGAAGGAATTGAGTTCTGGGGAGGAAGCTGGACATTACTCTGACGGTGAGGAAAGAAAACAGTTATCTGACCCTGAAGACCAACCTTTCCCTCTTTCCCTGACTGACGTAATACAGCAGGAAGGGGAGAGTATAGAGACGTACTTTTGGAGGTTACAGCTGAAGTGGGCAGACGTGGGGTACAAAGTCAGAACCTCCCTTAATGACAAAATACTGATGAGTATATTCATTAACGGTATGAATAAGGTTTTACGAGAAGCAGTACAGACAGCCAGACCTGAGTGGAGAAATATCGACCCAACAGACCTTCTGCAAGTAGCTAAGGGGGTTGAACTGACAAAATGCAAGCGACCAGTTATGTATGCTAGAGCACAAGGAAGACAGTGGAAACAGAGAGGGGGGGCACCAGGTGACCGAGCGACCGTACAGTGCTGGAATTGTGGACAGAATGGACATTATGCCAGACAGTGCAAAAACTCCAAATAGGAGAGGGAGCAGACTGACTCTCCTCCTTCCTTCCCTCCTCCTTTGCCTCTGGCCTAGGAAACTGGTGACCACGAGGGGACTGGAGGGATTGGTGTTTGAAATTCCCTTGATAAAACAGTATCCCTTAAGCCCAGCCAAATCAATGGCCCTGACCAGAGAATATGTGCAAGCAGGGGCTCTAGTACAAAGGTCCTCCCCCCCTGTAACACTCCCTTGTATCCAATCAAGAAAAAAAGGGCCCAAAGGTTCCCCTGATACATACAGAATGGTGCATGATTTGAGAGCTGTCAATGCTGTCACTGAGAGTGTAACACCAATTGTTCCAAACCCACATACCTTACTGTCACAAATCCCAGGGACCTCCAAATGTTTTACAGTAATTGATTTGGCAAATGCCTTTTTCTCTGTGCCTCTACCCCCTGACTGTCAGTATCTTTTTGCCTTCACACATGAGGGGAAACAGTACATGTGGACAGTCCTCCCGCAAGGAGGAATGAATTCACCTACCATTTATTCTACAGCTATGGCAGGAATTCTGGAGCAACCGCCTCATCCACAGGTTACGCTATTGCAGTACGTGGATGACCTTTTGCTCTGCTTATGGTGGTGGCTCACCTCCTCTGACACTGCCTCTCCTGCTGCACTATCTTATGGTGGTGGCTCACCCCCTCTGACACTGCCTCTCCTGCTGCACTTTCTTATGGTGGTGGCTCACCCCCTCTGACACTGCCTCTCCTGCTGCACTATCTTATGGTAGTGGCTCACCCCCTCTGACACTGCCTCTCCTGCTGCACTTCCTTATGGTGGTGGCTCACCCCCTCTGACACTGCCTCTCCTGCTGCACTATCTTATGGTGGTGGCTCACCCCCTCTGACACTGCCTCTCCTGCTGCACTATCTTATGGTGGTGGCTCACCCCCTCTGACACTGCCTCTCCTGCTGCACTATCTTATGGTGGTGGCTCACCTCCTCTGACACTGCCTCTCCTGCTGCACTATCTTATGGTGGTGGCTCACCCCCTCTGACACTGCCTCTCCTGCTGCACTTTCTTATGGTGGTGACTCACCCCCTCTGACACTGCCTCTCCTGCTGCACTATCTTATGGTGGTGGCTCACCCCCTCTGACACTGCCTCTCCTGCTGCACTTTCTTATGGTGGTGGCTCACCCCCTCTGACACTGCCTCTCCTGCTGCACTATCTTATGGTGGTGGCTCACCCCCTCTGACACTGCCTCTCCTGCTGCACTATCTTATGGTGGTGGCTCACCTCCTCTGACACTGCCTCTCCTGCTGCACTTTCTTATGGTGGTGGCTCACCCCCTCTGACACTGCCTCTCCTGCTGCACTTCCTTATGGTGGTGGCTCACCCCCTCTGACACTGCCTCTCCTCTGCACTATCTTATGGTGGTGGCTCACCCCCTCTGACACTGCCTCTCCTGCTGCACTATCTTATGGTGGTGGCTCACCCCCTCTGACACTGCCTCTCCTGCTGCACTTTCTTATGGTGGTGGCTCACCCCCTCTGACACTGCCTCTCCTGCTGCACTATCTTATGGTGGTGGCTCACCCCCTCTGACACTGCCTCTCCTGCTGCACTATCTTATGGTGGTGGCTCACCTCCTCTGACACTGCCTCTCCTGCTGCACTTTCTTATGGTGGTGGCTCACCCCCTCTGACACTGCCTCTCCTGCTGCACTTCCTTATGGTGGTGGCTCACCCCCTCTGACACAGCCTCTCCTGCTGCACTATCTTATGGTGGTGGCTCACCCCCTCTGACACTGCCTCTCCTGCTGCACTATCTTATGGTGGTGGCTCACCCCCTCTGACACTGCCTCTCCTCCTGCACTATCTTATGGTGGTGGCTCACCCCCTCTGACACTGGCTCTCCTGCTGCACTATCTTATGGTGGTGGCTCACCCCCTCTGACACTGCCTCTCCTCCTGCACTATCTTATGGTGGTGGCTCACCCCCTCTGACACTGCCTGTCCTGCTGCACTTCCTTATGGTGGTGGCTCCCCCCTCTGACACTGCCTCTCCTGCTGCACTTTCTTATGGTGGTGGCTCACCCCCTCTGACACTGCCTCTCCTGCTGCACTATCTTATGGTGGTGGCTCACCCCCTCTGACACTGCCTCTCCTGCTGCACTATCTTATGGTGGTGGCTCACCCCCTCTGACACAGCCTCTCCTGCTGCACTATCTTATGGTGGTGGCTCACCCCCTCTGACACTGCCTCTCCTGCTGCACTATCTTATGGTGGTGGCTCACCCCCTCTGACACTGCCTCTCCTGCTGCACTTTCTTATGGTGGTGGCTCACCCCCTCTGACACTGCCTCTCCTGCTGCACTTTCTTATGGTGGTGGCTCACCCCCTCTGACACTGCCTCTTCTGCTGCACTTCCTTATGGTGGTGGCTCACCTCCTCTGACACTGCCTCTTCTGCTGCACTTCCTTATGGTGGTGGCTCACCCCCTCTGACACTGCCTCTCCTGCTGCACTATCTTATGGTGGTGGCTCACCCCCTCTGACACTGCCTCTCCTGCTGCACTATCTTATGGTGGTGGCTCACCCCCTCTGACACTGCCTCTTCTGCTGCACTTCCTTATGGTGGTGGCTCACCCCCTCTGACACTGCCTCTTCTGCTGCACTTCCTTATGGTGGTGGCTCACCCCCTCTGACACAGCCTCTCCTGCTGCACTTTCTTATGGTGGTGGCTCACCCCCTCTGACACTGCCTCTCCTGCTGTACTTTCTTATGGTGGTGGCTCACCCCCTCTGACACTGCCTCTCCTGCTGCACTATCTTATGGTGGTGGCTCACCCCCTCTGACACTGCCTCTTCTGCTGCACTATCTTATGGTGGTGGCTCACCCCCTCTGACACTGCCTCTCCTGCTGCACTTTCTTATGGTGGTGGCTCACCCCCTCTGACACTGCCTCTCCTGCTGCACTATCTTATGGTGGTGGCTCACCCCCTCTGACACTGCCTCTCCTGCTGCACTATCTTATGGTGGTGGCTCACCCCCTCTGACACTGCCTCTCCTGGCTCACCCCCTCTGACACTGCCTCTCCTGGCTCCCCCCCTCTGACACTGCCTCTCCTGGCTCACCCCGTCTGACACTGCCTCTCCTGGCTCACCCCCTCTGACACTGCCTCTCCTGGCTCACCCCCTCTGACACTGCCTCTCCTGGCTCACCCCCTCTGACACTGCCTCTCCTGGCTCACCCCCTCTGACACTGCCTCTCCTGGCTCACCCCCTCTGACACTGCCTCTCCTGGCTCACCCCCTCTGACACTGCCTCTCCTGGCTCACCCCCTCTGACACTGCCTCTCCTGGCTCACCCCCTCTGACACTGCCTCTCCTGGCTCACCCCCTCTGACACTGCCTCTCCTGGCTCACACCCTCTAACACTGCCTCTCCTGGCTCACCCCCTCTGACACTGCCTCTCCTGGCTCACACCCTCTGACACTGCCTCTCCTGGCTCACCCCCTCTGACACTGCCTCTCCTGGCTCACACCCTCTGACACTGCCTCTCCTGGCTCACCCCCTCTGACACTGCCTCTCCTGGCTCACACCCTCTGACACTGCCTCTCCTGGCTCACCCCCTCTGACACTGCCTCTCCTGGATCACCCCCTCTGACACTGCTTCTCCTGGCTCACTCCCTCTGACACTACCTCTCCTGCCTCACCCCCTCTGACACTGCCTCTCCTGGCTCACCCCCTCTGACACCGCCTCTCCTGGCTCACCCCCTCTGACACCGCCTCTCCTGGCTCACCCCCTCTGACACTGCCTCTCCTGGCTCACCCCCTCTGACACTGCCTCTCCCGGCTCACCCCCTCCACACTGCCTCTCCTGGCTCACCCCCTCTGACACTGCCTCTCCTGGCTCACCCCCTCTGGCACTGCCTCTCCTGGCTCACCCCCTCTGACACTGCCTCTCCTGCCTCACCCCCTCTGACACTGCCTCTCCTGGCTCACCCCCTCTGACACTGCCTCTCCTGGCTCACCCCCTCTGACACTGCCTCTCCTGGCTCACCCCCTCTGACACCGCCTCTCCTGGCTCACCCCCTCTGACACCGCCTCTCCTGGCTCACCCCCTCTGACACTGCCTCTCCTGGCTCACCCCCTCTGACACTGCCTCTCCTGGCTCACCCCTCTGACACTGCCTCTCCTGGCTCACCCCCTCTGACACTGCCTCTCCTGGCTCACCCCCTCTGACACTGCCTCTCCTGGGTCACCCCCTCTGACACTGCCTCTCCTGGCTCACCCCCTCTGACACCGCCTCTCCTGGCTCACCCCCTCTGACACTGCCTCTCCTGGCTCACCCCCTCTGACACTGCCTCTCCTGGCTCACCCCCTCTCACACTGCCTCTCCTGGCTCATCCCCTCTGACACTGCCTCTCCTGGCTCACCCCCTCTGACACTGCCTCTCCTGGCTCACCCCCTCTGACACTGCCTCTCCTGGCTCACCCCCTCTGACACTGCCTCTCCTGTCTCACCCCCTCTGACACTGCCTTTCCTGGCTCACCCCCTCTGACACTGCCTCTCCTGTCTCACCCCCTCTAACACTGCCTCTCCTGGCTCACCCCCTCTGACACTGCCTCTCCTGGCTCACCCCCTCTGACACTGCCTCTCCTGTCTCACCCCCTCTGACACTGCCTCTCCTGGCTCACCCCCTCTGACACTGCCTCTCCTGTCTCACCCCCTCTGACACTGCCTCTCCTGTCTCACCCCCTCTGACACTGCCTCTCCTGGCTCACCCCCTCTGACACTGCCTCTCCTGGCTCACCCCCTCTAACACTGCCTCTCCTGGCTCACCCCCTCTGACACTGCCTCTCCTGTCTCACCCCCTCTGACACTGCCTCTCCTGGCTCACCCCCTCTGACACTGTCTCTCCCGGCTCACCCCCTCTGATGCTGCCTCTCCTGGCTCACCCCCTCTGACACTGCCTCTCCTGGCTCACCCCCTCTGACACTGCCTCTCCTGGCTCACCCCCTCTGACACCGCCTCTCCTGGCTCACCCCCTCTGACACTGCCTCTCCTGGCTCACCCCCTCTAACACTGCCTCTCCTGGCTCACCCCCTCTGACACTGCCTCTCCTGGCTCACCCCCTCTGACACTGCCTCTCCTGGCTCACCCCCTCTGACACTGCCTCTCCTGGGTCACCCCCTCTGACACTGCCTCTCCTGGCTCACCCCCTCTGACACTGCCTCTCCTGTCTCACCCCCTCTGACACTGCCTCTCCTGGCTCACCCCCTCTGACACTGCCTCTCCTGGCTCACCCCCTCTGACACTGCCTCTCCTGTCTCACACCCTCTGACACTGCCTCTCCTGGCTCACCCCCTCTGACACTGCCTCTCCTGGCTCACCCCCTCTGACACTGCCTCTCCTTGCTCACCCCCTCTGACACTGCCTCTCCCGGCTCACCCCCTCTGACACTGGCTCTCCTGGCTCACCCCCTCTGACACTGCCTCTCCCGGCTCACCCCCTCTGACACTGCCTCTCCTGGCTCACACCCTCTGACACTGCCTCTCCTGGCTCACACCCTCTGACACTGCCTCTCCTGGGTCACCCCCTCTGACACTGCCTCTCCTGGCTCACCCCCTCTGACACTGGCTCTCCTGGCTCACCCCCTCTGACACTGCCTCTCCTGGGTCACCCCCTCTGACACTGCCTCTCCTGGCTCACACCCTCTGACACTGCCTCTCCTGGCTCACACCCTCTGACACTGCCTCTCCTGGCTCACCCCCTCTGACACTGCCTCTCCTGGCTCACCCCCTCTGACACTGCCTCTCCTGGCTCACCCCCTCTGACACTGCCTCTCCTGGATCACCCCCTCTGACGCTGCCTCTCCTGGCTCACCCCCTCTGACACTGCCTCTCCTGGCTCACCCCCTCTGACACTGCCTCTCCTGGCTCACACCCTCTGACACTGCCTCTCCTGGCTCACACCCTCTGACACTGCCTCTCCTGGGTCACCCCCTCTGACACTGCCTCTCCTGGCTCACCCCCTCTGACACTGCCTCTCCTGGCTCACACCCTCTGACACTGCCTCTCCTGGCTCACCCCCTCTGACACTGCCTCTCCTGGCTCACCCCCTCTGACACTGCCTCTCCTGGCTCACCCCCTCTGACACTGCCTCTCCCGGCTCACCCCCTCTGAGACTGCCTCTCCTGGCTCACCCCCTCTGACACTGCCTCTCCTGGCTTACCCCCTCTGACACTGCCTCTCCTGGCTCACCCCCTTTGACACTGCCTCTCCTGGCTCACCCCCTCTGACACTGCCTCTCCTGGCTCACCCCCTCTGACACTGCCTCTCCCGGCTCACCCCCTCTGACACTGCCTCTCCTGGCTCACCCCCTCTGACACTGCCTCTCCTGGCTCACCCCCACTGACACTGCCTCTCCTGGCTCACCCCCTCTGACACTGCCTCTCCTGGCTCACCCCCTCAGACACTGCCTCTCCTGGCTCACCCCCTCTGACACTGCCTCTCCTGGCTCACCCCCTCTGACACTGCATCTCCTGGCTCACCCCCTCTGACACTGCCTCTCCTGGCTCACCCCCTCTGACACTGCCTCTCCTGGCTCACCCCCTCTGACACTGCCTCTCCTGGCTCACCCCCTCTGACACTGCCTCTCCTGGCTCACCCCCTCTGACACTGCCTCTCCTGGCTCACCCCCTCTGACACTGCCTCTCCTGGCTCACCCCCTCTGACACTGCCTCTCCTGGCTCACCCCCTCTGACACTGCCTCTCCTGGCTCACCCCCTCTGACACTGCCTCTCCTGGCTCACCCCCTCAGACACAGCCTCTCCTGGCTCACCCCCTCTGACACTGCCTCTCCTGGCTCACCCCCACTGACACTGCCTCTCCTGCCTCACCCCCTCTGACACTGCCTCTCCTGGCTCACCCCCTCTGACACTGCCTCTCCTGGCTCACCCCCTCTGACACTGCCTCTCCTGGCTCACCCCCACTGACACTGCCTCTCCTGGCTCACCCCCTCTGACACTGCCTCTCCTGGCTCACCCCCTCTGACATTGCTTCTCCTGGCTCACCCCCTCTGACGCTGCCTCTCCCGGCTCACCCCCTCTGACGCTGCCTCTCCTGGCTCACCCCCTCTGACGCTGCCTCTCCCAGCTCACCCCCTCTGACACTGCCTCTCCTGGCTCACCCCCTCTGACACTGCCTCTCCTGGCTCACCCCCTCTGACACTGCCTCTCCTGGCTCACCCCCTCTGACACTGCCTCTCCTGGCTCACCCCCTCTGACACTTCCTTTCCCGGCACACCCCCTCTGACACTGCCTCTCCTGGCTCACCCCCTCTGACACTGCCTCTCCTGGCTCACCCCTTCTGACGCTGCCTCTCCCGGCTCACCCCCTCTGACACTGCCTTTCCCGGCTCGCCCCCTCTGACACTGCCTTTCCCGGCACACCCCCTCTGACACTGTCTCTCCTGCTGCACTTTCTTATGGTGGTGGCTCACCCCCTCTGACACTGCCTCTCCTGCTGTACTTCCTTATGGTGGTGGCTCACCCCCTCTGACACTGCCTCTCCTGCTGCACTATCTTATGGTGGTGGCTCACCCCCTCTGACACTGCCTCTCCTGCTGCACTATCTTATGGTGGTGGCTCACCCCCTCTGACACTGCCTCTCCTGCTGCACTTTCTTATGGTGGTGGCTCACCCCCTCTGACACTGCCTCTCCTGCTGCACTATCTTATGGTGGTGGCTCACCCCCTCTGACACTGCCTCTCCTGCTGCACTATCTTATGTTGGTGGCTCACCCCCTCTGACACTGCCTCTCCTGCTGCACTATCTTATGGTGGTGGCTCACCCCCTCTGACACTGCCTCTCCTGCTGCACTATCTTATGTTGGTGGCTCACCCCCTCTGACACTGCCTCTACTGCTGCACTATCTTATGGTGGTGGCTCACCCCCTCTGACACTGCCTCTCCTGCTGCACTTTCTTATGGTGGTGGATCACCCCCTCTGACACTGCCTCTCCTGCTGCACTTCCTTATGGTGGTGGCTCACCCCCTCTGACACTGCCTCTCCTGCTGCACTATCTTATGGTGGTGGCTCACCCCCTCTGACACTGCCTCTCCTCCTGCACTATCTTATGGTGGTGGCTCACCCCCTCTGACACTGCCTCTCCTCCTGCACTATCTTATGGTGGTGGCTCACCCCCTCTGACACTGCCTCTCCTGCTGCACTTTCTTATGGTGGTGACTCACCCCCTCTGACACAGCCTCTCCTGCTGCACTTCCTTATGGTGGTGGTTCACCCCCTCTGACACTGCCTCTCCTGCTGCACTATCTTATGGTGGTGGCTCACCCCCTCTGACACTGCCTCTCCTCCTGCACTATCTTATGGTGGTGGCTCACCCCCTCTGACACTGCCTGTCCTGCTGCACTTCCTTATGGTGGTGGCTCCCCCCTCTGACACTGCCTCTCCTGCTGCACTATCTTATGGTGGTGGCTCACCCCCTCTGACACTGCCTCTCCTGCTGCACTATCTTATGATGGTGGCTCACCCCCTCTGACACTGCCTCTCCTGCTGCACTATCTTATGGTGGTGGCTCACCCTCTCTGACACTGCCTCTCCTGCTGCACTTCCTTATGGTGGTGGCTCACCTCCTCTGACACTGCCTCTCCTGCTGCACTTCCTTATGGTGGTGGCTCACCCCCTCTGACACTGCCTCTTCTGCTGCACTTTCTTATGGTGGTGGCTCACCCCCTCTGACACTGCCTCTCCTGCTGCACTATCTTATGGTGGTGGCTCACCCCCTCTGACACTGCCTCTCCTGCTGCACTTTCTTATGGTGGTGGATCACCCCCTCTGACACTGCCTCTCCTGCTGCACTATCTTATGGTGGTGGCTCACCCCCTCTGACACAGCCTCTCCTGCTGCACTATCTTATGGTGGTGGCTCACCCCCTCTGACACTGCCTCTCCTGCTGCACTATCTTATGGTGGTGGCTCACCCCCTCTGACACTGCCTCTCCTGCTGCACTATCTTATGGTGGTGGCTCACCCCTTCTGACACTGCCTCTCCTGCTGCACTATCTTATGGTGGTGGCTCACCCCCTCTGACACTGCCTCTCCTGCTGCACTATTTTATGGTGGTGGCTCACCCCCTCTGACACTGCCTCTCCTGCTGCACTATCTTATGGTGGTGGCTTACCCCCTCTGACACTGCCTCTTCTGCTGCACTTCCTTATGGTGGTGGCTCACCCCCTCTGACACTGCCTCTTCTGCTGCACTTCCTTATGGTGGTGGCTCACCTCCTCTGACACTGCCTCTCCTGCTGCACTTTCTTATGGTGGTGGCTCACCCCCTCTGACACTGCCTCTTCTGCTGCACTTCCTTATGGTGGTGGCTCACCCCCTCTGACACTGCCTCTCCTGCTGCACTTTCTTATGGTGGTGGCTCACCCCCTCTGACACTGCCTCTCCTGCTGCACTTTCTTATGGTGGTGGCTCACCCCCTCTGACACTGCCTCTCCTGCTGCACTATCTTATGGTGGTTACTCACCCTCTGACACTGCCTCTCCTGCTGCACTTTCTTATGGTGGTGACTCACCCCCTCTGACACAGCTTCTCCTGCTGCACTTCCTTATGGTGGTGACTCACCCCCTCTGACACTGCCTCTCCTGCTGCACTATCTTATACTGGTGGCTCCCCCCTCTGACACTGCCTCTCCTGCTGCACTTTCTTATGGTGGTGGCTCACCCCCTCTGACACTGCCTCTTCTGCTGCACTTCCTTATGGTGGTGGCTCACCCCCTCTGACACTGCCTCTCCTGCTGCACTATCTTATGGTGGTGGCTCACCCCCTCTGACACTGCCTCTCCTCCTGCACTATCTTATGGTGGTGGCTCACCCCCTCTGACACTGCCTGTCCTGCTGCACTTCCTTATGGTGGTGGCTCCCCCCTCTGACACTGCCTCTCCTGCTGCACTTTCTTATGGTGGTGGCTCACCCCCTCTGACACTGCCTCTTCTGCTACACTTCCTTATGGTGGTGGCTCACCCCCTCTGACACTGCCTCTTCTGCTGCACTTCCTTATGGTGGTGGCTCACCCCCTCTGACACTGCCTCTTCTGCTGCACTTCCTTATGGTGGTGGCTCACCCCCTCTGACACTGCCTCTCCTGCTGCACTTTCTTATGATGGTGACTCACCCCCTCTGACACTGCCTCTCCTGCTGCACTTTCTTATGGTGGTGGCTCACCTCCTCTGACACTGCCTCTCCTGCTGCACTTTCTTATGGTGGTGGCTCACCCCCTCTGACACTGCCTCTCCTGCTGCACTTTCTTATGGTGGTGGCTCACCCCCTCTGACACTGCCTCTTCTGCTGCACTTCCTTATGGTGGTGGCTCACCCCCTCTGACACTGCCTCTCCTGCTGCACTTTCTTATGGTGGTGGCTCACCCCCTCTGACACTGCCTCTCCTGCTGCACTTTCTTATGGTGGTGACTCACCCCCTCTGACACTGCCTCTCCTGCTGCACTTTCTTATGGTGGTGGCTCCCCCCTCTGACACTGCCTCTCCTCCTGCACTATCTTATGGTGGTGGCTCACCCCCTCTGACACTGCCTCTCCTGCTGCACTATCTTATGGTGGTGGCTCCCCCCCTCTGACACTGCCTCTCCTGCTGCACTTTCTTATGGTGGTGGCTCATCCCCTCTGACACTGCCTCTCCTGCTGCACTTTCTTATGGTGGTGACTCACCCCCTCTGACACAGCTTCTCCTGCTGCACTTCCTTATGGTGGTGGCTCACCTCCTCTGACACTGCCTCTCCTGCTGCACTTTCTTATGGTGGTGGCTCACCCCCTCTGACACTGCCTCTTCTGCTGCACTTCCTTATGGTGGTGGCTCACCCCCTCTGACACTGCCTCTCCTGCTGCACTATCTTATGGTGGTGGCTCACCCCCTCTGACACTGCCTCTCCTGCTGCACTATCTTATGGTGGTGGCTCACTCCCTCTGACACTGCCTCTCCTGCTGCACTATCTTATGGTGGTGGCTCACCCCCTCTGACACTGCCTCTTCTGCTGCACTTCCTTATGGTGGTGGCTCACCCCCTCTGACACTGCCTCTCCTGCTGCACTTTCTTATGGTGGTGACTCACCCCCTCTGACACAGCTTCTCCTGCTGCACTTCCTTATGGTGGTGGCTCACCTCCTCTGATACTGCCTCTCCTGCTGCACTTCCTTATGGTGGTGGCTCACCCCCTCTGACACTGCCTCTCCTGCTGCACTATCTTATGGTGGTGGCTCACCCCCTCTGACACTGCCTCTTCTGCTGCACTTCCTTATGGTGGTGGCTCACCCCCTCTGACACTGCCTCTCCTGCTGCACTTTCTTATGGTGGTGGCTCACCCCCTCTGACACTGCCTCTCCTGCTGCACTTTCTTATGGTGGTGGCTCACCCCCTCTGACACTGCCTCTTCTGCTGCACTTCCTTATGGTGGTGGCTCACCCCCTCTGACACTGCCTCTCCTGCTGCACTATCTTATGGTGGTGGCTCACCCCCTCTGACACAGCCTCTCCTGCTGCACTATCTTATGGTGGTGGCTCACCCCCTCTGACACTGCCTCTCCTGCTGCACTATCTTATGGTGGTGGCTCACCCCCTCTGACACTGCCTCTCCTCCTGCACTATCTTATGGTGGTGGCTCACCCCCTCTGACACTGGCTCTCCTGCTGCACTATCTTATGGTGGTGGCTCACCCCCTCTGACACTGCCTCTCCTCCTGCACTATCTTATGGTGGTGGCTCACCCCCTCTGACACTGCCTGTCCTGCTGCACTTCCTTATGGTGGTGGCTCCCCCCTCTGACACTGCCTCTCCTGCTGCACTTTCTTATGGTGGTGGCTCACCCCCTCTGACACTGCCTCTCCTGCTGCACTATCTTATGGTGGTGGCTCACCCCCTCTGACACTGCCTCTCCTGCTGCACTATCTTATGGTGGTGGCTCACCCCCTCTGACACAGCCTCTCCTGCTGCACTATCTTATGGTGGTGGCTCACCCCCTCTGACACTGCCTCTCCTGCTGCACTATCTTATGGTGGTGGCTCACCCCCTCTGACACTGCCTCTCCTGCTGCACTTTCTTATGGTGGTGGCTCACCCCCTCTGACACTGCCTCTCCTGCTGCACTTTCTTATGGTGGTGGCTCACCCCCTCTGACACTGCCTCTTCTGCTGCACTTCCTTAGGGTGGTGGCTCACCTCCTCTGACACTGCCTCTTCTGCTGCACTTCCTTATGGTGGTGGCTCACCCCCTCTGACACTGCCTCTCCTGCTGCACTATCTTATGGTGGTGGCTCACCCCCTCTGACACTGCCTCTCCTGCTGCACTATCTTATGGTGGTGGCTCACCCCCTCTGACACTGCCTCTTCTGCTGCACTTCCTTATGGTGGTGGCTCACCCCCTCTGACACTGCCTCTTCTGCTGCACTTCCTTATGGTGGTGGCTCACCCCCTCTGACACAGCCTCTCCTGCTGCACTTTCTTATGGTGGTGGCTCACCCCCTCTGACACTGCCTCTCCTGCTGTACTTTCTTATGGTGGTGGCTCACCCCCTCTGACACTGCCTCTCCTGCTGCACTATCTTATGGTGGTGGCTCACCCCCTCTGACACTGCCTCTTCTGCTGCACTATCTTATGGTGGTGGCTCACCCCCTCTGACACTGCCTCTCCTGCTGCACTTTCTTATGGTGGTGGCTCACCCCCTCTGACACTGCCTCTCCTGCTGCACTATCTTATGGTGGTGGCTCACCCCCTCTGACACTGCCTCTCCTGCTGCACTATCTTATGGTGGTGGCTCACCCCCTCTGACACTGCCTCTCCTGCTGCACTATCTTATGGTGGTGGCTCACCCCCTCTGACACTGCCTCTTCTGCTGCACTTCCTTATGGTGGTGGCTCACCCCCTCTGACACTGCCTCTTCTGCTGCACTTCCTTATGGTGGTGGCTCACCTCCTCTGACACTGCCTCTCCTGCTGCACTTTCTTATGGTGGTGGCTCACCCCCTCTGACACTGCCTCTTCCGCTGCACTTCCTTATGGTGGTGGCTCACCCCCTCTGACACTGCCTCTTCTGCTGCACTTCCTTATGGTGGTGGCTCACCCCCTCTGACACTGCCTCTCCTGCTGCACTTTCTTATGGTGGTGGCTCACCCCCTCTGACACTGCCTCTCCTGCTGCACTATCTTATGGTGGTGGCTCACCCCCTCTGACACTGCCTCTCCTGCTGCACTATCTTATGGTGGTGGCTCACCCCCTCTGACACTGCCTCTCCTGCTGCACTATCTTATGGTGGTGGCTCACCCCCTCTGACACTGCCTCTTCTGCTGCACTTCCTTATGGTGGTGGCTCACCCCCTCTGACACTGCCTCTTCTGCTGCACTTCCTTATGGTGGTGGCTCACCTCCTCTGACACTGCCTCTCCTGCTGCACTTTCTTATGGTGGTGGCTCACCCCCTCTGACACTGCCTCTTCCGCTGCACTTCCTTATGGTGGTGGCTCACCCCCTCTGACACTGCCTCTTCTGCTGCACTTCCTTATGGTGGTGGCTCACCCCCTCTGACACTGCCTCTCCTGCTGCACTTTCTTATGGTGGTGGCTCACCCCCTCTGACACTGCCTCTCCTGCTGCACTATCTTATGGTGGTGGCTCACCCCCTCTGACACTGCCTCTCCTGCTGCACTTTCTTATGGAGGTGGCTCACCCCCTCTGACACTGCCTCTCCTGCTGCACTATCTTATGGTGGTGGCTCACACCCTCTGACACTGCCTCTCCTGCTGCACTTTCTTATGGTAGTGGCTCACCCCCTCTGACACTGCCTCTCCTGCTGCACTATCTTATGGTGGTGGCTCACCCCCTCTGACACTGCCTCTCCTGCTGCACTATTTTATGGTGGTGGCTCACCCCCTCTGACACTGCCTCTCCTGCTGCACTATCTTATGGTGGTGGCTCACCCCCTCTGACACTGCCTCTCCTGCTGCACTTTCTTATGGTGGTGGCTCACCCCCTCTGACACAGCCTCTCCTGCTGCACTATCTTATGGTAGTGGCTCACCCCCTCTGACACTGCCTCTCCTGCTGCACTATCTTATGGTGGTGGCTCACCTCCTCTGACACTGCCTCTCCTGCTGCACTATCTTATGGTGGTGGCTCACCCCCTCTGACACAGCCTCTCCTGCTGCACTATCTTATGGTGGTGGCTCACCCCCTCTGACACTGCCTCTCCTGCTGCACTTTCTTATGGTGGTGACTCACCCCCTCTGACACTGCCTCTCCTCCTGCACTATTTTATGGTGGTGGCTCACCCCCTCTGACACTGCCTCTCCTGCTGCACTTTCTTATGGTGGTGACTCACCCCCTCTGACACTGCCTCTCCTCCTGCACTATTTTATGGTGGTGGCTCACCCCCTCTGACACTGCCTCTCCTGCTGCACTTCCTTATGGTGGTGGCTCACCCCCTCTGACACTGCCTCTCCTTCTGCACTATCTTATGGTGGTGGCTCCCCCCTCTGACACTGCCTCTCCTGCTGTACTTTCTTATGGTGGTGGCTCACCCCCTCTGACACTGCCTCTCCTGCTGCACTTTCTTATGGTGGTGGCTCACCCCCTCTGACACTGCCTCTCCTGCTGCACTTTCTTATGGTGGTGGCTCACCCCCCTGACACTGCCTCTCCTGCTGCACTTTCTTATGGTGGTGGCTCACCCCCTCTGACACCGCCTCTCCTGCTGCACTTTCTTATGGTGGTGGCTCACCCCCTCTGACACTGCCTCTCCTGCTGCACTTTCTTATGGTGGTGGCTCACCCCCTCTGACACTGCCTCTCCTGCTGCACTATCTTATACTGGTGGCTCACCCCCTCTGACACTGCCTCTCCTGCTGCACTATCTTATGGTGGTGGCTCACCCCCTCTGACACTGCCTCTCCTGCTGCACTATCTTATACTGGTGGCTCACCCCCTCTGACACTGCCTCTCCTGCTGCACTATCTTATGGTGGTGGCTCACCCCCTCTGACACTGCCTCTCCTGCTGCACTATCTTATGGTGGTGGCTCACCCCCTCTGACAATGCCTCTCCTGCTGCACTATCTTATGGTGGTGGCTCACCCCCTCTGACACTGCCTCTCCTGCTGCACTATCTTATGGTGGTGGCTCACCCCCTCTGACACTGCCTCTCCTGCTGCACTATCTTATGGTGGTGGCTCACCCCCTCTGACACTGCCTCTCCTGCTGCACTTTCTTATGGTGGTGGCTCACCCCCTCTGACACTGCCTCTCCTGCTGCACTATCTTATGGTGGTGGCTCACCCCCTCTGACACTGCCTCTCCTGCTGCACTTTCTTATGGTGGTGGCTCACCCCCTCTGACACTGCCTCTCCTGCTGCACTATCTTATGGTGGTGGCTCACCCCCTCTGACACTGCCTCTCCTGCTGCACTATCTTATGGTGGTGGCTCACCCCCTCTGACACTGCCTCTCCTGCTGCACTATCTTATGGTGGTGGCTCACCCCCTCTGACACTGCCTCTCCTGCTGCACTATCTTATGGTGGTGGCTCACCCCTTCTGACACTGCCTCTCCTGCTGCTCTATCTTATGGTGGTGGCTCACCCCCTCTGACACTGCCTCTCCTGCTGCACTATCTTATAGTGGTGGCTCACCCCCTCTGACACTGCCTCTCCTGCTGCACTATCTTATAGTGGTGGCTCACCCCCTCTGACACTGCCTCTCCTGCTGCACTATCTTATAGTGGTGGCTCACCCCCTCTGACACTGCCTCTTCTGCTGCACTTTCTTATGGTGGTGGCTCACCCCCTCTGACACTGCCTCTCCTGCTGCACTATCTTATGGTGGTGGCTCACCCCCTCTGACACTGCCTCTCCTGCTGCACTTTCTTATGGTGGTGGCTCACCCCCTCTGACACAGCTTCTCCTGCTGCACTTTCTTATGGTGGTCTGCAACTCTCTCACACCCCCCGCCCCAGTAACAAGCATGGTGGAGGAGTTGGTTTGCGCCTGTCCAACCAATGTTCCTTTACACCAATTCTACTACCACCCATGGCTACTCTCCTCTCTTTTGAGGTGCACTCTGTACGAATATACTCCCCTTCCAACCTCCAACTGGCTGTCATTTATCGCCCCCCAGGGCCAGCCACTGTCTTTTTTGACCATTTCACCACCTGGCTACTACACTTCCTTTCCACCGACATCCCCACCATCATCATGGTTGACTTTAACATCCCCATTGACACTTCCCATTCATCTGTCTCTAAACGTCTAACACTCGCTTCCTCCTTCGGCCTCATCCAATGGTCCTCTGCAGCTACTCACAAAGATGGCCACACGCTGGACCTCATCTTCACTCGTCTCTGTTCCCTATCTAACCTCTCTAACTCTCCTCTCCCCCTATCTGACCACAACCTACTCACATTCTCTTCCCTCTCTTCTCCAAACACACCCCCCCTCCACAATCTTTCACACCCTCGCAGAAATATCAAGCACCACTTTATACAACACCACCATCTCTGCAGCTCTCGAATCAGCTGCCCCCCTTACACACACCAAAACCCGCACAATCAATAGGCAACCCTGGCACACGAGACAGACTAAAGAATTGAGACGGGCTTCCAGAATTGCTGAGCGCAGATGGAGGAGGTCTCATTCCACTGAGCACTTCATTGCATATAAAGAGTCCCTCACCACCTTCAAGTCCACACTCACTGCTGCAAAACAACCCTACTTCTCATCCCTCATATCTTCTCTCTCTCACAACCCTAAACAGCTATTCAACACTTTCACCTCTCTCCTCAGTCCCCCGGCACCACCTCCCTCTCCTCTCCTCCGTCCCCCGGCACCACCTCCCTCTCCTCTCCTCCGTCCCCCAGCACCACCTCCCTCTCCTCTCCTCCGTCCTCCGGCACCACCTCCCTCTCCTCTCCTCCGTCCCCCGGCACCACCTCCCTCTCCTCTCCTCCGTCCTCCAGCACCACATCCCTCTCCTCTCCTCCGTCCTCCAGCACCACCTACCTCTCCTCTCATCCGTCCTCCAGCACCACCTCCCTCTCCTCTCCTCCGTCCCCCGGCACCACCTCCCTCTCCTCTCCTCCGTCCTCCAGCACCACCTCCCTCTCCTCTCATCCGTCCTCCAGCACCACCTCCCTCTCCTCTCCTCCGTCCTCCAGCACCACCTCCCTCTCCTCTCATCCGTCCTCCAGCACCACCTCCCTCTCCTCTCCTCCGTCCCCCGGCACCACCTCCCTCTCCTCTCCTCCGTCCCCCGGCACCACCTCCCTCTCCTCTCCTCCGTCCTCCAGCACCACCTCCCTCTCCTCTCCTCCGTCCTCCAGCACCACCTCCCTCTCCTCTCCTCCGTCCCCCGGCACCACCTTCCTCTCCTCTCCTCCGTCCTCCAGCACCACCTCCCTCTCCTCTCCTCCGTCCTCCAGTACCACCTCCCTCTCCTCTCCTCCGTCCCCCGGCACCACCTCCCTCTCCTCTCCTCTCCTCCGTCCTCCAGCACCACCTCCCTCTCCTCTCCTCCGTCCCCCGGCACCACCTCCCTCTCCTCTCCTCCGTCCTCCAGCACCACCTCCCTCTCCTCTCCTCCGTCCCCCGGCACCACCTCCCTCTCCTCTCCTCCGTCCCCCGGCACCACCTCCCTCTCCTCTCCTCCGTCCTCCAGCACCACCTCCCTCTCCTCTCCTCCGTCCCCCGGCACCACCTCCCTCTCCTCTCCTCCGTCCTCCAGCACCACCTCCCTCTCCTCTCCTCCGTCCCCCGGCACCACCTCCCTCTCCTCTCCTCCGTCCCCCGGCACCACCTCCTTCTCCTCTCCTCTCCTCCGTCCTCCAGCACCACCTCCCTCACCTCTCTTCCGTCCTCCAGCACCACCTCCCTCACCTCTCCTCCGTCCTCCAGCACCACCTCCCTCACCTCTCCTCCGTCCTCCAGCACCACCTCCCTCTCCTCTCCTCCGTCCTCCAGCACCACCTCCTTCTCCTCTCCTCTCCTCCGTCCTCCAGCACCACCTCCCTCTCCTCTCCTCCGTCCTCCGGCACCACCTCCCTCTCCTCTCCTCCGTCCTCCAGCACCACCTCCCTCTCCTCACCTCTCCTCCGTCCTCCAGCACCACCTCCCTCACCTCTCCTCCGTCCTCCAGCACCACCTCCTTCTCCTCTCCTCTCCTCCGTCCTCCAGCACCACCTCCCTCACCTCACCTCTCCTCCGTCCTCCAGCACCACCTCCCTCACCTCTCCTCCGTCCTCCAGCACCACCTCCCTCACCTCACCTCTCCTCCGTCCTCCAGCACCACCTCCCTCACCTCACCTCTCCTCCGTCCTCCAGCACCACCTCCCTCTCCTCTCCTCCGTCCTCCAGCACCACCTCCCTCACCTCACCTCTCCTCCGTCCTCCAGCACCACCTCCCTCTCCTCTCCTCCGTCCTCCAGCACCACCTCCCTCACCTCACCTCTCCTCCGTCCTCCAGCACCACCTCCCTCTCCTCTCCTCCGTCCTCCAGCACCACCTCCCTCTCCTCACCTCTCCTCCGTCCTCCAGCACCACCTCCCTCACCTCTCCTCCGTCCTCCAGCACCACCTCCTTCTCCTCTCCTCTCCTCCGTCCTCCAGCACCACCTCCCTCTCCTCTCCTCCGTCCTCCGGCACCACCTCCCTCTCCTCTCATCTCAGCTGAAGACTTTGCCTCTTTCTTCAAGCAGAATATTGACAACATCAGAGCAAGCTTTGGCCCACAATCACCACAGCCCCTCATCATAGCTACTCATCCCTCTTCCTCCAAATCCAGCTTCTCCACCATGACAGAAAACAATCTCTCCACTCTACTCTCAAGATCACATCTAACCACCTGTGCACTGGACCCGCTCCCATCGCACCTCACCACCTGTGCACTGGACCCGCTCCCATCCCACCTCACCACCTGTGCACTGGACCCGCTCCCATCCCACCTCACCACCTGTGCACTGGACCCGCTCCCATCCCACCTCACCACCTGTGCACTGGACCCGCTCCCATCCCACCTCACCACCTGTGCACTGGACCCGCTCCCATCCCACCTCACCACCTGTGCACTGGACCCGCTCCCATCCCACCTCACCACCTGTGCACTGGACCCGCTCCCATCCCACCTCACCACCTGTGCACTGGACCCGCTCCCATCCCACCTCACCACCTGTGCACTGGACCCGCTCCCATCCCACCTCACCACCTGTGCACTGGACCCGCTCCCATCCCACCTCACCACCTGTGCACTGGACCCGCTCCCATCCCACCTCACCACCTGTGCACTGGACCCGCTCCCATCCCACCTCACCACCTGTGCACTGGACCCGCTCCCATCCCACCTCACCACCTGTGCACTGGACCCGCTCCCATCCCACCTCACCACCTGTGCACTGGACCCGCTCCCATCACATCTCATCCCCAATCTCATCACAGTCTTCATCCAAGCCTTTTCCCATCTCTTCAACCTATCACTATCAACTGGTGTATTCCCTTCATGCTTTAAACATGCCTCCATTACACCCATCCTCAAAAAGCCCTCCCTTGACCCATCCTCTGTGTCAAACTATCGCCCCATATCACTTCTCCCCGATGCCTCAAAACTACTGGAACAGCATGTCCATCTTGAACTGTCCTCACATCTCTCTTCCTGCTCCCTCTTTGACCGGTTACAATCTGGCTTCCGACCACATCATTCTACCGAAACTGCCCTAACCAAAGTCACCAATGATCTACTAACTGCCAAAGCCAAGCGACACTACTCTGTCCTCCTCCTTCTGGACCTGTCCTCTGCCCTCTACATTACTCTGTCCTCCTCCTCCTGGACCTGTCCTCTGCCTTTGACACAGTAGACCACTCCCTTCTACTACAGATTCTCTCATCTCTGGGCATCACAGACTTGGCGCTATCTTGGATCTCCTCATACCTAACTGACTGAACTTTCAGCGTCTCCCATTCTCACACCACTTCCTCATCTCGCCCCCTATCTGTTGCGGTCCCCCAAGGTTCAGTTCTTGGACCCCTGCTGTTCTCCATCTACACCTTCGGCCTGGGACAGCTCATAGAGTCCTACGGCTTCCAGTATCATCTCTATGCTGATGACGCACAGATCTACCTCTCTGGACCTGACATCACCTCTCTACTAACCAGAATCCCACAATGTCTGTCTGCTATTTCATCCTTCTTCTCTGCTCGATCCCTAAAACTGAACATGGACAAAACAGAATTCATTCTTTCATCCTCCTCACTCAACCCCCCCCACCTGACCTATCCATCAATGTCAATGGCTGCCCACTCTCCCCGGTCCCACGTGCTCGCTGCCTCGGAGTAATCCTAGACTCTGATCTCTCTTTCAAGCCACACATCCAAGCCCTCTTCACCTCCTGCCGCCTCCAACTCAAAAATATTTCCCGGATCCGAACATTCCTTTCCCAAGAAGCTGCAAAAACCCTAGTACAAGCCCTTATTATCTCCCGCCTGGATTATTGCAACCTCCTGCTCTGTGGCCTCCCTTCTAACAGTCTCACACCCCTACAATCTATTCTAAACTATGCTGCCCGGCTCATCCATCTGTCCCCCCGCTACTCCCCGACCTCTCCTCTGCCAATCCCTTCACTGGCTTCCCATTGCCCAACGACTCCAGTTCAAAACACTAACCATGACATACAAAGCCATGCACAACCTGTCTCCTCCCTACATCTGTGACCTAGTCTCCCGGTACTGACCTGCACGCAACCTCAGATCCTCACAAGATCTCCTTCTCTACTCCCCTCTCATCTCCTCTTCCCACCATCGCATCCAAGATTTCTCCCGTGCCTCCCCCATACTCTAGAATGCTCTACTCCAGCACATCAGACTCTCTCCTACCGTGGAAATCTTCAAGAGGAACCTGAAGACCCACCTCTTCCGACAAGCCTACAACCTACAATAACCCTCAGGCTATGTGCGCTTTAAATCGCTGCAGAAATGTCCATAGTGAAGCCGATTCCATGCGCTCTGCCTGCAGCTCCTCCCATAGACAGAGCAGGAGCTGCCTGCAAAGCGCACGGAAGAAGTGACATGTCACTTCTTAGAACGCAGCGCTTCGGCAATAGCCGAAGCGCTGCGCTCTAAAACGCCACGTGCGCACGGCCCCTGCACAATCTCCATAGACTGTGCAGGGGACGCAGGACGCATGCAGTTACGCTGCGCTACAAAGCGCAGCGTAACTGCATACATTTGCGCAACGTGCGCACATAGCCTCAGTCTGATACAGCGCCGCACAATCAGCTCTACCCTCACCTACTGTATCCTCACCTATCCCTGTAGACTGTGAGCCCTCGCGGGCAGGGTCCTCTCTCCTCCTGTAGACTGTGAGCCTCGCGGGCAGGGTCCTCTCTCCTCCTGTAGACTGTGAACCCTCGCGGGCAGGGTCCTCTCTCCTCCTGTAGACTGTGAGCCCTCGCGGGCAGGGTCCTCTCTCCTCCTGTAGACTGTGAGGCCTTGCGGGCAGGGTCCTCTCTCCTCCTGTAGACTGTGAGCCCTCGCGGGCAGGGTCCTCTCTCCTCCTGTAGACTGTGAGCCCTCGCGGGCAGGGTCCTCTCTCCTCCTGTAGACTGTGAGCCCTCGCGGGCAGGGTCCTCTCTCCTCCTGTAGACTGTGAGCCCTCGCGGGCAGGGTCCTCTCTCCTCCTGTAGACTGTGAGCCCTCGCGGGCAGGGTCCTCTCTCCTCCTGTAGACTGTGAGCCCTCGCGGGCAGGGACCTCTCTCCTCCTGTAGACTGTGAGCCCTCGCGGGCAGGGTCCTCTCTCCTCCTGTAGACTGTGAGCCCTCGCGGGCAGGGTCCTCTCTCCTCCTGTAGACTGTGAGCCCTCGCGGGCAGGGTCCTCTCTCCTCCTGTAGACTGTGAGCCCTCGCGGGCAGGGACCTCTCTCCTCCTGTAGACTGTGAGCCCTCGCGGGCAGGGTCATCTCTCCTCCTGTAGACTGTGAGCCCTCGCGGGCAGGGTCCTCTCTCCTCCTGTAGACTGTGAGCCCTCGCGGGCAGGGACCTCTCTCCTCTTGTAGACTGTGAGCCCTCGCGGGCAGGGACCTCTCTCCTCCTGTAGACTGTGAGCCCTCGCGGGCAGGGACCTCTCTCCTCCTGTAGACTGTGAGCCCTTGCGGGCAGGGTCCTCTCTCCTCCTGTAGACTGTGAGCCCTCGCGGGCAGGGTCCTCTCTCCTCCTGTAGACTGTGAGCCTCGCGGGCAGGGTCCTCTCTCCTCCTGTAGACTGTGAGGCCTCGCGGGCAGGGTCCTCTCTCCTCCTGTAGACTGTGAGCCCTCGCGGGCAGGGTCCTCTCTCCTCCTGTAGACTGTGAGCCCTCGCGGGCAGGGTCCTCTCTCCTCCTGTAGACTGTGAGCCCTCGCGGGCAGGGACCTCTCTCCTCCTGTAGACTGTGAGCCCTCGCGGGCAGGGTCCTCTCTCCTCCTGTAGACTGTGAGCCCTCGCGGGCAGGGTCCTCTCTCCTCCTGTAGACTGTGAGCCCTCGCGGGCAGGGTCCTCTCTCCTCCTGTAGACTGTGAGCCCTCGCGGGCAGGGTCCTCTCTCCTCCTGTAGACTGTGAGCCCTCGCGGGCAGGGTCCTCTCTCCTCCTGTAGACTGTGAGCCCTCGCGGGCAGGGACCTCTCTCCTCCTGTAGACTGTGAGCCCTCGCGGGCAGGGTCCTCTCTCCTCCTGTAGACTGTGAGCCCTCGCGGGCAGGGTCCTCTCTCCTCCTGTAGACTGTGAGCCCTCGCGGGCAGGGTCCTCTCTCCTCCTGTAGACTGTGAGCCCTCGCGGGCAGGGTCCTCTCTCCTCCTGTAGACTGTGAGCCCTCGCGGGCAGGGACCTCTCTCCTCCTGTAGAGTGTGAGCCCTCGCGGGCAGGGTCCTCTCTCCTCCTGTAGACTGTGAGCCCTCGCGGGCAGGGTCCTCTCTCCTCCTGTAGACTGTGAGCCCTCGCGGGCAGGGACCTCTCTCCTCTTGTAGACTGTGAGCCCTCGCGGGCAGGGACCTCTCTCCTCCTGTAGACTGTGAGCCCTCGCGGGCAGGGACCTCTCTCCTCCTGTAGACTGTGAGCCCTTGCGGGCAGGGTCCTCTCTCCTCCTGTAGACTGTGAGCCCTTGCGGGCAGGGTCCTCTCTCCTCCTGTAGACTGTGAGCCTCGCGGGCAGGGTCCTCTCTCCTCCTGTAGACTGTGAGCCCTCGCGGGCAGGGTCCTCTCTCCTCCTGTAGACTGTGAGGCCTCGCGGGCAGGGTCCTCTCTCCTCCTGTAGACTGTGAGCCCTCGCGGGCAGGGTCCTCTCTCCTCCTGTAGACTGTGAGCCCTCGCGGGCAGGGTCCTCTCTCCTCCTGTAGACTGTGAGCCCTCGCGGGCAGGGACCTCTCTCCTCCTGTAGACTGTGAGCCCTCGCGGGCAGGGTCCTCTCTCCTCCTGTAGACTGTGAGCCCTCGCGGGCAGGGTCCTCTCTCCTCCTGTAGACTGTGAGCCCTCGCGGGCAGGGTCCTCTCTCCTCCTGTAGACTGTGAGCCCTCGCGGGCAGGGTCCTCTCTCCTCCTGTAGACTGTGAGCCCTCGCGGGCAGGGTCCTCTCTCCTCCTGTAGACTGTGAGCCCTCGCGGGCAGTGTCCTCTCTCCTCCTGTAGACTGTGAGCCCTCGCGGGCAGGGTCCTCTCTCCTCCTGTAGACTGTGAGCCCTCGCGGGCAGGGACCTCTCTCCTCCTGTAGACTGTGAGCCCTCGCAGGCAGGGACCTCTCTCCTCCTGTAGACTGTGAGCCCTCGCGGGCAGGGACCTCTCTCCTCCTGTAGACTGTGAGCCCTCGCGGGCAGGGACCTCTCTCCTCCTGTAGACTGTGAGCCCTCGCGGGTAGGGACCTCTCTCCTCCTGTAGACTGTGAGCCCTCGCGGGCAGGGTCCTCTCTCCTCCTGTAGACTGTGAGCCCTCGCGGGCAGGGTCCTCTCTCCTCCTGTAGACTGTGAGCCCTCGCGGTCAGGGACCTCTCTCCTCCTGTAGACTGTGAGCCCTCGCGGGCAGGGACCTCTCTCCTCCTGTAGACTGTGAGCCCTCGCAGGCAGGGACCTCTCTTCTCCTGTAGACTGTGAACCCTCGCGGGCAGGGTCCTCTCTCCTCCTGTAGACTGTGAGCCCTCGCGGGCAGGGTCCTCTCTCCTCCTGTAGACTGTGAGCCCTCGCGGGCAGGGTCCTCTCTCCTCCTGTAGACTGTGAGCCCTCGCGGGCAGTGTCCTCTCTCCTCCTGTAGACTGTGAGCCCTCGCGGGCAGGGTCCTCTCTCCTCCTGTAGACCGTGAGCCCTCGCGGGCAGGGACCTCTCTCCTCCTGTAGACTGTGAGCCCTCGCGGGCAGGGACCTCTCTCCTCCTGTAGACTGTGAGCCCTCGCGGGCAGGGACCTCTCTCCTCCTGTAGACTGTGAGCCCTCGCGGGCAGGGACCTCTCTCCTCCTGTAGACTGTGAGCCCTCGCGGGCAGGGACCTCTCTCCTCCTGTAGACTGTGAGCCCTCGCGGGCAGGGTCCTCTCTCCTCCTGTAGACTGTGAGCCCTCGCGGGCAGGGTCCTCTCTCCTCCTGTAGACTGTGAGCCCTCGCGGGCAGGGACCTCTCTCCTCCTGTAGACTGTGAGCCCTCGCGGACAGGGACCTCTCTCCTCCTGTAGACTGTGAGCCCTCGCAGGCAGGGACCTCTCTTCTCCTGTAGACTGTGAACCCTCGCGGGCAGGGTCCTCTCTCCTCCTGTAGACTGTGAGCCCTCGCGGGCAGGGTCCTCTCTCCTCCTGTAGACTGTGAGCCCTCGCGGGCAGGGTCCTCTCTCCTCCTGTAGACTGTGAGCCCTCGCGGGCAGGGTCCTCTCTCCTCCTGTAGACTGTGAGCCCTCGCGGGCAGGGTCCTCTCTCCTCCTGTAGACTGTGAGCCCTCGCGGGCAGGGACCTCTCTCCTCCTGTAGACTGTGAGCCCTCGCGGGCAGGGTCATCTCTCCTCCTGTAGACTGTGAGCCCTCGCGGGCAGGGTCCTCTCTCCTCCTGTAGACTGTGAGCCCTCGCGGGCAGGGACCTCTCTCCTCTTGTAGACTGTGAGCCCTCGCGGGCAGGGACCTCTCTCCTCCTGTAGACTGTGAGCCCTCGCGGGCAGGGACCTCTCTCCTCCTGTAGACTGTGAGCCCTTGCGGGCAGGGTCCTCTCTCCTCCTGTAGACTGTGAGCCCTCGCGGGCAGGGTCCTCTCTCCTCCTGTAGACTGTGAGCCTCGCGGGCAGGGTCCTCTCTCCTCCTGTAGACTGTGAGCCCTCGCGGGCAGGGTCCTCTCTCCTCCTGTAGACTGTGAGGCCTCGCGGGCAGGGTCCTCTCTCCTCCTGTAGACTGTGAGCCCTCGCGGGCAGGGTCCTCTCTCCTCCTGTAGACTGTGAGCCCTCGCGGGCAGGGTCCTCTCTCCTCCTGTAGACTGTGAGCCCTCGCGGGCAGGGACCTCTCTCCTCCTGTAGACTGTGAGCCCTCGCGGGCAGGGTCCTCTCTCCTCCTGTAGACTGTGAGCCCTCGCGGGCAGGGTCCTCTCTCCTCCTGTAGACTGTGAGCCCTCGCGGGCAGGGTCCTCTCTCCTCCTGTAGACTGTGAGCCCTCGCGGGCAGGGTCCTCTCTCCTCCTGTAGACTGTGAGCCCTCGCGGGCAGGGTCCTCTCTCCTCCTGTAGACTGTGAGCCCTCGCGGGCAGGGACCTCTCTCCTCCTGTAGACTGTGAGCCCTCGCGGGCAGGGTCCTCTCTCCTCCTGTAGACTGTGAGCCCTCGCGGGCAGGGTCCTCTCTCCTCCTGTAGACTGTGAGCCCTCGCGGGCAGGGTCCTCTCTCCTCCTGTAGACTGTGAGCCCTCGCGGGCAGGGTCCTCTCTCCTCCTGTAGACTGTGAGCCCTCGCGGGCAGGGACCTCTCTCCTCCTGTAGAGTGTGAGCCCTCGCGGGCAGGGTCCTCTCTCCTCCTGTAGACTGTGAGCCCTCGCGGGCAGGGTCCTCTCTCCTCCTGTAGACTGTGAGCCCTCGCGGGCAGGGACCTCTCTCCTCTTGTAGACTGTGAGCCCTCGCGGGCAGGGACCTCTCTCCTCCTGTAGACTGTGAGCCCTCGCGGGCAGGGACCTCTCTCCTCCTGTAGACTGTGAGCCCTTGCGGGCAGGGTCCTCTCTCCTCCTGTAGACTGTGAGCCCTTGCGGGCAGGGTCCTCTCTCCTCCTGTAGACTGTGAGCCTCGCGGGCAGGGTCCTCTCTCCTCCTGTAGACTGTGAGCCCTCGCGGGCAGGGTCCTCTCTCCTCCTGTAGACTGTGAGGCCTCGCGGGCAGGGTCCTCTCTCCTCCTGTAGACTGTGAGCCCTCGCGGGCAGGGTCCTCTCTCCTCCTGTAGACTGTGAGCCCTCGCGGGCAGGGTCCTCTCTCCTCCTGTAGACTGTGAGCCCTCGCGGGCAGGGACCTCTCTCCTCCTGTAGACTGTGAGCCCTCGCGGGCAGGGTCCTCTCTCCTCCTGTAGACTGTGAGCCCTCGCGGGCAGGGTCCTCTCTCCTCCTGTAGACTGTGAGCCCTCGCGGGCAGGGTCCTCTCTCCTCCTGTAGACTGTGAGCCCTCGCGGGCAGGGTCCTCTCTCCTCCTGTAGACTGTGAGCCCTCGCGGGCAGGGTCCTCTCTCCTCCTGTAGACTGTGAGCCCTCGCGGGCAGTGTCCTCTCTCCTCCTGTAGACTGTGAGCCCTCGCGGGCAGGGTCCTCTCTCCTCCTGTAGACTGTGAGCCCTCGCGGGCAGGGACCTCTCTCCTCCTGTAGACTGTGAGCCCTCGCAGGCAGGGACCTCTCTCCTCCTGTAGACTGTGAGCCCTCGCGGGCAGGGACCTCTCTCCTCCTGTAGACTGTGAGCCCTCGCGGGCAGGGACCTCTCTCCTCCTGTAGACTGTGAGCCCTCGCGGGTAGGGACCTCTCTCCTCCTGTAGACTGTGAGCCCTCGCGGGCAGGGTCCTCTCTCCTCCTGTAGACTGTGAGCCCTCGCGGGCAGGGTCCTCTCTCCTCCTGTAGACTGTGAGCCCTCGCGGTCAGGGACCTCTCTCCTCCTGTAGACTGTGAGCCCTCGCGGGCAGGGACCTCTCTCCTCCTGTAGACTGTGAGCCCTCGCAGGCAGGGACCTCTCTTCTCCTGTAGACTGTGAACCCTCGCGGGCAGGGTCCTCTCTCCTCCTGTAGACTGTGAGCCCTCGCGGGCAGGGTCCTCTCTCCTCCTGTAGACTGTGAGCCCTCGCGGGCAGGGTCCTCTCTCCTCCTGTAGACTGTGAGCCCTCGCGGGCAGTGTCCTCTCTCCTCCTGTAGACTGTGAGCCCTCGCGGGCAGGGTCCTCTCTCCTCCTGTAGACCGTGAGCCCTCGCGGGCAGGGACCTCTCTCCTCCTGTAGACTGTGAGCCCTCGCGGGCAGGGACCTCTCTCCTCCTGTAGACTGTGAGCCCTCGCGGGCAGGGACCTCTCTCCTCCTGTAGACTGTGAGCCCTCGCGGGCAGGGACCTCTCTCCTCCTGTAGACTGTGAGCCCTCGCGGGCAGGGACCTCTCTCCTCCTGTAGACTGTGAGCCCTCGCGGGCAGGGTCCTCTCTCCTCCTGTAGACTGTGAGCCCTCGCGGGCAGGGTCCTCTCTCCTCCTGTAGACTGTGAGCCCTCGCGGGCAGGGACCTCTCTCCTCCTGTAGACTGTGAGCCCTCGCGGGCAGGGACCTCTCTCCTCCTGTAGACTGTGAGCCCTCGCAGGCAGGGACCTCTCTTCTCCTGTAGACTGTGAACCCTCGCGGGCAGGGTCCTCTCTCCTCCTGTAGACTGTGAGCCCTCGCGGGCAGGGTCCTCTCTCCTCCTGTAGACTGTGAGCCCTCGCGGGCAGGGTCCTCTCTCCTCCTGTAGACTGTGAGCCCTCGCGGGCAGTGTCCTCTCTCCTCCTGTAGACTGTGAGCCCTCGCGGGCAGGGTCCTCTCTCCTCCTGTAGACCGTGAGCCCTCGCGGGCAGGGACCTCTCTCCTCCTGTAGACTGTGAGCCCTCGCGGGCAGGGACCTCTCTCCTCCTGTAGACTGTGAGCCCTCGCGGGCAGGGACCTCTCTCCTCCTGTAGACTGTGAGCCCTCGCGGGCAGGGACCTCTCTCCTCCTGTAGACTGTGAGCCCTCGCGGGCAGGGACCTCTCTCCTCCTGTAGACTGTGAGCCCTCGCGGGCAGGGTCCTCTCTCCTCCTGTAGACTGTGAGCCCTCGCGGGCAGGGTCCTCTCTCCTCCTGTAGACTGTGAGCCCTCGCGGGCAGGGACCTTTCTCCTCCTGTAGACTGTGAGCCCTCGTGGGCAGGGACCTCTCTCCTCCTGTAGACTGTGAGCCCTCGCAGGCAGGGACCTCTCTTCTCCTGTAGACTGTGAACCCTCGCGGGCAGGGTCCTCTCTCCTCCTGTAGACTGTGAGCCCTCGCGGGCAGGGTCCTCTCTCCTCCTGTAGACTGTGAGCCCTCGCGGGCAGGGTCCTCTCTCCTCCTGTAGACTGTGAGCCCTCGCGGGCAGGGTCCTCTCTCCTCCTGTACCTGTCTGTGCCTTGTATTGTTTATGATTATTGTACTTGTCCCTATTATGTATACCCCTTTCACATGTAAAGCGCCGTGGAATTGATGGCGCTATAATAATAAATAATAATAATAATAATAATACTACTAATAATAATAGATACACGGCTCAGCAGACAGTATCACACAGGGGAGGATTAGATACACGGCTCAGCAGACAGCATCACACAGGAGAGGATTAGATACATGGCTCAGCAGACAGTATCACACAGGGGAGGATTAGATACACGGCTCAGCAGACAGTATCACACAGGGGAGGATTAGATACACAGCTCAGCAGACAGTATCACACAGGAGAGGATTAGATACACGGCTCAGCAGACAGTATCACACAGGAGAGGATTAGATACACAGCTCAGCAGACAGTATCACACAGGAGAGGATTAGATACATGGCTCAGCAGACAGTATCACACAGGGGAGGATTAGATACACGGCTTAGCAGACAGTATCACACAGGGGAGGATTAGATACACGGCTCAGCAGACAGTATCACACAGGAGAGGATTAGATACACGGCTCAGCAGACAGTATCACACAGGAGAGGATTAGATACACGGCTCAGCAGACGGTATCATACAGGAGAGGATTAGATGCACAGCTCAGCAGACGGTATCACACAGGATATGAATAGATACACGGCTCAGCAGACAGTATAACACGGGAGGATTAGATACACGGCTCAGCAGACAGTATCACACAGGAGAGGATTAGATACACAGCTCAGCAGACAGTATCACACAGGAGAGGATTAGATACATGGCTCAGCAGACAGTATCACACAGGGGAGGATTAGATACACGGCTCAGCAGACAGTATCACACAGGGGAGGATTAGATACACAGCTCAGCAGACAGTATCACACAGGAGAGGATTAGATACACAGCTCAGCAGACAGTATCACACAGGAGAGGATTAGATACATGGCTCAGCAGACAGTATCACACAGGGGAGGATTAGATACACGGCTTAGCAGACAGTATCACACAGGGGAGGATTAGATACACGGCTCAGCAGACAGTATCACACAGGAGAGGATTAGATACACGGCTCAGCAGACAGTATCACACAGGAGAGGATTAGATACACGGCTCAGCAGACAGTATCACACAGGGGAGGATTAGATACACGGCTCAGCAGACAGCATCACACAGGAGAGGATTAGATACATGGCTCAGCAGACAGTATCACACAGGGGAGGATTAGATACACGGCTCAGCAGACAGTATCACACAGGGGAGGATTAGATACACAGCTCAGCAGACAGTATCACACAGGAGAGGATTAGATACACAGCTCAGCAGACAGTATCACACAGGAGAGGATTAGATACATGGCTCAGCAGACAGTATCACACAGGGGAGGATTAGATACACGGCTTAGCAGACAGTATCACACAGGGGAGGATTAGATACACGGCTCAGCAGACAGTATCACACAGGAGAGGATTAGATACACGGCTCAGCAGACAGTATCACACAGGAGAGGATTAGATACACGGCTCAGCAGACGGTATCATACAGGAGAGGATTAGATGCACAGCTCAGCAGACGGTATCACACAGGATATGAATAGATACACGGCTCAGCAGACAGTATCACACGGGAGGATTAGATACACGGCTCAGCAGACAGTATCACACAGGAGAGGATTAGATACACAGCTCAGCAGACAGTATCACACAGGAGAGGATTAGATACATGGTTCAGCAGACAGTATCACACAGGGGAGGATTAGATACACGGCTCAGCAGACAGTATCACACAGGGGAGGATTAGATACACAGCTCAGCAGACAGTATCACACAGGAGAGGATTAGATACACAGCTCAGCAGACAGTATCACACAGGAGAGGATTAGATACATGGCTCAGCAGACAGTATCACACAGGGGAGGATTAGATACACGGCTTAGCAGACAGTATCACACAGGGGAGGATTAGATACACGGCTCAGCAGACAGTATCACACAGGAGAGGATTAGATACACGGCTCAGCAGACAGTATCACACAGGAGAGGATTAGATACACGGCTCAGCAGACGGTATCATACAGGAGAGGATTAGATGCACAGCTCAGCAGACGGTATCACACAGGATATGAATAGATACACGGCTTAGCAGACAGTATCACACGGGAGGATTAGATACACGGCTCAGCAGACAGTATCACACAGGAGAGGATTAGATACACAGCTCAGCAGACAGTATCACACAGGAGAGGATTAGATACACAGCTCAGCAGACAGTATCACACAGGAGAGGATTAGATACACGGCTCAGCAGACAGTATCACACGGGAGAGGATTAGATACACGGCTTAGCAGACAGTATCACACAGGGGAGGATTAGATACACAGCTCAGCAGACAGTATCACACAGGAGAGGATTAGATACACGGCTCAGCAGACAGTATCACACGGGAGGATTAGATACACGGCTCAGCAGACAGTATCACACAGGAGAGGATTAGATATAGCTCAGCAGACAGTATCACACAGGAGAGGATTAGATACACAGCTCAGCAGACAGTATCACACAGGAGAGGATTAGATACACGGCTCAGCAGACAGTATCACACAGGGGAGGATTAGATACACGGCTTAGCAGACAGTATCACACAGGGGAGGATTAGATACACAGCTCAGCAGACAGTATCACACAGGAGAGGATTAGATACACGGCTCAGCAGACAGTATCACACGGGAGGATTAGATACACGGCTCAGCAGACAGTATCACACAGGAGAGGATTAGATACACGGCTCAGCAGACAGTATCACACAGGGGAGGATTAGATACACGGCTTAGCAGACAGTATCACACAGGGGAGGATTAGATACACGGCTCAGCAGACAGTATCACACAGGAGAGGATTAGATACACGGCTCAGCAGACAGTATCACACAGGAGAGGATTAGATACACAGCTCAGCAGACAGTATCACACAGGAGAGGATTAGATACATGGCTCAGCAGACAGTATCACACAGGGGAGGATTAGATACACGGCTTAGCAGACAGTATCACACAGGGGAGGATTAGATACACGGCTCAGCAGACAGTATCACACAGGAGAGGATTAGATACACGGCTCAGCAGACAGTATCACACAGGAGAGGATTAGATACACGGCTCAGCAGACGGTATCATACAGGAGAGGATTAGATGCACAGCTCAGCAGACGGTATCACACAGGATATGAATAGATACACGGCTCAGCAGACAGTATCACACGGGAGGATTAGATACACGGCTCAGCAGACAGTATCACACAGGAGAGGATTAGATACACAGCTCAGCAGACAGTATCACACAGGAGAGGATTAGATACACGGCTCAGCAGACAGTATCACACAGGAGAGGATTAGATACACGGCTCAGCAGACAGTATCACACAGGAGAGGATTAGATACACTGCTCAGCAGACAGTATCACACAGGAGAGGATTAGATACACGGCTCAGCAGACAGTATCACACAGGAGAGGATTAGATACACGGCTCAGCAGACAGTATCACACAGGAGAGGATTAGATACACGGCTCAGCAGACAGTATCACACAGGACAGGATTAGATACACAGCTCAGCAGACAGTATCACACAGGAGAGGATTAGATACACGGCTCAGCAGACAGTATCACACAGGACAGGATTAGATACACGGGATACAATGATACAGATGTTTGGGTGCGGCGGTAGCTATGGACAATGCCCGGTCAGTGCCCAGTGGATGGGCACACCGTATTGATGGGTCTGTGGTCGGGGCGGACCCCCGCTTGTCCTCTCTGGTGTCAGGCCCTATTGTGCTGCGCTGTCAGTAACTCTTCCTGACACATGGCGATGGTTAATGGCCGCCTGGCAGGACAGTGGCTTCATCAATATGGATAAAGCCGGGCAGATTAGTATCGGGCGTGTGCTCTTCGGAGCCGAGTCCGGGCCATTGGGTCAGTAGAGTGGAGGGAAGCCGCAGTCTCCGCGTTCCCTGAAAATGACTAATGTGTCTGAAAGTGGAAAATGTCCTGTCACATCCTTGTCAGGCGGAGCGGCTAATCTGAAGGCTGCCATCGCCATGCTCCAGTCACACAGGAGGCTGCTAGTTAAAAGGCTTTTATTTCAAGGCTTGGTGCCTCACAACCGGCCCCTCCATCATTAAAGTGACACTGAAAGTAGAAAGAGATTATGTTTGGGAAAGTGACTGACCTGTCGCTGTCAGCGCCGCCGCCTCACAGAAAGAACTGCTCCTCGTCCCTGATATCTTCCTAAATGGACGCCTCGTCCCCACCGGAGACACAATTATCACTGGAACCTGCACACTCTCCAGATGCAGGAAGCGATTCCGTGTCTACCTTACAAATGATACATTGCATCGTCCTGAGTGACAACGGAAGATTCTGCCGATTATTCTACGGACACTTCCAGGTGGAATGAAGAACGGCGCCGGGTTACAATGTAACAAACGTTAACCCTTAACTCTGCATAGATATACAATTGCTCTGTGTTTATGGGCATCAGTTCGGTCACTGCCCCTCAGCTGTCCGCTGATTCCACTGGCCTCCCCGGTCCTCCGCCCTCGCTGGCCTCCCCGGTCCTCCGCCCTCGCTGGCCTCCCCGGTCCTCCGCCCTCGCTGGCCTCCCCGGTCCTCCGCCCTCGCTGGCCTCCCCGGTCCTCCGCCCTCGCTGGCCTCCCCGGTCCTCCCCTCTCGCTGGCCTCCCCGGTCCTCCGCCCTCGCTGGCCTCCCCGGTCCTCCACCCTTGCTGGCCTCCCCGGTCCTCCGCCCTCGCTGGCCTCCCCGGTCCTCCACCCTCGCTGGCCTCCCCGGTCCTCCACCCTCGCTGGCCTCCCCGGTCCTCCACCCTCGCTGGCCTCCCCATTCCTCTGCCCTCCCTGGACTCCCCGGTCCTCCGCCCTCCCTGGACTCCCCTGTCCTCAGCCCTCACTGGACTCCCCCGTCCTCCGCCCTCCCTGGACTCCCCCGTCCTCCGCCCTCGCTGGACTCCCCGGTCCTCTGCCCTCCCTGGACTCCCCGGTTCTCCGCCCTCACTGGACTCCCCCAGTCCTCCGCCCTCCCTGGACTCCCCGGTCATCTGCTCTCGCTTGACTTCCCGGTCCTCCGCCCTCCCTGGACTCCCCCGTCCTCCGACCTCACTGGACTCCCCGGTCCTCCGCTCTCGCTGAACTCCCTGGTCCTCCGCCCTCACCGGACTCTCGGTCCTCCGCCCTCGCTGGCCTCCCCGGTCCTCCACCCTTGCTGGCCTCCCCGGTCCTCCGCCCTCGCTGGACTCCCCCGTCCTTTGCGCTCGCTGGACTCCCCGGTCCTCTGCCCTTGCTGGACTCCCCGTTCCTCCGCCATCGCTGGCCTCCCCGGTCCTCCACCCTCCCTGGACTCCCCGGTCCTCCGCCCTCGCTGGACTCCCCATTCCTCTGCCCTCCCTGGACTCCCCGGTCCTCCGCCCTCCCTGGACTCCCCTGTCCTCAGCCCTCACTGGACTCCCCCGTCCTCCGCCCTCCCTGGACTCCCCCGTCCTCCGCCCTCGCTGGACTCCCCGGTCCTCTGCCCTCCCTGGACTCCCCGGTTCTCCGCCCTCACTGGACTCCCCCAGTCCTCCGCCCTCCCTGGACTCCCCGGTCATCTGCTCTCGCTTGACTTCCCGGTCCTCCGCCCTCCCTGGACTCCCCCGTCCTCCGACCTCACTGGACTCCCCGGTCCTCCGCTCTCGCTGAACTCCCTGGTCCTCCGCCCTCACCGGACTCTCGGTCCTCCGCCCTCGCTGGCCTCCCCGGTCCTCCACCCTTGCTGGCCTCCCCGGTCCTCCGCCCTCGCTGGACTCCCCCGTCCTTTGCGCTCGCTGGACTCCCCCGTCCTCCGCGCTCGCTGGACTCCCCCGTCCTTTGCGCTCGCTGGACTCCCCCGTCCTCCGCGCTCGCTGGACTCCCCCGTCCTCTGCTCTCGCTGGACTCCCCGGTCCTCCGCCATCGCTGGCCTCCCCGGTCCTCCGCCCTCCCTGGACTCCCCGGTCCTCCGCCCTCGCTGGACTCCCCCGTCCTTTGCGCTCGCTGGACTCCCCCGTCCTCCGCGCTTGCTGGACTCCCCCGTCCTTTGCGCTCGCTGGACTCCCCGGTCCTCTGCCCTTGCTGGACTCCCCGTTCCTCCGCCATCGCTGGCCTCCCCGGTCCTCCACCCTCCCTGGACTCCCCGGTCCTCCGCCCTCGCTGGACTCCCCATTCCTCTGCCCTCCCTGGACTCCCCGGTCCTCCGCCCTCCCTGGACTCCCCTGTCCTCAGCCCTCACTGGACTCCCCCGTCCTCCGCCCTCCCTGGACTCCCCCGTCCTCCGCCCTCGCTGGACTCCCCGGTCCTCTGCCCTCCCTGGACTCCCCGGTTCTCCGCCCTCACTGGACTCCCCCAGTCCTCCGCCCTCCCTGGACTCCCCGGTCATCTGCTCTCGCTTGACTTCCCGGTCCTCCGCCCTCCCTGGACTCCCCCGTCCTCCGACCTCACTGGACTCCCCGGTCCTCCGCTCTCGCTGAACTCCCTGGTCCTCCGCCCTCACCGGACTCTCGGTCCTCCGCCCTCGCTGGCCTCCCCGGTCCTCCACCCTTGCTGGCCTCCCCGGTCCTCCGCCCTCGCTGGACTCCCCCGTCCTTTGCGCTCGCTGGACTCCCCCGTCCTCCGCGCTCGCTGGACTCCCCCGTCCTTTGCGCTCGCTGGACTCCCCCGTCCTCCGCACTCGCTGGACTCCCCCGTCCTCTGCTCTCGCTGGACTCCCCGGTCCTCCGCCATCGCTGGCCTCCCCGGTCCTCCGCCCTCCCTGGACTCCCCGGTCCTCCGCCCTCGCTGGACTCCCCCGTCCTTTGCGCTCGCTGGACTCCCCCGTCCTCCGCGCTTGCTGGACTCCCCCGTCCTTTGCGCTCGCTGGACTCCCCGGTCCTCCGCGCTTGCTGGACTCCCCGGTCCTCTGCCCTTGCTGGACTCCCCGTTCCTCCGCCATCGCTGGCCTCCCCGGTCCTCTACCCTCCCTGGACTCCCCGGTCCTCCGCCCTCGCTGGACTCCCCATTCCTCTGCCCTCCCTGGACTCCCCTGTCCTCAGCCCTCACTGGACTCCCCCGTCCTCCACCCTCCCTGGACTCCCCCGTCCTCCGCCCTCGCTGGACTCCCCGGTCCTCTGCCCTCCCTGGACTCCCCGGTTCTCCGCCCTCACTGGACTCCCCCAGTCCTCCGCCCTCCCTGGACTCCCCCGTCCTCCGACCTCACTGGACTCCCCGGTCCTCCGCTCTCGCTGAACTCCCTGGTCCTCCGCCCTCACCGGACTCTCGGTCCTCCGCGCTCGCTGGACTCCCCGGTCCTCTGCCCTCACTGGACTCCCCGGTCCTCCGTGCTTGCTGGACTCTCCGGTCCATTGCCCTCCCTGGACTCCCCCGTCCTCCGCCCTCGCTGGACTCCCCCGTCCTCCGCCCTCGCGGGACTCCCCGGTCCTCTGCCCTTGCTGGACTCCCCCGTCCTCCGCGCTTGCTGGACTCCCCGGTCCTCCGCGCTCGCTGGACTCCCCGGTCCTCCGCCCTCGCTGGCCTCCCCGGTCCTCCGCGCTCGCTGCACTCCCCGGTCCTCCGTGCTTGCTGGACTCTCCGGTCCATTTCCCTCCCTGGACTCCCCCGTCCTCCGCGCTCGCTGCACTCCCTGGTCCTCCGCGCTCGCTGCACTCCCCGGTCCTCCGTGCTTGCTGGACTCTCCGGTCCATTTCCCTCCCTGGACTCCCCCGTCCTCCGCGCTCGCTGCACTCCCTGGTCCTCCGCGCTCGCTGCACTCCCTGGTCCTCCGCCCTCTCTGTACTCCCTGGTCCTCCGCGCTCGCTGGCCTCCCCGGTCCTCCGCGCTCGCTGGACTCCCCGGTCCTCCGCCCTCGCTGGCCTCCCCGGTCCTCCGCCCTCGCTGGCCTCCCCGGTCCTCCGCCCTCGCTGGGCTCCCCGGTCCTCTGCCCTTGCTGGACTCCCCCGTCCTCCGCGCTTGCTGGACTCCCCGGTCCTCCGCGCTCGCTGGCCTCCCCGGTCCTCCGCCCTCGCTGGACTCCCCCGTCCTCCGCCCTCGCTGGACTCCCCGGTCCTCCGCGCTCGCTGCACTCCCTGGTCCTCCGCGCTCGCTGGCCTCCCCGGTCCTCCGCCCTCGCTGCACTCCCCGGTCCTCCGCGCTCGCTGCACTCCCTGGTCCTCCGCGCTCGCTGCACTCCCCGGTCCTCCGTGCTTGCTGGACTCTCCGGTCCATTTCCCTCCCTGGACTCCCCCGTCCTCCGCGCTCGCTGCACTCCCCGGTCCTCCGCGCTCGCTGCACTCCCTGGTCCTCCGCGCTCGCTGGCCTCCCCGGTCCTCCGCCCTCGCTGCACTCCCCGGTCCTCCGCGCTCGCTGCACTCCCTGGTCCTCCGCGCTCGCTGCACTCCCCGGTCCTCCGTGCTTGCTGGACTCTCCGGTCCATTTCCCTCCCTGGACTCCCCCGTCCTCCGCGCTCGCTGCACTCCCCGGTCCTCCGCGCTCGCTGCACTCCCTGGTCCTCCGCCCTCCCTGGACTCCCCATTACCCCGTGCTCGCTGGAGTCAAAGTCGAGTACGGTATAAACTATAAAGTCTTTATTTTAACCCTTTCCTGGCACTGAAAATAATCCAGCAAAATAGCCGCCACTTTCTTGGGTTGTTGATATCGAATCCCCAGAATAAGGGGAAATTCCTAGCGAGTTTGGTTTATTAGCGGCGGATTTGCTCTTCACTTGGGGCTGCTCATTTTTTTGGTTGCTCTTTCCTGGGAGCTGCTGAGGGCGGCTTCGGGCTTGGATATATGGCATAAGTGAGCCCTTTCCCGAATGCCGCAAGCTCCGGCCGCCGCTCGCTGACAGCTTGACTCTCCGGCAGCGCTGATTGCATCAGACACATGGAATTATCTATTAACCAGAGACTTGTGCGCTCACAAACCAGCAGATAAATGCTGCGCTCCAGGCCAGTGCGCAACTCAACTAACATTAAGGTGGAGGGTTCGCGACTGCACCCGCTGCTCCGAGTGTGTGCGCCAAGATCCATCATCTCCGGGTCTACAGGATGGGGGCAGCGAGGTCTCATCTGCACTAACCCATACATCCCACCCCAGAAGAAGGGGCGAAACATGGACAGTCCATCATCTCCGGGTCTACAGGACGGGGCAGCGAGGTCTCATCTGCACTAACTCATACATCCCACCCCAGAAGAAGGGGCGAAACATGGACAGTCCATCATCTCCGGGTCTACAGGACGGGGGCAGCGAGGTCTCATCTGCACTGCCCCATACATCCCACCCCAGAAGAAGGGGCGAAACATGGACGATCCATCATCTCCGGGTCTACAGGACGGGGGCAGCGAGGTCTCATCTGCACTAACCCATACATCCTACCCCAGAAGAAGGGGCGAAACATGGACAGTCCATCATCTCCGGGTCTACAGGACGGGGGCAGCGAGGTCTCATCTGCACTGCCCCATACATCCCACCCCAGAAGAAGGGGCGAAACATGGACAGTCCATCATCTCCGGGTCTACAGGACGGGGCAGCGAGGTCTCATCTGCACTGCCCCATACATCCCACCCCAGAAGAAGGGGCGAAACATGGACAGTCCATCATCTCCGGGTCTACAGGACGGGGCAGCGAGGTCTCATCTGCACTGCCCCATACATCCCACCCCAGAAGAAGGGGCGAAACATGGACAGTCCATCATCTCCAGGTCTACAGGACGGGGGCAGCGAGGTCTCATCTGCACTGCCCCATACATCCCACCCCAGAAGAAGGGGCGAAACATGGACAGTCCATCATCTCCGGGTCTACAGGACGAGCGCAGCGAGGTCTCATCTGCACTAACTCATACATCCTACCCCAGAAGAAGGGGCGAAACATGGACAGTCCATCATCTCCGGGTCTACAGGACGGGGCAGCGAGGTCTCATCTGCACTAACTCATACATCCCACCCCAGAAGAAGGGGCGAAACATGGACAGTCCATCATCTCCGGGTCTACAGGACGGGGCAGCGAGGTCTCATCTGCACTGCCCCATACATCCCACCCCAGAAGAAGAGGCGAAACATGGACAGTCCATCATCTCCGGGTCTACAGGACGGGGCAGCGAGGTCTCATCTGCACTGCCCCATACATCCCACCCCAGAAGAAGGGACGAAACATGGACAGTCCATCATCTCCAGGTCTACAGGACGGGGGCAGCGAGGTCTCATCTGCACTGCCCCATACATCCCACCCCAGAAGAAGGGGCGAAACATGGACAGTCCATCATCTCCGGGTCTACAGGACGGGGGCAGCGAGGTCTCATCTGCACTGCCCCATACATCCCACCCCAGAAGAAGGGGCGAAACATGGACAGTCCATCATCTCCTGGTCTACAGGACGGGGGCAGCGAGGTCTCATCTGCACTGCCCCATACATCCCACCCCAGAAGAAGGGGCGAAACATGGACGATCCATCATCTCCGGGTCTACAGGACGGGGGCAGCGAGGTCTCATCTGCACTGCCCCATACATCCCACCCCAGAAGAAGGGGCGAAACATGGACAGTCCATCATCTCCGGGTCTACAGGACGGGGCAGCGAGGTCTCATCTGCACTAACTCATACATCCCACCCCAGAAGAAGGGACGAAACATGGACGATCCATCATCTCCGGGTCTACAGGATGGGGCAGCGAGGTCTCATCTGCACTGCCCCATACATCCCACCCCAGAAGAAGGGGTGAAACATGAACGATCCATCATCTCCGGGTCTACAGGACGGGGGCAGCGAGGTCTCATCTGCACTGCCCCATACATCCCACCCCAGAAGAAGGGACGAAACATGGACGATCCATCATCTCCGGGTCTACAGGATGGGGCAGCGAGGTCTCATCTGCACTGCCCCATACATCCCACCCCAGAAGAAGGGGCGAAACATGGACGATCCATCATCTCCGGGTCTACAGGACGGGGCAGCGAGGTCTCATCTGCACTAACCCATACATCCTACCCCAGAGGAAGGGACGAAATATGGACGTGCCATCATCTCCGGGTCTACAGGACGGGGCAGCGAGGTCTCATCTGCACTGCCCCATACAACCCACCCCAGAAGAAGGGGCGAAACATGGACGATCCATCATCTCCGGGTCTACAGGACGGGGCAGGGAGGTCTCATCTGCACTGCCCCATACATCCCACCCCAGAAGAAGGGGCGAAACATGGACGATCCATCATCTCCGGGTCTACAGGACGAACACAGCGAGGTCTCATCTGCACTGCCCCATACATCCTACCCCAGAAGAAGGGACGAAACATGAACGATCCATCATCTCCGGGTCTACAGGATGGGGGCAGCGAGGTCTCATCTGCACTGCCCCATACATCCTACCCCAGAAGAAGGGACGAAACATGGACGATTCATCATCTCCGGGTCTACAGGATGGGGCAGCGAGGTCTCATCTGCACTGCCCTATACATCCTACCCCAGAAGAAGGGACGAAACATGGACGATCCATCATCTCCGGGTCTACAGGACGAGGGCAGCGAGGTCTCATCTGCACTGCCCCATACATCCTACCCCAGAGGAAGGGACGAAACATAGACGATCCATCATCTCCGGGTCTACAGGATGGGGGCAGCGAGGTCTCATCTGCACTGCCCCATACATCCTACCCCAGAAGAAGGGACGAAACATAGACGATCCATCATCTCCGGGTCTACAGGACGAGGGCAGCGAGGTCTCATCTGCACTGCCCCATACATCCTACCCCAGAAGAAGGGACGAAACATAGGAGATCCATCATCTCCGGGTCTACAGGATGGGGGCAGCGAGGTTTCATCTGCAGTGCCCTATACATCCTACCCCAGAGGAAGGGATGAAACATAGGAGATCCATCATCTCCGGGTCTACAGGACGAGCGCAGCGAGGTCTCATCTGCACTGCCCCATACATCCTACCCCAGAAGAAGGGACGAAACATAGGAGATCCATCATCTCCGGGTCTACATGATGGGGGCAGCGAGGTTTCATCTGCAGTGCCCTATACATCCTACCCCAGAGGAAGGGATGAAACATAGGAGATCCATCATCTCCGGGTCTACAGGACGAGCGCAGCGAGGTCTCATCTGCACTGCCCCATACATCCTACCCCAGAAGAAGGGACGAAACATAGGAGATCCATCATCTCCGGGTCTACAGGACGAGCACAGCGAGGTCTCATCTGCACTGCCCCATACATCCTACCCCAGAGGAAGGGACGAAACATGAACGATCCATCATCTCCGGGGTCTACAGGACGAGCGTAGCGAGGTCTCATCTGCAGTGCCCCATACATCCTACCCCAGAAGAAGAGACGAAACATGGACGATCCATCATCTCCGGGTCTACAGGATGGGGGCAGCGAGGTCTCATCTGCACTGCCCCATACATCCTACCCCAGAAGAAGGGACGAAACATAGACGATCCATCATCTCCGGGTCTACAGGATGGGGGCAGCGAGGTCTCATCTGCAGTGACCCATACATCCTACCCCAGAGGAAGACGAAACAGACGATCCATCATCTCCGTGTCTACAGGACGAGCGCAGCGAGGTCTCATCTGCAGTGCCCTATACATCCTACCCCAGAAGAAGGGACGAAACATAGGAGATCCATCATCTCCGGGTCTACAGGATTTGGGCAGCGAGGTCTCATCTGCACTGCCCCATACATCCTACCCCAGAGGAAGGGACGAAACATAGGAGATCCATCATCTCCGGGTCTACAGGACGAGCACAGCGAGGTCTCATCTGCACTGCCCCATACATCCTACCCCAGAGGAAGGGACGAAACATAGGAGATCCATCATCTCCGGGTCTACAGGATGGGGGCAGCGAGGTCTCATCTGCACTGCCCCATACATCCCACCCCAGAAGAAGGGGCGAAACATGGACGATCCATCATCTCCAGGTCTACAGGACGAGCACAGCGAGGTCTCATCTGCACTGCCCCATACATCTTACCCCAGAGGAAGGGACGAAACATGGACGTTCCATCATCTCCGGGTCTACAGGATGGGGGCATCGAGGTCTCATCTGCACTGCCCCATACATCTCACCCCAGAAGAAGGGACGAAACATGAACGATCCATCATCTCCGGGGTCTACAGTACGAGCGCAGCGAGGTCTCATCTGCAGTGCCCCATACATCCTACCCCAGAAGAAGGGACGAAACATAGAAGATCCATCATCTCCGGGTCTACAGGACGAGCACAGCGAGGTCTCATCTGCACTGCCCCATACATCCTACCCCAGAGGAAGGGACGAAACATAGGACATCCATCATCTCCAGGTCTTAAGGATGGGGGCAGCGAGGTTTCATCTGCACTGCCCCATACATCCTACCCCAGAAGAAGGAACGAAACATGAACGATCCATCATCTCCGGGGTCTACAGGACGAGCGCCGCGAGGTCTCATCTGCACTGCCCCATACATCCCACCCCAGAAGAAGGGACGAAACATGGACGATCCATCATCTCCGGGTCTACAGGACGAGCACAGCGAGGTCTCATCTGCACTGCCCCATACATCCTACCCCAGAAGAAGGGACGAAACATAGACGATCCATCATCTCCGGGTGTACAGGACGAGCACAGCGAGGTCTCATCTGTACTGCCCCATACATCCTACCCCAGAGGAAGGGACGAAACATAGGAGATCCATCATCTCTGGGTCTACAGGACGAGCACAGCGAGGTCTCATCTGCACTGCCCCATACATCCTACCCCAGAAGAAGGGACGAAACATGGACGATCCATCATCTCCAGGTCTACAGGATGAGCGCAGAGAGGTCTCATCTGCAGTGCCCCATACATCCTACCCCAGAAGAAGGGACGAAACATAGACGATCCATCATCTCCGGGTCTACAGGACGAGCGCAGCGAGGTCTCATCTGCACTGTCCTATACATCCTACCCCAGAAGAAGGGACGAAACATGGACGTTCCATCATCTCCGGGTCTACAGGATGGGGGCAGCGAGGTCTCATCTGCACTGCCCCATACATCCTACCCCAGAAGAAGGGACGAAACATTGACGATCCATCATCTCCGGGTCTACAGGACGAGCGCAGCGAGGTCTCATCTGCACTGCCCCATACATCCTACCCCAGAAGAAGGGACAAAACATAGACGATCCATCATCTCCGGGTCTACAGGACGAGGGCAGCGAGGTCTCATCTGCACTGCCCCATACATCCTACCCCAGAGGAAGGGACGAAACATGGACGATCCATCATCTCCGGGTCTACAGGACGAGTGCAGCGAGGTTTTATCTGCACTGCCCCATACATCCTACCCCAAAAGAAGGGACGAAACATAGGAGATCCATCATCTCCGAGTCTACAGGACGAGCGCAGCGAGGTCTCATCTGCACTGCCCCATACATCCTACCCCAGAGGAAGGGACGAAACATGGACGTTCCATCATCTCCGGGTCTACAGGATGGGGGCAGCGAGGTCTCATCTGCACTTCCCCATACATCCTACCCCAGAGGAAGGGACGAAACATGAACGATCCATCATCTCCGGGGTCTACAGGACGAGCACAGCGAGGTTTCATCTGCACTGCCCCATACATCCTACCCCAGAAAAAGGGACGAAACATAGGAGATCCATCATCTCCGGGTCTACAGGACGAGGGCAGCGAGGTCTCATCTGCACTGCCCCATACATCCTACCCCAGAAGAAGGGACGAAACATAGACGATCCATCATCTCCGGGTCTACAGGACGAGCACAGCGAGGTCTCATCTGCACTGCCCCATACATCCTACCCCAGAGGAAGGGACGAAACATGAACGATCCATCATCTCCGGGGTCTACAGGATGGGGGCAGCGAGTTCTCATCTGCAGTGCCCCATACATCCTACCCCAGAAGAAGGGACGAAACATAGACGATCCATCGTCTCTGGGTCCACAGGATGGGGCAGCGAAGTCTCATCTGCACTGCCCCATACATCCTACCCCAGAAGAAGGGACGAAACATAGATGATCCATCATCTCCGGGTCTACAGGACGAGCACAGCGAGGTCTCATCTGCACTGCCCCATACATCCTACCCCAGAGGAAGGGACAAAACATGGACGATCCATCATCTCCGGGTCTACAGGACGAGCGCAGCGAGGTCTCATCTGCACTGCCCCATACATCCTACCGCAGAAGAAGGGACGAAACATAGGAGATCCATCATCTCCGGGTCTACAGGACGAGCACAGCGAGGTCTCATCTGCACTGCCCCATACATCCTACCCCAGAAGAAGGGACGAAACATGGACGATCCATCATCTCCTGGTCTACAGGACAAGCGCAGCGAGGTCTCATCTGCACTGCCCCATACATCCTACCCCAGAAGAAGGGACGAAAGATAGGAGATCCATCATCTCCGGGTCTACAGGACGTGCGCAGCGAGGTCTCATCTGCACTGCCCCATACATCCTACCCCAGAAGAAGGGACGAAACATAGGAGATCCATCATCTCCGGGTCTACAGGACGAGCGCAGCGAGGTCTCATCTGCACTGCCCCATACATCCTACCCCAGAAGAAGGGACGAAATATAGGAGATCCATCATCTCCGGGTCTACAGGACGTGCGCAGCGAGGTCTCATCTGCACTGCCCCATACATCCTACCCCAGAAGAAGGGACGAAACATAGGAGATCCATCATCTCCGGGTCTACAGGACAAGCGCAGCGAGGTCTCATCTGCACTGCCCCATACATCCTACCCCAGAAGAAGGGACGAAAGATAGGAGATCCATCATCTCCGGGTCTACAGGACGTGCGCAGCGAGGTCTCATCTGCACTGCCCCATACATCCTACCCCAGAAGAAGGGACGAAACATAGGAGATCCATCATCTCCGGGTCTACAGGACGAGCGCAGCGAGGTCTCATCTGCACTGCCCCATACATCCTACCCCAGAAGAAGGGACGAAATATAGGAGATCCATCATCTCCGGGTCTACAGGATGAGGGCAGCGAGGTGTCATCTGCACTGCCCCATACATCCTACCCCAGAAGAAGGGACGAAACATGGACGATCCATCATCTCCGGGTCTACAGGACGAGCACAGCGAGGTCTCATCTGCACTGCCCCATACATCCTACCGCAGAAGAAGGGACGAAACATAGGAGATCCATCATCTCCGGGTCTACAGGACGAGCACAGCGAGGTCTCATCTGCACTGCCCCATACATCCTACCCCAGAAGAAGGGACGAAAGATAGGAGATCCATCATCTCCGGGTCTACAGGACGAGCGCAGCGAGGTCTCATCTGCACTGCCCCATACATCCTACCCCAGAAGAAGGGACGAAACATAGGAGATCCATCATCTCCGGGTCTACAGGACGAGCGCAGCGAGGTCTCATCTGCACTGCCCCATACATCCTACCCCAGAAGAAGGGACGAAACATGGACGATCCATCATCTCCGAGTCTACAGGACAAGCGCAGCGAGGTCTCATCTGCACTGCCCCATACATCCTACCCCAGAAGAAGGGACGAAATATAGGAGATCCATCATCTCCGGGTCTACAGGATGAGGGCAGCGAGGTCTCATCTGCACTGCCCCATACATCCTACCCCAGAAGAAAGAACGAAACATGGACGATCCATCATCTCCGGGTCTACAGGACGAGCACAGCGAGGTCTCATCTGCACTGCCCCATACATCCTACCCCAGAAGAAGGGACGAAACATAGGAGATCCATCATCTCCGGGTCTACAGGATGGGGGCAGCGAGGTTTCATCTGCAGTGCCCTATACATCCTACCCCAGAGGAAGGGATGAAACATAGGAGATCCATCATCTCCGGGTCTACAGGACGAGCGCAGCGAGGTCTCATCTGCACTGCCCCATACATCCTACCCCAGAAGAAGGGACGAAACATAGGAGATCCATCATCTCCGGGTCTACAGGACGAGCACAGCGAGGTCTCATCTGCACTGCCCCATACATCCTACCCCAGAGGAAGGGACGAAACATGAACGATCCATCATCTCCGGGGTCTACAGGACGAGCGTAGCGAGGTCTCATCTGCAGTGCCCCATACATCCTACCCCAGAAGAAGAGACGAAACATGGACGATCCATCATCTCCGGGTCTACAGGATGGGGGCAGCGAGGTCTCATCTGCACTGCCCCATACATCCTACCCCAGAAGAAGGGACGAAACATAGACGATCCATCATCTCCGGGTCTACAGGATGGGGGCAGCGAGGTCTCATCTGCAGTGACCCATACATCCTACCCCAGAGGAAGACGAAACAGACGATCCATCATCTCCGTGTCTACAGGACGAGCGCAGCGAGGTCTCATCTGCAGTGCCCTATACATCCTACCCCAGAAGAAGGGACGAAACATAGGAGATCCATCATCTCCGGGTCTACAGGATTTGGGCAGCGAGGTCTCATCTGCACTGCCCCATACATCCTACCCCAGAGGAAGGGACGAAACATAGGAGATCCATCATCTCCGGGTCTACAGGACGAGCACAGCGAGGTCTCATCTGCACTGCCCCATACATCCTACCCCAGAAGAAGGGACGAAACATAGGAGATCCATCATCTCCGGGTCTACAGGATGGGGGCAGCGAGGTCTCATCTGCACTGCCCCATACATCCCACCCCAGAGGAAGGGACGAAACATAGGAGATCCATCATCTCCGGGTCTACAGGATGGGGGCAGCGAGGTCTCATCTGCACTGCCCCATACATCCTACCCCAGAGGAAGGGACGAAACATAGGAGATCCATCATCTCCGGGTCTACAGGATGGGGGCAGCGAGGTCTCATCTGCACTGCCCCATACATCCCACCCCAGAAGAAGGGGCGAAACATGGACGATCCATCATCTCCAGGTCTACAGGACGAGCACAGCGAGGTCTCATCTGCACTGCCCCATACATCTTACCCCAGAGGAAGGGACGAAACATGGACGTTCCATCATCTCCGGGTCTACAGGATGGGGGCATCGAGGTCTCATCTGCACTGCCCCATACATCTCACCCCAGAAGAAGGGACGAAACATGAACGATCCATCATCTCCGGGGTCTACAGTACGAGCGCAGCGAGGTCTCATCTGCAGTGCCCCATACATCCTACCCCAGAAGAAGGGACGAAACATAGAAGATCCATCATCTCCGGGTCTACAGGACGAGCACAGCGAGGTCTCATCTGCACTGCCCCATACATCCTACCCCAGAGGAAGGGACGAAACATAGGACATCCATCATCTCCAGGTCTTAAGGATGGGGGCAGCGAGGTTTCATCTGCACTGCCCCATACATCCTACCCCAGAAGAAGGAACGAAACATGAACGATCCATCATCTCCGGGGTCTACAGGACGAGCGCCGCGAGGTCTCATCTGCACTGCCCCATACATCCCACCCCAGAAGAAGGGACGAAACATGGACGATCCATCATCTCCGGGTCTACAGGACGAGCACAGCGAGGTCTCATCTGCACTGCCCCATACATCCTACCCCAGAAGAAGGGACGAAACATAGACGATCCATCATCTCCGGGTGTACAGGACGAGCACAGCGAGGTCTCATCTGCACTGCCCCATACATCCTACCCCAGAGGAAGGGACGAAACATAGGAGATCCATCATCTCTGGGTCTACAGGACGAGCACAGCGAGGTCTCATCTGCACTGCCCCATACATCCTACCCCAGAAGAAGGGACGAAACATGGACGATCCATCATCTCCAGGTCTACAGGATGAGCGCAGAGAGGTCTCATCTGCAGTGCCCCATACATCCTACCCCAGAAGAAGGGACGAAACATAGACGATCCATCATCTCCGGGTCTACAGGACGAGCGCAGCGAGGTCTCATCTGCACTGTCCTATACATCCTACCCCAGAAGAAGGGACGAAACATGGACGTTCCATCATCTCCGGGTCTACAGGATGGGGGCAGCGAGGTCTCATCTGCACTGCCCCATACATCCTACCCCAGAAGAAGGGACGAAACATTGACGATCCATCATCTCCGGGTCTACAGGACGAGCGCAGCGAGGTCTCATCTGCACTGCCCCATACATCCTACCCCAGAAGAAGGGACAAAACATAGACGATCCATCATCTCCGGGTCTACAGGACGAGGGCAGCGAGGTCTCATCTGCACTGCCCCATACATCCTACCCCAGAGGAAGGGACGAAACATGGACGATCCATCATCTCCGGGTCTACAGGACGAGTGCAGCGAGGTTTTATCTGCACTGCCCCATACATCCTACCCCAAAAGAAGGGACGAAACATAGGAGATCCATCATCTCCGAGTCTACAGGACGAGCGCAGCGAGGTCTCATCTGCACTGCCCCATACATCCTACCCCAGAGGAAGGGACGAAACATGGACGTTCCATCATCTCCGGGTCTACAGGATGGGGGCAGCGAGGTCTCATCTGCACTTCCCCATACATCCTACCCCAGAGGAAGGGACGAAACATGAACGATCCATCATCTCCGGGGTCTACAGGACGAGCACAGCGAGGTCTCATCTGCACTGCCCCATACATCCTACCCCAGAAAAAGGGACGAAACATAGGAGATCCATCATCTCCGGGTCTACAGGACGAGGGCAGCGAGGTCTCATCTGCACTGACCCATACATCCTACCCCAGAAGAAGGGACGAAACATAGACGATCCATCATCTCCGGGTCTACAGGACGAGCACAGCGAGGTCTCATCTGCACTGCCCCATACATCCTACCCCAGAAGAAGGGACGAAACATAGACGATCCATCATCTCCGGGTCTACAGGACGAGCACAGCGAGGTCTCATCTGCACTGCCCCATACATCCTACCCCAGAGGAAGGGACGAAACATGAACGATCCATCATCTCCGGGGTCTACAGGATGGGGGCAGCGAGTTCTCATCTGCAGTGCCCCATACATCCTACCCCAGAAGAAGGGACGAAACATAGACGATCCATCGTCTCTGGGTCCACAGGATGGGGCAGCGAAGTCTCATCTGCACTGCCCCATACATCCTACCCCAGAAGAAGGGACGAAACATAGATGATCCATCATCTCCGGGTCTACAGGACGAGCACAGCGAGGTCTCATCTGCACTGCCCCATACATCCTACCCCAGAGGAAGGGACAAAACATGGACGATCCATCATCTCCGGGTCTACAGGACGAGCGCAGCGAGGTCTCATCTGCACTGCCCCATACATCCTACCGCAGAAGAAGGGACGAAACATAGGAGATCCATCATCTCCGGGTCTACAGGACGAGCACAGCGAGGTCTCATCTGCACTGCCCCATACATCCTACCCCAGAAGAAGGGACGAAACATGGACGATCCATCATCTCCTGGTCTACAGGACAAGCGCAGCGAGGTCTCATCTGCACTGCCCCATACATCCTACCCCAGAAGAAGGGACGAAAGATAGGAGATCCATCATCTCCGGGTCTACAGGACGTGCGCAGCGAGGTCTCATCTGCACTGCCCCATACATCCTACCCCAGAAGAAGGGACGAAACATAGGAGATCCATCATCTCCGGGTCTACAGGACGAGCGCAGCGAGGTCTCATCTGCACTGCCCCATACATCCTACCCCAGAAGAAGGGACGAAATATAGGAGATCCATCATCTCCGGGTCTACAGGACGTGCGCAGCGAGGTCTCATCTGCACTGCCCCATACATCCTACCCCAGAAGAAGGGACGAAACATAGGAGATCCATCATCTCCGGGTCTACAGGACAAGCGCAGCGAGGTCTCATCTGCACTGCCCCATACATCCTACCCCAGAAGAAGGGACGAAAGATAGGAGATCCATCATCTCCGGGTCTACAGGACGTGCGCAGCGAGGTCTCATCTGCACTGCCCCATACATCCTACCCCAGAAGAAGGGACGAAACATAGGAGATCCATCATCTCCGGGTCTACAGGACGAGCGCAGCGAGGTCTCATCTGCACTGCCCCATACATCCTACCCCAGAAGAAGGGACGAAATATAGGAGATCCATCATCTCCGGGTCTACAGGATGAGGGCAGCGAGGTGTCATCTGCACTGCCCCATACATCCTACCCCAGAAGAAGGGACGAAACATGGACGATCCATCATCTCCGGGTCTACAGGACGAGCACAGCGAGGTCTCATCTGCACTGCCCCATACATCCTACCGCAGAAGAAGGGACGAAACATAGGAGATCCATCATCTCCGGGTCTACAGGACGAGCACAGCGAGGTCTCATCTGCACTGCCCCATACATCCTACCCCAGAAGAAGGGACGAAAGATAGGAGATCCATCATCTCCGGGTCTACAGGACGAGCGCAGCGAGGTCTCATCTGCACTGCCCCATACATCCTACCCCAGAAGAAGGGACGAAACATAGGAGATCCATCATCTCCGGGTCTACAGGACGAGCGCAGCGAGGTCTCATCTGCACTGCCCCATACATCCTACCCCAGAAGAAGGGACGAAACATGGACGATCCATCATCTCCGAGTCTACAGGACAAGCGCAGCGAGGTCTCATCTGCACTGCCCCATACATCCTACCCCAGAAGAAGGGACGAAATATAGGAGATCCATCATCTCCGGGTCTACAGGATGAGGGCAGCGAGGTCTCATCTGCACTGCCCCATACATCCTACCCCAGAAGAAAGAACGAAACATGGACGATCCATCATCTCCGGGTCTACAGGACGAGCACAGCGAGGTCTCATCTGCACTGCCCCATACATCCTACCCCAGAAGAAGGGACGAAACATGGACGATCCATCATCTCCGGGTCTACAGGACGAGCGCAGCGAGGTCTCATCTGCACTGCCCCATACATCCTACCCCAGAGGAAGGGACGAAACATGGACGATCCATCATCTCCGGGTCTACAGGATAGGGGCAGCGAGGTCTCATCTGCACTGCCCCATACATCCTACCGCAGAAGAAGGGACGAAACATAGGAGATCCATCATCTCCGGGTCCACAGGATGGGGGCAGCGAGGTCTCATCTGCAGTGCCCCATACATCCTACCCCAGAAGAAGGGACGAAACATGGACGATCCATCATCTCCGGGTCTACAGGACGAGCGCAGCGAGGTCTCATCTGCACTGCCCCATACATCCTACCCCAGAAGAAGGGACGAAACATGGACGATCCATCATCTCCGAGTCTACAGGACAAGCGCAGCGAGGTCTCATCTGCACTGCCCCATACATCCTACCCCAGAAGAAGGGACGAAAGATAGGAGATCCATCATCTCCGGGGTTTACAGGACGAGCGCAGCGAGGTCTCATCTGCACTGTCCCATACATCCTACCCCAGAAGAAGGGACGAAACATGGACGATCCATCATCTCCGGGTCTACAGGACGAGCACAGCGAGGTCTCATCTGCACTGCCCCATACATCCTACCCCAGAAGAAGGGATGAAAAATAGGAACCAAAATACCCGCTGCTTGGAGTGTGTGCATCAAAATCCATCATCTCTGAGTCTACAGGACAGGACGGGGCGGCGAGGTTTCATCTGCACTGCCCCATAAATCCTACCCCAGAAGAAGGGGCGAAAAATAGGAAGCAAAGCGCCCTCTGCTCGGAGTGTGTGTGATATACCCACGGGATCTTGGAGGTGGGTTACTCAAAACCGGTCCAGTTTTGGGATGGCACAGCAGCCTGGTATGGTTCTGTAGCACTCCTAAAACCCTCAGGGCACTACAGGCAACTGCATTTGTGGTGCCCTGGACTAGCCAGGTCGTCACAGGGTTAGGGTTAGGGCAAAAGGGCTCCTCCGGCACATATCCACGCTGGGGAGCGGGTTACCGGTGGGAAGCCATCGGGACTGAACACACACAAAAGGTGCAGGGAAAGGCAGCCATCACCAACCATCCGGGAGAAGCCACAGCAGCCGGTTGTGGGACCCGCCCATCCAGCCGTTTGTTTTACCAGAGACTGTGCATCCATTTGTGGCTGAGTGAGTACAACTGTGCCATCCGGCACCGCACTGCGCAGTCCAAGCGACCCTGCACCTTCCCAACCCTGCCTCCCCGTCACCTGAACCGGGCCCCGGGACCACCAACCCCCCTACCCACGGAGGGGGAAAACATCTCAGCTGCTCCCTAACAACGCTCCCGGGATCCCCGTCACCAGCAGCGGTGGTGCCCTTCTTCACCACAAACCGTGGGTGGCGTCACGAACCAAACCCCCAAACCAAACCACCACTTTCACTCACGGGCGAGGAGCGCCACTCGAGTCCCTGGATCCGGCCCACCGCTCGAGCCATTGAGCAGCAGCAGCAGCAGCGCCAGACCCGAGCGCCAGCGAGAGCGCAGCAGCGACGTCTCCCTCCCCGCCCGCGACACATTCTCTTGGGGATGCAGGATCTACCCGCTGGGAGCTGAAATACCAGTGCCAATTTCATCAAAACATGACCAAAATCCTAGTTGTCCACTCCACACTGAGCATAGAGGGTTAACCACGTAAGGGGATGGTCGCCATGGGAATGAGCCCCTGGGTATAGCCAGCCTGGTGGGAGGGGTCAGTCAGTTGGTAGTGAGGAGAGATTCGAGTAGCACACAGGAGAGGTGTGCGGACGTGCCTGAGCTGGATCCGTGTAACGGTGAACCCGGGAGCACAGGAGAGAGGTCGGCAGGACGGGTACCGGAGATACCGCTGAGACTGGAGCACAACCGGGGCACAGGGCCCTAGGTCAAGTCCAAGTTTCAGACTGTTTGACAAATATCTGCACGGTGAGGACACCTTCACGAACTTCACCGAACCAAATAATCCGGGGGCATCAGCAGTAAACTAGGATCAGGGTTCGGACACTTACCTCACCACAGGGTCCGCACTGTCCGCTGTACAGAGAAGGAGACTGTACTCCAAAAGGGTCAGTCGGGGCCCCCAAACGCTCCACGCTGTGGGGACTCAATCAACTGAGAGTGTCGGGGACATTGCAACCTGAGTCACTACATTGGCACTGGTCCTCCAAGGGACCTGAACCAGCAACTCCTGAGTCCACAGTGAGTAGAGACTGTTAAAGACAACCTGGTGTAGTCTCTGTTGTTGCCCCCATTACATCTCCCAGGCCCAGCCCTACCTGCGGAGGGCCTACCATCACAACTGCCACTACCACCAGTCCTGGGAGTACCCACATTCTGCAGAGGCGGTTCTGTGGCGCCCCTGAGGCTTCCGTCGCTACAGGACATTGCACCCCATCCAGCGGTGTGATGCCCCATTCTGGGTGAGGAAAGGAGTGAACGCTGGCCCCCTGGTAAATCTACACAACACCCATTGTTAGGTACACACTGGGACCAGGGACAGTGGCAGCAACCCTCCCATGCTGCATGCTGGGAGGGGCCGTAAGACCCATCCCTGCTCCTATAGGGTACAGCTTAGCAACTGGGGAGGTGGGAGGAGCCAGCAGAGAGCAGTCAGAGAAAGGAAGGTCAAGTTTGAGTAGTCTGAGAGAGAGTGGGGAGGAGGAGGAGGTCTGCAGGAGGCAGGCAAGGAGGAGAAGTAGAAGAAAGGCTCTAGTCAGTCAGGAGCTGAGAAGAAGAAAGCGACGCTTCCTGGTGAAGATCCTGGGACTCAGAGGGTCCAGGTGACACCAAGCAGAGAGAAGAAGGGATTCCAGGGCCACGGGTAGTTGTAGAGCTGTGGTGGCCTGTTCCACAGGAACATCGGTGGAGGGATCAAGCTGCAACAGGGGACGGTCCCTAGAAACCGGAGGAGTGCAAAATCATCTCCAAACAGTAAAAACCGAGGCCCAGGGAAAATTGTAAACTCCCCGGGCCATAGCCCACAGCAGAACCTCTAGAAAAGGGTAACCATCCAACAGGTGACCCCCCAGCCTGGAGGCTGTAGTGGAGGCCGAGCAGGTTCATCCTAAAAGAGCTAGGCTTAGGAAGACAGCTGAAGACAGAGACACCTTAGAGAGAAGGGTACCAGTTTTCACTCCAGGAATCACCCAGAAACAGCGGAGGTCCCTGACAGTGGGTTCCAGTCGTCTGAGGGCACCAGTGTGCTCCTACCAGGACGTGTGAGTAAACAACTTGAAACTGCACCCTTGGAGTTGCCTCTGTTATTCCGTCTGCTTAGACGTCCACTACACCATAGACTCTCACGAGCACCAACTGTGTCCCGGGGCATTGCTCCACCTGTGGGGAGCAGTACCACCATTACTGCCACTTCATCACCCCAGGCCTTACACAGCAGCGGCGGCTTAATAGCCGCAAACCACAGGTGGCGTCACGAACACAAACTTTATTCAAACCCCATGTCACCAGCCATATTTAACTGACACCCACCAGGGCCACGGAGTCGGGCCCCGCCACCACTGACGACCCCTGGACTAGTCCGGCCCGGCACCGGGTGTCCCATAGCTCTGGGGTGGGCGAGTCAACTTTGGCGTCACGAACAGGATATCGTGCCCGGTCCCACCGGGTACTGTGCGCCTGAAGAATTGTGCACAAAAGACTGTTTTACTGTGAGAAACCGCCGCCATTAGCGCTGCTGAGCGCGGGAAGAAGGGGGGCGTGCCTGCAGAAAGGGCGCAAAAAGAAGCACCACCCCCTTGTCTAAGAAAAGAGCGCGAAGCGGTGCCCGCCATGAAGAGCGGAAGAAGAAGAGATGGCGCCTAGAAAAGCTGGCTGGCTGGCAGAACGAGTCTAAATGCCAGACCAGCAGATAAAGAAAATGTACCTGATCGCAAGCGGAGCTGTGCTGGCCGTGATGGGCTGGGTGCCAGTCTGGCGCCAGATGCTGGTGCAGCCCCCGGCCCCGCCTCCGAGAAGGGAAAGGGTGCAGCCGAGTGGCGTGGTCGAGCACCCGAGCAGTGTACCAGCAAGCATTCCCCAGGTCGGCAGCATGGCAGAGAGGCTGCAGAAGTGCACACCAGGGACCGGGAACATGGATCCTGAGCTGGACCTGCTTCGGGAGGAGATGAAGATCCTGGCCCGGAGGCTGAGCACCATGCAGATGGAGGTGGACCGACGGAGAGAAAGCCCATGATGCCCCATTCTGGGAGAGGAGGAGAGTGAACTCTGGTCCCCTGGTAAATCTACACAACACCCATTGTTAGGTACACACTGGGACCAGGGAGAGTGGCAGTAACCCTCCCATGCTGCATGCTGGGAGGGGCCGTAAGACCCATCCCTGCTCCTATAGGGTACAGCTTAGCAACTGGGGAGGTGGGAGGAGCCATTAGAGAGCAGTCAGAGAAAGGAAGGTCAAGTTTGAGGAGTCTGAGAGAGAGTGGGGAGGAGGAGGAGGTCTGCAGGAGGCAGGCAAGGAGGAGAGAAGGAAAGACAGCTCCAAGTCAGTCAGGAGCTAAGAAGAAGAAAGAGACGCTTCCTGGTGAAGATCCTGGGACTCAGAGGGTCCAGGTGACACCAAGCAGAGAGAAGAGAAGGGATTCCAGGGCCACGGGTAGCTGTAGAGCTGTGGTGGCCTGTTCCACAGGAACATCGGTGGAGGGATCAAGCTGCAACAGGGGACGGTCCCTAGAAACCGGAGGAGTGCAAAATCATCTCCAAACAGTAAAAACCGAGGCCCAGGGAATGTTGTAAACTCCCCGGGCCACAGCCCACAGCAGTACCTCTAGAAAGGGGGCAAGTAACCGACAGGCGACCCCCCAGCCTGGAGGCTGTAGTGGAGGCCGAGCAGGTTCATCCTAAAAGAGCTAGGCTTAGGAAGACAGCGGAAGACAGAGACACCTTAGAGAGAAGGGTACCGGTTTTCACTCCAGGAATCACCCAGAAACGGCGGAGGTCCCTGTAAGGGGTGGACGGACCCCTTACACGGAGGTGCAGTTTTCCCCCTGAAGATACCCCACGCTGGGGGTAACTAAAGATGTTAATTGTGTTTGACAGTATTGACGGGTTTTCCCCCCCTAGATGTTAGGGTGGGACGGCTGTCCCCATAGGAAAAGTACAGGAGAGAGGAGGAGCCGGACAGTCTGGGGGGGGGGGTGGGAGGTCGCTGTAGTAAAATCGAGAGAGAGGAGTTCAGTTTCTGCTGGGACGGGGGAGAAGGAGCAACGGGGGCAGAGTGTGGGAGCGACCGTGGCAAATAGCCAGAGAGAGAAAAAGGAGAGTGTCCTGATCGGGAACCAGCAGTGTAAAGGTGGGACCCGAAGAGGCCTAGCCGGCGAAGCAGAAGTGTGTGGGTCAAGTCTGCAGTAGCCGGAGTGTGAGCCTAGGTGAAGGAGACGAGAGTAGCCGGGCAAGGCCCCGGAACAGAGAAAACAGGAACAGTTTCCCCGGCAGGAATTGTGATTTCACGCTGTAAGATTTGTGCACTGAGACTGTTTACTTGAAGATTATGTGTAATAAAATGCCTTTTGGTTCGTCTGATGCCCGTCTGCGGAGTTTACCGGAGTCTGGCAGCGTGCTCCTGCCATCCACACTCTGCCCCACAAAACATTCCCCTGTCCCAATAGTGACGGCCGAGCCGGGGGTCAGCCTGATACATGAAGCGGCCATCACAGCGACTCCCGAGGCCCCCCCGGCACCCCGTTACAGTCCCTGACAGTGGTTCCAGTCGTCTGAGGGCACCAGTGTGCGCATACCAGGACGTGTGAGGAAAGAGCTTGAACTGCACCCTTGGTGTTGCCTCTGTTATTCCGTCTGCTTAGACTTCCACTACACCATAGACTCTCACGAGCACCAACAGTGCCCCGGGCATTGCTCCACCTGTGGGGAGCAGTACCACCATTGCTGCCATATCATCACCCCGGAGGCCTCACACAGCAGTGGCGGCTTTATAGCCGCATACCACAGGTGGCGTCACGAACACAAACCCCTTTATTCATCAGCCATATTTAACTGACACCCACCAGGGCCACGGAGTCGGGCCCGGCCACCACTGACGACCCCCGGACTAGTCCGGCCCGGCACCGGGTGTCCCATAGCTCTGGGGTGGGCGAGTCAGTTCTCCATCCTTAACCGCAACCTGTAGGTGGCGTCACATGACAAAAACTCTTGTCTCCCCTGTGAATACCCCCCATTGACAAAAGGGGCTCAGAGCACGGGACCGGGCAACGGCCACCAAAGTGACATTCCCATTTGTTTCTGCCCGGGGCCGAGTACCCCCATCCCAGGGCGCTACAGTTCCGTGACCCCGTCGGTGTCAATGAAAAAGAGGAAGATGGGGCTGATGGGAGGAGTAGTTATTCATGACGCCACCTGTGGTGTGCGGCCAGGTATTAGCCGCCGCTGCGAGGGGTCTTCTCCGGGGCGGATGATAATGCAGCTCAGATGGTACAGTTCTCCACAGGCAGAGCTTAGGCCCCGGGGAGGATGTGGGGGGTAGTTGTCCACTCTAATGAAGGAGCGCGGGGTGCGGGAAGGATCAGACACAGCGGTTGCAGTTTAAGTCCTTTACTCACTGAGATGTCACCGCCTCTGGACTGCCGGACTCCGCTGTCATGGGCTCCAGCCCATCCCGGATAGTTCGGAGCTCAGAACCGGTGTTTCATTCAGTGAACCCTTCTTCCCTGTGCTGTGTGGTGTGAGTCCCTGCGGCTTGAAGCTTCACGGGGACCCGAGTCCTAGGAATGGTTTCCTTCTCCGTCCCATATAGCAGGCAGCGCGAGTCCGTAGATGGGGCCACCCTATGGTCACGACCCCTGGCTCTATATACTGCTGTGCCCCGGGCGCTGTGTGTGGGTCAGAAGACTTGAAATCCTTCTGCCGGGCAGATTCTGCTCGCGGGACTTGCAGTGCCCACCAGCTTAGGGCTCCGCACCCTGTAGTCTGCGCCGGTCCTAAGGGAGGTTTCAGCTCTCCCCTCGGCGACCGTGTTCTCCTACGTCTCACTTGTTTCTTCGTTGCTGACTGTTTGTGTGTGTGTGTGTGTGTGTGTCGCCTTGCTCCCCTGTGTTAAGCCCCTCCCCCCAGGTTCCTGAACTAGTGAGCAGAGAGTCCACTACACTAGTGATGGCCACCCTCCAATGTCTTCCAATGTCTCTACCTCTGCCTAGTCCCAGTGAGAGGGCATATAATTGTGTATAGTGGTGGATTGTGGTTGTTTACCGGCAATGACCTTTCGTTATCTGGGATGAATACTGCATCTCTGGTGAGGTGCAGTACCCTGTGGCGACTGAAGCCTCAGGGGTGCCACATTCCCCCACAGTGAATCCCAACACATCCATGGGCTGGGAAAAAAAACAAGACAATACAATGGACATTACTGCAAAATTTTGTGATGCTGTAAACATTAACATTTCTTCCCTTTATGGGAGGCAAAGTTCCTTGAACGTTACAACCTTTCACATGCTTCAAATTACGACATATAAAACCTTTGACACTACAAAACGCATAAAACATCTTCCTGTAGCATAAGACATTTACTTTTGGCAGTAAACATAAATCTTTTCACTTTTGCACCTTGCAGCATTCTGACCAAGTGCATTATTTCGAATAAAAAAAGAGACAGCAATATGGGGGACCTGCCTCAAACCCCCAACGTAGGCTCTGGACGTGCTTCAGAGCGTTCCAGACCACTCTTCGTTGCTTCTGCACGAGCAACAGGTTTTGGGGTCCTGTGGTCGTGTTAATTCTGGTAGGGAGCACAACGGGTGCTAATTATTTACAAGGTAGTCCGTCCTGGCCACACCTAGTCCAGTGGCCCAGATGTCCATTTCAATAAAACACTTATCAAACACTTATGCAGCATAATTTAACTGTTTATAGGGTCCAGGTGAACCCAATATTTGTTTGCAGAATCTTGCTTTGAGACCCACCGGGGCCTCAGGTAAGCCATTGACACCATGGTTTGGGTCTCCTGGTCACAAGGTCCCATTGATGCATGATCCGAGTCCAGTTCACTGTCTAACCAGTCTCGCCGCACATCCAAGGCATACCACCCCCTCTCACCTTTTTCTCACCTTGTTCTAGGTTACATGGTCATCCGGGTACAGGTCACGGTCTGGGTGACCCCTGCTGAGGTGGGACTCCACGTCCTGCCAGGAGACAAATATGTTCTTCGTCATCCCAGACTCGCCAATGAACCCCCAACTCCACTCTAAGTCAAATCTGACCAAAACGCTGTGCCTCAGCGATCCCCGTTCTGAGGGTCGCCTTTGACGGCACCGCTGCTTGGCGGTCAGGTTCCGGGACTCCAGAGCTTCATGCCGAGCCCAGCGTTCCTTCTGCTGCTTCGGAGCTGCTGTGTGCAGGCCACATTGATGGCGCCCATTGTTATGGTGGGCTCCAGGGGAGCCTGCAGGTACTTTGCCTTGTCGACCACCGTGTCCCAGGCCACGCTTGGTCTGCTGAGGCCAGGTGCATGGATCGGGGGCTCTGCCAACAGTCCTACCAGGTCACTGTCGCTGGCTCCCGGGGTCACAGGTGGTGATATGATGGGTGCCTGAGCCGGCCTGGGTGATGAGTCCTCGCAGACAAAATCTGACGGGTGCTGGAGCCGACCCGAGTGATGAGGCCCTGCAGAGATGATTTGATGGGTGCTTGAGCCGGCCCGGGTGATGAGGCTCTGTGGGGGTGATCTGACGGGTGCCTGAGCTGGTCCGGGTGATGAAGCTCTGCGGAGATGATCTGACGGGTGCTGCAGCCGGGCCAGGTGATGAGGCTCTGCGGAGATGATCTGACAGGTACTGCAGTCGGGCCAGGTGATGAGGCTCTGCGGAGATGATCTGACGGGTGCTGCAGCCGGGCCAGGTGATGAGGCTCTGCGGAGATGATCTGACAGGTACTGCAGTCGGGCCAGGTGATGAGGCTCTGCGGAGATGATCTGACGGGTGCTGCAGCTGGGCCAGGTGATGAGGCTCTGCGGAGATGATCTGACAGGTACTGCAGTCGGGCCAGGTGATGAGGCTCTGCGGAGATGATCTGACAGGTACTGCAGCCGGGCCAGGTGATGAGGCTCTGCGGAGATGATCTGACGGGTGCCTGAGCTTGCCCGGGTGATGAGGCTCTGTGGAGATGAACTGACGGGTGCCTGAGCTGGTCCGGGTGACGAAGCTCTGTGGAGATGATCTGACGGGTGCTGCAGCCGGGCCAGGTGATGAGGCTCTGCGGAGATGATCTGACGGGTGCTGCAGCCGGGCCAGGTGATGAGGCTCTGCGGAGATGATCTGACGGGTGCTGCAGCCGGGCCAGGTGATGAGGCTCTGTGGAGATGATCTGATGGGTACTGCAGCCGGGCCAGGTGATGAGGCTCTGCGGAGATGATCTGACGGGTGCCTGAGCTTGCCAGGGTGATGAGGCTCTGTAGAGATGATCTGATGAGTGCTGGAGCCGGCCCGGGTGATGAGGCTCTGTGGAGATGATCTGACGGGTGCTGCAGCCGGGCCAGGTGATGAGGCTCTGCGGAGATGATCTGACGGGTGCCTGAGCTTGCCCGGGTGATGAGGCTCCATGGAGATGATCTGACGGGTGCTGGAGCCGGCCCGGGTGATGAGGCTCTGTGGAGATGATCTGACGGGTGCTGGAGCGGGCCCGGGTGATGAGGCTCTGTGGAGATGATCTGACGGGTGCTGGAGCCGGCCCGGGTGATGAGGCTCTGTGGAGATGATCTGACGGGTGCTGGAGCCGGCCCAGGTGATGAGGCTCTGTGGAGATGATCTGATGGGTACTGCAGCCGGGCCAGGTGATGAGGCTCTGCGGAGATGATCTGATGGGTACTGCAGCCGGGCCAGGTGATGAGGCTCTGCGGAGATGATCTGACGGGTGCTGGAGCCGGCCCGGGTGATGAGGCTCTGTGGAGATGATCTGATGGGTACTGCAGCCGGGCCAGGTGATGAGGCTCTGCGGAGATGATCTGATGGGTACTGCAGCCGGGCCAGGTGATGAGGCTCTGCGGAGATGATCTGACGGGTGCTGGAGCCGGCCCTGGTGATGAGGCTCTGCGGAGATGATCTGACGGGTGCTGCAGCCGGGCCAGGTGATGAGGCTCTGCGGAGATGATCTGATGGGTACTGCAGCCGGGCCAGGTAATGAGGCTCTGCGGAGATGATCTGACGGGTGCTGGAGCCGGCCCGGGTGATGAGGCTCTGTGGAGATGATCTGACGGGTGCTGGAGCCGGCCCAGGTGATGAGGCTCTGTTGAGATGATGACGGGTACTGGAGCCGGCCCGGGTGATGAGGCTCTGCGGAAAAGATCTGACGGGTGCTGGAGCCGGCCCGGGTGATGAGGCTCTGCGGAAAAGATCTGACGGGTGCTGGAGCCGGCCCGGGTGATGAGGCTCTGTGGAGATGATCTGACGGGTGCTGGAGCCGGCCCAGGTGATGAGGCTCTGTTGAGATGATGACGGGTACTGGAGCCGGCCCGGGTGATGAGGCTCTGTGGAGATGATCTGACGGGTGCTGGAGCCGGCCCGGGTGATGAGGCTCTGCGGAAAAGATCTGACGGGTGCTGGAGCCGGCCCGGGTGATGAGGCTCTGCGGAAAAGATCTGACGGGTGCTGGAGCCGGCCCAGGTGATGAGGCTCTGTGGAGATGATCTGACGGGTGCTGAGTATCTGCTGAGTCAGCTCCCGCTCCTCTTAGCCGGGGGTCTCGGCCCCCTGTATTTACTCTCCATTAACCATGTAGGCTCCTCCGAAAGATTCAGATATAATTTGCGCCCAATTAGAAAAGATGCTGCAATGTCACATCCACGTAAGGAAGACAAAGTGATCCCCGGCGAGGACGACGCATCCACAGCCTGATTTATAGCGCAATCGTAATGGCCACCGGCGCGTGAAGATGTGATGACAAACGAAAACCGAAATATCCCCGAGACATCGCAAGATACGGGCAACGACGCAACCCTGGCCGTGCGTCATCTGTGGTGTTACATAGGACTGCAGGAGACATCCACTACATTATCTGTACTCAGAGATATCACTGTGTTATCTGTGGTGTTACATAGGACTGCAGGTGACATCTACTGCATTATCTGTACTCAGAGATATCACTGTGTTATCTGTGGTGTTACATAGGACTGCAGGTGACATCTACTACATTATCTGTACTCAGAGAGATATCACTGTGTTATCTGTGGTGTTACATAGGACTGCAGGTGACATCTACTACATTATCTGTACTCAGAGATATCCCTGTGTTATCTGTGGTGTTACATAGGACTGCAGGTGACATCTACTACATTATCTGTACTCAGAGATATCACTGTGTTATCCGTGGTGTTACATAGGACTGCAGGTGACATCTACTACATTATCTGTACTCAGAGATATCACTGTGTTATCTGTGGTGTTACATAGGACTGCAGGTGACATCTACTACATTATCTGTACTCAGAGAGATATCACTGTGTTATCTGTGGTGTTACATAGGACTGCAGGTGACATCTACTACATTATCTGTACTCCGAGAGATATCACTGTGTTATCTGTGGTGTTACATAGGACTGCAGGTGTCATCTACTACATTATCTGTACTCAGAGATATCACTGTGTTATCTGTGGTGTTACATAGGACTGCAGGTGACATCTACTACATTATCTGTACTCCGAGAGATATCACTGTGTTATCTGTGGTGTTACATAGGACTGCAGGTGTCATCTACTACATTATCTGTACTCAGAGATATCACTGTGTTATCTGTGGTGTTACATAGGACTGCAGGTGACATCTACTACATTATCTGTACTCAGAGATATCACTGTGTTATCTGTGGTGTTACATAGGACTGCAGGTGACATCTACTACATTATCTGTACTCAGAGATATCACTGTGTTATCTGTGGTGTTACATAGGACTGCAGGTGACATCTACTACATTATCTGTACTCAGAGATATCACTGTGTTATCTGTGGTGTTACATAGGACTGCAGGTGACATCTACTACATTATCTGTGCTCAGAGATATCACTGTGTTATCTGTGGTGTTACATAGGACTGCAGGAGACATCTACTACATTATCTGTACTCAGAGATATCCCTGTGTTATCTGTGGTGTTACATAGGACTGCAGGTGACATCTACTACATTATCTGTACTCAGAGATATCACTGTTATCTGTGGTGTTACATAGGACTGCAGGCGACATCTACTACATTATCTGTACTCAGAGATATCACTGTGTTATCTGTGGTGTTACATAGGACTGCAGGAGACATCTACTACATTATCTGTACTCAGAGATATCACTGTGTTATCTGTGGTGTTACATAGGACTGCAGGTGACATCTACTACATTATCTGTACTCAGAGATATCACTGTGTTATCTGTGGTGTTACATGGGACTGCAGGTGACATCTACTACATTATCTGTACTCAGAGATATCACTGTGTTATCTGTGGTGTTACATAGGACTGCAGGTGACATCCACTACATTATCTGTACTCAGAGATATCACTGTGTTATCTGTGGTGTTACATAGGACTGCAGGTGACATCTACTACATTATCTGTACTCAGAGATATCACTGAGTTATCTGTGGTGTTACATAGGACTGCAGGTGACATCTACTACATTATCTGTACTCAGAGAGATATCACTGTGTTATCTGTGGTGTTACATAGGACTGCAGGTGACATCTACTACATTATCTGTACTCAGAGATATCACTGTGTTATCTGTGGTGTTACATAGGACTGCAGGTGACATCTACTACATTATCTGTACTCCGAGATATCACTGTGTTATCTGTGGTGTTACATAGGACTGCAGGTGACCTCTACTACATTATCTGTACTCAGATATATCACTGTTATCTGTGGTGTTACATAGGACTGCAGGTGACATCTACTGCATTATCTGTACTCAGAGAGATATCACTGTTATCTGTGGTGTTACATAGGACTGCAGGTGACATCTACTACATTATCTGTACTCAGAGATATCACTGTGTTATCTGTGGTGTTACATAGGACTGCAGGTGACATCTACTACATTATCTGTACTCAGAGATATCACTGTGTTATCTGTGGTGTTACATAGGACTGCAGGAGACATCTACTACATTATCTGTACTCAGAGATATCACTGTGTTATCTGTGGTGTTACATAGGACTGCAGGAGACATCTACTACATTATCTGTACTCAGAGATATCACTGTGTTATCTGTGGTGTTACATAGGACTGCAGGTGACATCTACTACATTATCTGTACTCAGAGATATCACTGTGTTATCTGTGGTGTTACATAGGACTGCAGGTGACATCTACTACATTATCTGTACTCAGAGATATCCCTGTGTTATCTGTGGTGTTACATAGGACTGCAGGTGACATCTACTACATTATCTGTACTCAGAGATATCACTGTGTTATCTGTGGTGTTACATAGGACTGCAGGTGACATCTACTACATTATCTGTACTCAGAGATATCACTGTTATCTGTGGTGTTACATAGGACTGCAGGTGACCTCTACTACATTATCTGTACTCAGAGATATCACTGTGTTATCTGTGGTGTTACATAGGACTGCAGGAGACATCTACTACATTATCTGTACTCAGAGATATCACTGTGTTATCTGTGGTGTTACATAGGACTGCAGGTGACATCTACTACATTATCTGTACTCAGAGATATCACTGTGTTATCTGTGGTGTTACATAGGACTGCAGGAGACATCCACTACATTATCTGTACTCAGGGATATCACTGTTATCTGTGGTGTTACATAGGACTGCAGGTGACATCTACTACATTATCTGTACTCAGAGATATCACTGTGTTATCTGTGGTGTTACATAGGACTGCAGGTGACATCTACTACATTATCTGTACTCAGAGATATCACTGTTATCTGTGGTGTTACATAGGACTGCAGGTGACCTCTACTACATTATCTGTACTCAGAGATATCACTGATATCTGTGGTGTTACATAGGACTGCAGGTGACATCTACTACATTATCTGTACTCAGAGATATCACTGTGTTATCTGTGGTGTTACATAGGACTGCAGGTGACATCTACTACATTATCTGTACTCAGAGATATCACTGTGTTATCTGTGGTGTTACATAGGACTGCAGGAGACATCTACTACATTATCTGTACTCAGAGATATCACTGTGTTATCTGTGGTGTTACATAGGACTGCAGGTGACATCTACTACATTATCTGTACTCAGAGAGATATCACTGTGTTATCTGTGGTGTTACATAGGACTGCAGGTGACATCACTGCATTATCTGTACTCAGAGATATCACTGTGTTATCTGTGGTGTTACATAGGACTGCAGGTGACATCTACTACATTATCTGTACTCAGGGATATCACTGTTATCTGTGGTGTTACATAGGACTGCAGGAGACATCTACTACATTATCTGTACTCAGAGATATCACTGTGTTATCTGTGGTGTTACATAGGACTGCAGGAGACATCTACTACATTATCTGTACTCAGAGATATCACTGTGTTATATGTGGTGTTACATAGGACTGCAGGTGACATCTACTACATTATCTGTACTCAGAGATATCACTGTGTTATCTGTGGTGTTACATAGGACTGCAGGTGACATCTACTACATTATCTGTACTCAGAGATATCACTGTGTTATCTGTGGAGTTACATAGGACTGCAGGTGACATCTACTACATTATCTGTACTCAGAGATATCACTGTGTTATCTGTGGTGTTACATAGGACTGCAGGTGACATCTACTACATTATCTGTGCTCAGAGATATCACTGTGTTATCTGTGGTGTTACATAGGACTGCAGGTGACATCTACTACATTATCTGTACTCAGAGATATCCCTGTGTTATCTGTGGTGTTACATAGGACTGCAGGTGACATCTACTACATTATCTGTACTCAGAGATATCACTGTGTTATCTGTGGAGTTACATAGGACTGCAGGTGACATCTACTACATTATCTGTACTCAGAGATATCACTGTGTTATCTGTGGTGTTACATAGGACTGCAGGTGACATCTACTACATTATCTGTACTCAGAGATATCACTGTGTTATCTGTGGAGTTACATAGGACTGCAGGTGACATCTACTACATTATCTGTACTCAGAGATATCACTGTGTTATCTGTGGTGTTACATAGGACTGCGGGTGACATCCACTACATTATCTGTACTCAGAGATATCACTGTGTTATCTGTGGTGTTACATAGGACTGCAGGGGACATCTACTACATTATCTGTACTCAGAGATATCACTGTGTCATCTGTGGTGTTACATGGGACTGCAGTTGACATCTCCTACATTATCTGTGCTCAGAGATATCCCTGTGTTATCTGTGGTGTTACATAGGACTGCAGGTGACATCTGCTACATTATCTGTACTCAGAGATATCACTGTTATCTGTGGTGTTACATAGGACTGCAGGTGACATCTACTACATTATCTGTACTCAGAGATATCACTGTGTTATCTGTGGGGTTACATAGGACTGCAGGTGACATCTACTACATTATCTGTACTCAGAGATATCACTGTGTTATCTGCAGTGTTACATAGGACTGCAGGTGACATCTACTACATTATCTGTACTCAGAGATATCACTGTGTTATCTGTGGTGTTACATAGGACTGCAGGTGACATCTACTACATTATCTGTACTCAGAGATATCACTGTGTTATCTGTGGTGTTACATAGGACTGCAGGTGACATCTACTACATTATCTGTACTCAGAGATATCCCTGTGTTATCTGTGGTGTTACATAGGACTGCAGGTGTCATCTACTACATTATCTGTACTCAGAGATATCACTGTGTTATCTGTGGTGTTACATAGGACTGCAGGTGACCTCTACTACATTATCTGTACTCAGAGATATCACTGTGTTATCTGTGGTGTTACATAGGACTGCAGGTGACATCTACTACATTATCTGTACTCAGAGATATCACTGTGTTATCTGTGGTGTTACATAGGACTGCAGGTGACATCTACTACATTATCTGTACTCAGAGATATCACTGTGTTATATGTGGTGTTACATAGGACTGCAGGTGACATCTACTACATTATCTGTACTCAGAGATATCACTGTGTTATCTGTGGTGTTACATAGGACTGCAGGTGACATCTACTACATTATCTGTACTCAGAGATATCACTGTGTTATCTGTGCTGTTACATAGGACTGCAGGTGACATCCACTACATTATCTGTACTCAGAGATATCACTGTGTTATCTGTGGAGTTACATAGGACTGCAGGTGACATCTACTACATTATCTGTACTCAGAGATATCACTGTGTTATCTGTGGAGTTACATAGGACTGCAGGGGACATCTACTACATTATCTGTACTCAGAGATATCACTGTGTCATCTGTGGTGTTACATGGGACTGCAGTTGACATCTCCTACATTATCTGTGCTCAGAGATATCACTGTGTTATCTGTGGTGTTACATAGGACTGCAGGTGTCATCTACTACATTATCTGTACTCAGAGATATCACTGTGTTATCTGTGGTGTTACATAGGACTGCAGGTGACCTCTACTACATTATCTGTACTCAGAGATATCACTGTGTTATCTGTGGTGTTACATAGGACTGCAGGTGACATCTACTACATTATCTATACTCAGATATCACTGTGTTATCTGTGGTGTTACATAGGACTGCAGGTGTCATCTACTACATTATCTGCACTCAGAGATATCACTGTTATCTGTGGTGTTACATAGGACTGCAGGAGACATCTACTACATTATCTGTACTCAGAGATATCACTGTGTTATCTGTGGTGTTACATAGGACTGCAGGTGACATCTACTACATTATCTGTACTCAGAGATATCACTGTGTTATCTGTGGTGTTACATAGGACTGCAGGTGACATCTACTACATTATCTGTACTCAGAGATATCACTGTGTTATATGTGGTGTTACATAGGACTGCAGGTGACATCTACTACATTATCTGTACTCAGAGATATCACTGTGTTATCTGTGGTGTTACATAGGACTGCAGGTGACATCTACTACATTATCTGTACTCAGAGATATCACTGTGTTATCTGTGGTGTTACATAGGACTGCAGGTGACATCTACTACATTATCTGTACTCAGAGATATCACTGTGTTATCTGTGGTGTTACATAGGACTGCAGGTGACATCTACTACATTATCTGTACTCAGAGATATCACTGTGTTATCTGTGGTGTTACATAGGACTGCAGGTGACATCTACTACATTATCTGTACTCAGAGATATCACTGTGTTATCTGTGGTGTTACATAGGACTGCAGGTGACATCTACTATATTATCTGTACTCAGAGATATCACTGTGTTATCTGTGGTGTTACATAGGACTGCGGGTGACATCTACTACATTATCTGTACTCAGAGATATCACTGTGTTATCTGTGGTGTTACATAGGACTGCAGGTGACATCTACTACATTATCTATACTCAGAGATATCACTGTGTTATCTGTGGTGTTACATAGGACTGCAGGTGACATCTACTACATTATCTGTACTCAGAGATATCACTGTGTTATCTGTGGTGTTACATAGGACTGCAGGTGACATCTACTAGATTATCTGTACTCAGAGATATCACTGTGTTATATGTGGTGTTACATAGGACTGCAGGTGACATCTACTACATTATCTGTACTCAGAGAGATATCACTGTGTTATCTGTGGTGTTACATAGGACTGCAGGTGACATCTACTACATTATATGTACTCAGAGATATCACTGTTATCTGTGGTGTTACATAGGACTGCAGGTGACATCTACTACATTATCTGTACTCAGAGATATCACTGTGTTATCTGTGGTGTTACATAGGACTGCAGGTGACATCTACTACATTATCTGTACTCAGAGAGATATCACTGTGTTATCTGTGGTGTTACATAGGACTGCAGGTGACATCTACTACATTATCTGTACTCAGAGATATCACTGTGTTATCTGTGGTGTTACATAGGACTGCAGGTGACATCTACTACATTATCTGTACTCAGAGATATCACTGTGTTATCTGTGGTGTTACATAGGACTGCAGGTGACATCTACTACATTATCTGTACTCACAGATATCACTGTGTTATCTGTGGTGTTACATAGGACTGCAGGTGACATCTACTACATTATCTGTACTCAGAGATATCACTGTGTTATCTGTGGTGTTACATAGGACTGCAGGAGACATCTACTACATTATCTGTACTCAGAGATATCACTGTGTTATCTGTGGTGTTACATAGGACTGCAGGTGACCTCTACTACATTATCTGTACTCAGAGATATCACTGTGTTATCTGTGCTGTTACATAGGACTGCAGGTGACCTCTACTGCATTATCTGTACTCAGAGATATCACTGTGTTATCTGTGGTGTTACATAGGACTGCAGGTGACATCTACTACATTATCTGTACTCAGAGATATCACTGTGTTATCTGTGGTGTTACATAGGACTGCAGGAGACATCTACTACATTATCTGTACTCAGAGATATCACTGTGTTATCTGTGGTGTTACATAGGACTGCAGGAGACATCTACTACATTATCTGTACTCAGAGATATCACTGTGTTACCTGTGGTGTTACATAGGACTGCAGGAGACATCTACTACATTATCTGTACTCAGAGATATCACTGTGTTATCTGTGGTGTTACATAGGACTGCAGGTGACATCTACTACATTATCTGTACTCAGAGATATCACTGTGTTATCTGTGGTGTTACATAGGACTGCAGGTGACATCTACTACATTATCTGTACTCAGAGATATCACTGTGTTATCTGTGGTGTTACATAGGACTGCAGGTGACATCTACTACATTATCTGTACACAGAGAGATATCACTGTGTTATCTGTGGTGTTACATAGGACTGCAGGTGACATCTACTACATTATCTGTACTCAGAGATATCACTGTGTTATCTGTGGTGTTACATAGGACTGCAGGTGACATCTACTACATTATCTGTACTCAGATATCACTGTATTATCTGTGGTGTTACATAGGACTGCAGGTGACACCTACTACATTATCTGTACTCAGAGATATCACTGTGTTATCTGTGGTGTTACATAGGACTGCAGGTGACATCTACTACATTATCTGTACTCAGAGATATCACTGTGTTATCTGTGGTGTTACATAGGACTGCAGGTGACCTCTACTACATTATCTGTACTCAGGGATATCACTGTGTTATCTGTGGTGTTACATAGGACTGCAGGTGACCTCTACTACATTATCTGTACATAGAGAGATATCACTGTGTTATCTGTGGTGTTACATAGGACTGCAGGTGACATCTACTACATTATCTGTACTCAGAGATATCACTGTGTTATCTGTGGTGTTACATAGGACTGCAGGTGACCTCTACTACATTATCTGTACTCAGGGATATCACTGTGTTATCTGTGGTGTTACATAGGACTGCAGGTGACATCTACTACATTATCTGTACATAGAGAGATATCACTGTGTTATCTGTGGTGTTACATAGGACTGCAGGTGACATCTACTACATTATCTGTACTCAGAGATATCACTGTGTTATCTGTGGTGTTACATAGGACTGCAGGTGACCTCTACTACATTATCTGTACTCAGAGATATCACTGTGTTATCTGTGGTGTTACATAGGACTGCAGGTGACCTCTACTACATTATCTGTACTCAGGGATATCACTGTGTTATCTGTGGTGTTACATAGGACTGCAGGTGACCTCTACTACATTATCTGTACTCAGAGATATCACTGTGTCATCTGTGGTGTTACATAGGACTGCAGGTGACATCTACTACATTATCTGTACTCAGAGATATCACTGTGTTATCTGTGGTGTTACATAGGACTGCAGCTGACATCTACTACATTATCTGTACTCAGAGATATCACTGTGTTATCTGTGGTGTTACATAGGACTGCAGGTGACATCTACTACATTATCTGTACTCAGAGATATCACTGTGTTATCTGTGGTGTTACATAGGACTGCAGGAGACATCCACTACATTATCTGTACTCAGAGATATCACTGTGTTATCTGTGGTGTTACATAGGACTGCAGGTGACATCTACTACATTATCTGTACTCAGAGATATCACTGTATTATCTGTGGTGTTACATAGGACTGCAGGTGACATCTACTGCATTATCTGTACTCAGATATCACTGTGTTATCTGTGGTGTTACATAGGACTGCAGGTGACATCACTGCATTATCTGTACTCAGAGATATCACTGTGTTATCTGTGGTGTTACATAGGACTGCAGGTGACATCACTGCATTATCTGTACTCAGAGATATCACTGTGTTATCTGTGGTGTTACATAGGACTGCAGGTGACATCTACTACATTATCTGTACTCAGATATCACTGTGTTATCTGTGGTGTTACATAGGACTGCAGGTGACATCTACTACATTATCTGTGCTCAGAGATATCACTGTGTTATCTGTGGTGTTACATAGGACTGCAGGTGATATCTACTACATTATCTGTACTCAGAGATATCACTGTGTTATCTGTGGTGTTACATAGGACTGCAGGTGACATCTACATTATCTGTACTCAGAGATATCACTGTGTTATCTGTGGTGTTACATAGGACTGCAGGTGACCTCTACTACATTATCTGTACTCAGAGATATCACTGTGTTATCTGTGGTGTTACATAGGACTGCAGGTGACATCTACTACATTATCTGTACTCAGAGATATCACTGTGTAATCTGTGGTGTTACATAGGACTGCAGGTGACATCTACTACATTATCTGTACTCAGAGATATCACTGTGTTATCTGTGGTGTTACATAGGACTGCAGGTGACATCTACTACATTATCTGTACTCAGAGATATCACTGTGTTATCTGTGGTGTTACATAGGACTGCAGGTGACATCTACTACATTATCTGTACTCAGAGATATCACTGTGTTATCTGTGGTGTTACATAGGACTGCAGGAGACATCCACTACATTATCTGTACTCAGGGATATCACTGTTATCTGTGGTGTTACATAGGACTGCAGGTGACATCTACTACATTATCTGTACTCAGAGATATCACTGTTATCTGTGGTGTTACATAGGACTGCAGGTGACCTCTACTACATTATCTGTACTCAGAGATATCACTGATATCTGTGGTGTTACATAGGACTGCAGGTGACATCTACTACATTATCTGTACTCAGAGATATCACTGTGTTATCTGTGGTGTTACATAGGACTGCAGGTGACATCTACTACATTATCTGTACTCAGAGATATCACTGTGTTATCTGTGGTGTTACATAGGACTGCAGGTGACATCTACTACATTATCTGTACTCAGAGATATCACTGTGTTATCTGTGGTGTTACATGGGACTGCAGGTGACATCTACTTCATTATCTGTACTCAGAGATATCACTGTGTTATCTGTGGTGTTACATGGGACTGCAGGTGACATCTACTACATTATCTGTACTCAGAGATATCACTGTGTTATCTGTGGTGTTACATGGGACTGCAGGTGACATCTACTACATTATCTGTACTCAGAGATATCACTGTGTTATCTGTGGTGTTACATAGGACTGCGTGACATCTACTACATTATCTGTACTCAGAGATATCACTGTGTTATCTGTGGTGTTACATAGGACTGCAGGTGACATCTACTACATTATCTGTACTCAGAGATATCACTGTGTTATCTGTGGTGTTACATAGGACTGCAGGAGACATCTACTACATTATCTGTACTCAGAGATATCACTGTGTTATCTGTGGTGTTACATAGGACTGCAGGTGACATCTACTACATTATCTGTACTCAGAGATATCACTGTGTTATCTGTGGTGTTACATAGGACTGCAGGTGACATCTACTACATTATCTGTACTCAGAGAGATATCACTGTGTTATCTGTGGTGTTACATAGGACTGCAGGTGACATCTACTACATTATCTGTACTCAGGGATATCACTGTTATCTGTGGTGTTACATAGGACTGCAGGTGACATCTACTACATTATCTGTACTCAGAGATATCACTGTGTTATCTGTGGAGTTACATAGGACTGCAGGTGACATCTACTACATTATCTGTACTCAGAGATATCACTGTGTTATCTGTGGTGTTACATAGGACTGCAGGTGACATCTACTACATTATCTGTACTCAGAGAGATATCACTGTGTTATCTGTGGTGTTACATAGGACTGCAGGTGACATCTACTACATTATCTGTACTCAGAGATATCACTGTGTTATCTGTGGTGTTACATAGGACTGCAGGTGACATCTACTACATTATCTGTACTCAGAGATATCACTGTGTTATCTGTGGTGTTACATAGGACTGCAAGGGACATCTACTACATTATCTGTACTCAGAGATATCACTGTGTCATCTGTGGTGTTACATGGGACTGCAGTTGACATCTCCTACATTATCTGTGCTCAGAGATATCACTGTGTTATCTGTGGTGTTACATAGGACTGCAGGTGTCATCTACTACATTATCTGTACTCAGAGATATCACTGTGTTATCTGTGGTGTTACATAGGACTGCATGTGACCTCTACTACATTATCTGTACTCAGAGATATCACTGTGTTATCTGTGGTGTTACATAGGACTGCAGGTGACATCTACTACATTATCTGTACCCAGAGATATCACTGTGTTATCTGTGGTGTTACATAGGACTGCAGGTGACATCTACTACATTATCTGTACTCATAGAGATATCACTGTGTTATCTGTGGTGTTACATAGGACTGCAGGTGACATCTACTACATTATCTGTACTCAGAGATATCACTGTGTTATCTGTGGTGTTACATAGGACTGCAGGAGACATCTACTACATTATCTGTACTCAGAGATATCACTGTGTTATCTGTGGTGTTACATAGGACTGCAGGTGACATCCACTACATTATCTGTACTCAGAGATATCACTGTGTTATCTGTGGTGTTACATAGGACTGCAGGTGACATCTACTACATTATCTGTACTCAGAGATATCACTGTGTTATCTGTGGTGTTACATAGGACTGCAGGTGACATCTACTACATTATCTGTACTCAGAGATATCACTGTGTTATATGTGGTGTTACATAGGACTGCAGGTGACATCTACTACATTATCTGTACTCAGATATATCACTGTGTTATCTGTGGTGTTACATAGGACTGCAGGTGACATCTACTACATTATCTGTACTCAGGGATATCACTGTGTTATCTGTGGTGTTACATAGGACTGCAGGTGACATCTACTACATTATCTGTACTCAGAGATATCACTGTGTTATCTGTGGTGTTACATAGGACTGCAGGTGACATCCACTACATTATCTGTACTCAGAGATATCACTGTGTTATCTGTGGTGTTACATAGGACTGCAGGTGACATCTACTACATTATCTGTACTCAGAGATATCACTGTGTTATCTGTGGTGTTACATAGGACTGCAGGTGACATCCACTACATTATCTGTACTCAGAGATATCACTGTGTTATCTGTGGTGTTACATAGGACTGCAGGTGACATCTACTACATTATCTGTACTCAGAGATATCACTGTGTTATCTGTGGTGTTACATAGGACTGCAGGTGACATCTACTACATTATCTGTACTCAGAGATATCACTGTGTTATATGTGGTGTTACATAGGACTGCAGGTGACATCTACTACATTATCTGTACTCAGAGATATCACTGTGTTATCTGTGGTGTTACATAGGACTGCAGGTGACATCCACTACATTATCTGTACTCAGAGATATCACTGTGTTATCTGTGGTGTTACATAGGACTGCAGGTGACATCTACTACATTATCTGTACTCAGAGATATCACTGTGTTATCTGTGGTGTTACATAGGACTGCAGGTGACATCTACTACATTATCTGTACTCAGAGATATCACTGTGTTATCTGTGGTGTTACATAGGACTGCAGGTGACATCTACTACATTATCTGTACTCAGAGATATCACTGTTATCTGTGGTGTTACATAGGACTGCAGGTGACATCTACTACATTATCTGTACTCAGAGATATCACTGTGTTATCTGTGGTGTTACATAGGACTGCAGGTGACATCTACTACATTATCTGTACTCAGAGATATCACTGTGTTATCTGTGCTGTTACATAGGACTGCAGGTGACATCCACTACATTATCTGTACTCAGAGATATCACTGTGTTATCTGTGGAGTTACATAGGACTGCAGGTGACATCTACTACATTATCTGTACTCAGAGATATCACTGTGTTATCTGTGGAGTTACATAGGACTGCAGGTGACATCTACTACATTATCTGTACTCAGAGATATCACTGTGTTATCTGTGGTGTTACATAGGACTGCAGGTGACATCCACTCCATTATCTGTACTCAGAGATATCACTGTGTTATCTGTGGTGTTACATAGGACTGCAGGTGACATCTACTACATTATCTGTACTCAGAGATATCACTGTGTTATCTGTGGTGTTACATAGGACTGCAGGGGACATCTACTACATTATCTGTACTCAGAGATATCACTGTGTCATCTGTGGTGTTACATGGGACTGCAGTTGACATCTCCTACATTATCTGTGCTCAGAGATATCACTGTGTTATCTGTGGTGTTACATAGGACTGCAGGTGTCATCTACTACATTATCTGTACTCAGAGATATCACTGTGTTATCTGTGGTGTTACATAGGACTGCAGGTGACCTCTACTACATTATCTGTACTCAGAGATATCACTGTGTTATCTGTGGTGTTACATAGGACTGCAGGTGACATCTACTACATTATCTGTACTCAGAGATATCACTGTGTTATCTGTGGTGTTACATAGGACTGCAGGTGACATCTACTACATTATCTGTACTCAGAGATATCACTGTGTTATATGTGGTGTTACATAGGACTGCAGGTGACATCTACTACATTATCTGTACTCAGAGATATCACTGTGTTATCTGTGGTGTTACATAGGACTGCAGGTGACATCTACTACATTATCTATACTCAGAGATATCACTGTGTTATCTGTGGTGTTACATAGGACTGCAGGTGACATCTACTACATTATCTGTACTCAGAGATATCACTGTGTTATCTGTGGTGTTACATAGGACTGCAGGTGACATCTACTACATTATCTGTACTCAGAGATATCACTGTGTTATATGTGGTGTTACATAGGACTGCAGGTGACATCTACTACATTATCTGTACTCAGAGATATCACTGTGTTATCTGTGGTGTTACATAGGACTGCAGGTGACATCTACTACATTATCTGTACTCAGAGATATCACTGTGTTATCTGTGGTGTTACATAGGACTGCAGGTGACATCTACTACATTATCTGTACTCACAGATATCACTGTGTTATCTGTGGTGTTACATAGGACTGCAGGTGACATCTACTACATTATCTGTACTCAGAGATATCACTGTGTTATCTGTGGTGTTACATAGGACTGCAGGAGACATCTACTACATTATCTGTACTCAGAGATATCACTGTGTTATCTGTGGTGTTACATAGGACTGCAGGTGACATCTACTACATTATCTGTACTCAGAGATATCACTGTGTTATCTGTGGTGTTACATAGGACTGCAGGAGACATCTACTACATTATCTGTACTCAGAGATATCACTGTGTTATCTGTGGTGTTACATAGGACTGCAGGAGACATCTACTACATTATCTGTACTCAGAGATATCACTGTGTTACCTGTGGTGTTACATAGGACTGCAGGTGACATCTACTACATTATCTGTACTCAGAGATATCACTGTGTTATCTGTGGTGTTACATAGGACTGCAGGTGACATCTACTACATTATCTGTACTCAGAGATATCACTGTGTTATCTGTGGTGTTACATAGGACTGCAGGTGACATCTACTACATTATCTGTACTCAGAGATATCACTGTGTTATCTGTGGTGTTACATAGGACTGCAGCTGACATCTACTACATTATCTGTACTCAGAGATATCACTGTGTTATCTGTGGTGTTACATAGGACTGCAGGTGACATCTACTACATTATCTGTACTCAGAGATATCACTGTGTTATCTGTGGTGTTACATAGGACTGCAGGAGACATCCACTACATTATCTGTACTCAGAGATATCACTGTGTTATCTGTGGTGTTACATAGGACTGCAGGTGACATCTACTACATTATCTGTACTCAGAGATATCACTGTATTATCTGTGGTGTTACATAGGACTGCAGGTGACATCTACTACATTATCTGTACTCAGATATCACTGTGTTATCTGTGGTGTTACATAGGACTGCAGGTGACATCTACTACATTATCTGTGCTCAGAGATATCACTGTGTTATCTGTGGTGTTACATAGGACTGCAGGTGATATCTACTACATTATCTGTACTCAGAGATATCACTGTGTTATCTGTGGTGTTACATAGGACTGCAGGTGACATCTACATTATCTGTACTCAGAGATATCACTGTGTTATCTGTGGTGTTACATAGGACTGCAGGTGACCTCTACTACATTATCTGTACTCAGAGATATCACTGTGTTATCTGTGGTGTTACATAGGACTGCAGGTGACATCTACTACATTATCTGTACTCAGAGATATCACTGTGTAATCTGTGGTGTTACATAGGACTGCAGGTGACATCTACTACATTATCTGTACTCAGAGATATCACTGTGTTATCTGTGGTGTTACATAGGACTGCAGGTGACATCTACTACATTATCTGTACTCAGAGATATCACTGTGTTATCTGTGGTGTTACATAGGACTGCAGGTGACATCTACTACATTATCTGTACTCAGAGATATCACTGTGTTATCTGTGGTGTTACATAGGACTGCAGGTGACATCTACTGCATTATCTGTACTCAGAGATATCACTGTGTTATCTGTGGTGTTACATAGGACTGCAGGAGACATCTACTACATTATCTGTACTCAGAGATATCACTGTGTTATCTGTGGTGTTACATAGGACTGCAGGTGACATCTACTACATTATCTGTACTCAGAGATATCACTGTGTTATCTGTGGTGTTACATAGGACTGCAGGTGACATCTACTACATTATCTGTACTCCGATATATCACTGTTATCTGTGGTGTTACATAGGACTGCAGGTGACATCTACTACATTATCTGTACTCAGAGATATCACTGTGTTATCTGTGGTGTTACATAGGACTGCAGGTGACATCTACTACATTATCTGTACTCAGATATCACTGTGTTATCTGTGGTGTTACATAGGACTGCAGGAGACATCTACTACATTATCTGTACTCAGAGAGATCACTGTGTTATCTGTGGTGTTACATAGGACTGCAGGTGACATCTACTACATTATCTGTACTCAGAGATATCACTGTGTTATCTGTGGTGTTACATAGGACTGCACGTGACATCTACTACATTATCTGTACTCAGAGAGATCACTGTGTTATCTGTGGTGTTACATAGGACTGCAGGTGACATCTACTACATTATCTGTACTCAGAGATATCACTGTGTTATCTGTGGTGTTACATAGGACTGCAGGTGACATCTACTACATTATCTGTACTCAGAGATATCACTGTGTTATCTGTGGTGTTACATAGGACTGCAGGTGACATCTACTACATTATCTGTACTCAGAGATATCACTGTTATCTGTGGTGTTACATAGGACTGCAGATGACATCTACTACATTATCTGTACTCAGAGATATCACTGTGTTATCTGTGGTGTTACATAGGACTGCAGGTGACATCCACTACATTATCTGTACTCAGAGATATCACTGTGTTATCTGTGGTGTTACATAGGACTGCAGGAGACATCTACTACATTATCTGTACTCAGAGATATCACTGTGTCATCTGTGGTGTTACATAGGACTGCAGGTGACATCTACTACATTATCTGTACTCAGAGAGATATCACTGTGTTATCTGTGGTGTTACATAGGACTGCAGGTGACATCTGCTACATTATCTGTACTCAGAGATATCACTGTGTCATCTGTGGTGTTACATAGGACTGCAGGTGACATCTACTACATTATCTGTACTCAGGGATATCACTGTGTTATCTGTGGTGTTACATAGGACTGCAGGTGACATCTACTACATTATCTGTACTCAGAGATATCACTGTGTTATCTGTGGTGTTACATAGGACTGCAGGTGACATCTACTACATTATCTGTACTCAGAGATATCACTGTGTTATCTGTGGTGTTACATAGGACTGCAGGTGTCATCTACTACATTATCTGTACTCAGAGATATCACTGTGTTATCTGTGGTGTTACATAGGACTGCAGGTGACATCTACTACATTATCTGTACTCAGAGATATCACTGTGTTATCTGTGGTGTTACATAGGACTGCAGGTGACATCTACTACATTATCTGTACTCAGAGATATCACTGTGTTATCTGTGGTGTTACATAGGACTGCAGGTGACATCTACTACATTATCTGTACTCAGAGATATCACTGTGTTATCTGTGGTGTTACATAGGACTGCAGGTGTCATCTACTACATTATCTGTACTCAGAGATATCACTGTGTTATCTGTGGTGTTACATAGGACTGCAGGAGACATCTACTACATTATCTGTACTCAGAGAGATCACTGTGTTATCTGTGGTGTTACATAGGACTGCAGGTGACATCTACTACATTATCTGTACTCAGAGATATCACTGTGTTATCTGTGGTGTTACATAGGACTGCACGTGACATCTACTACATTATCTGTACTCAGAGAGATCACTGTGTTATCTGTGGTGTTACATAGGACTGCAGGTGACATCTACTACATTATCTGTACTCAGAGATATCACTGTGTTATCTGTGGTGTTACATAGGACTGCAGGTGACATCTACTACATTATCTGTACTCAGAGATATCACTGTGTTATCTGTGGTGTTACATAGGACTGCAGGTGACATCTACTACATTATCTGTACTCAGAGATATCACTGTGTTATCTGTGGTGTTACATAGGACTGCAGGTGACATCTACTACATTATCTGTACTCAGAGATATCACTGTTATCTGTGGTGTTACATAGGACTGCAGATGACATCTACTACATTATCTGTACTCAGAGATATCACTGTGTTATCTGTGGTGTTACATAGGACTGCAGGTGACATCTACTACATTATCTGTACTCAGAGATATCACTGTGTTATCTGTGGTGTTACATAGGACTGCAGGTGACATCTACTACATTATCTGTACTCAGAGAGATATCACTGTGTTATCTGTGGTGTTACATAGGACTGCAGGTGACATCTGCTACATTATCTGTACTCAGAGATATCACTGTGTCATCTGTGGTGTTACATAGGACTGCAGGTGACATCTACTACATTATCTGTACTCAGGGATATCACTGTGTTATCTGTGGTGTTACATAGGACTGCAGGTGACATCTACTACATTATCTGTACTCAGAGATATCACTGTGTTATCTGTGGTGTTACATAGGACTGCAGGTGACATCTACTACATTATCTGTACTCAGAGATATCACTGTGTTATCTGTGGTGTTACATAGGACTGCAGGTGTCATCTACTACATTATCTGTACTCAGAGATATCACTGTGTTATCTGTGGTGTTACATAGGACTGCAGGTGACATCTACTACATTATCTGTACTCAGAGATATCACTGTGTTATCTGTGGTGTTACATAGGACTGCAGGTGACATCTACTACATTATCTGTACTCAGAGATATCACTGTGTTATCTGTGGTGTTACATAGGACTGCAGGTGACATCTACTACATTATCTGTACTCAGAGATATCACTGTGTTATCTGTGGTGTTACATAGGACTGCAGGTGTCATCTACTACATTATCTGTACTCAGAGATATCACTGTGTTATCTGTGGTGTTACATAGGACTGCAGGTGACATCTACTACATTATCTGTACTCAGAGATATCACTGTGTTATCTGTGGTGTTACATAGGACTGCAGGTGACATCTACTACATTATCTGTACTCAGAGATATCACTGTGTTATCTGTGGTGTTACATAGGACTGCAGGTGACATCTACTACATTATCTGTACTCAGAGATATCACTGTGTTATCTGTGGTGTTACATAGGACTGCAGGTGACATCTACTACATTATCTGTACTCAGAGATATCACTGTGTTATCTGTGGTGTTACATAGGACTGCAGGTGACATCTACTACATTATCTGTACTCAGATATCACTGTGTTATCTGTGGTGTTACATAGGACTGCAGGAGACATCCACTACATTATCTGTACTCAGAGATATCACTGTGTTATCTGTGGTGTTACATAGGACTGCAGGTGACCTCTACTACATTATCTGTACTCAGAGATATCACTGTGTTATCTGTGGTGTTACATGGGACTGCAGGTGACATCTACTACATTATCTGTACTCAGAGATATCACTGTGTTATCTGTGGTGTTACATAGGACTGCAGGTGACATCTACTACATTATCTGTACTCAGAGAGATATCACTGTGTTATCTGTGGTGTTACATAGGACTGCAGGTGACATCTACTACATTATCTGTACTCAGGGATATCACTGTTATCTGTGGTGTTACATAGGACTGCAGGTGACATCTACTACATTATCTGTACTCAGAGATATCACTGTGTTATCTGTGGAGTTACATAGGACTGCAGGGGACATCTACTACATTATCTGTACTCAGAGATATCACTGTGTCATCTGTGGTGTTACATGGGACTGCAGTTGACATCTCCTACATTATCTGTGCTCAGAGATATCACTGTGTTATCTGTGGTGTTACATAGGACTGCAGGTGTCATCTACTACATTATCTGTACTCAGAGATATCACTGTGTTATCTGTGGTGTTACATAGGACTGCAGGTGACCTCTACTACATTATCTGTACTCAGAGATATCACTGTGTTATCTGTGGTGTTACATAGGACTGCAGGTGACATCTACTACATTATCTGTACTCAGAGATATCACTGTGTTATCTGTGGTGTTACATAGGACTGCAGGTGACATCTACTACATTATCTGTACTCAGAGATATCACTGTGTTATCTGTGGTGTTACATAGGACTGCAGGTGACATCTACTACATTATCTGTACTCAGATATCACTGTGTTATCTGTGGTGTTACATAGGACTGCAGGTGACATCTACTACATTATCTGTACTCAGAGATATCACTGTGTTATATGTGGTGTTACATAGGACTGCAGGTGACATCTACTACATTATCTGTACTCAGAGATATCACTGTGTTATCTGTGGTGTTACATAGGACTGCAGGTGACATCTACTACATTATCTGTACTCAGAGATATCACTGTGTTATCTGTGGTGTTACATAGGACTGCAGGTGACATCTACTACATTATCTGTACTCAGAGATATCACTGTGTTATCTGTGGTGTTACATAGGACTGCGGGTGACATCTACTACATTATCTGTACTCAGAGATATCACTGTGTTATCTGTGGTGTTACATAGGACTGCAGGTGACATCTACTACATTATCTGTACTCAGAGATATCACTGTGTTATCTGTGGTGTTACATAGGACTGCGGGTGACATCTACTACATTATCTGTACTCAGAGATATCACTGTGTTATCTGTGGAGTTACATAGGACTGCAGGTGACATCTACTGCATTATCTGTACTCAGAGATATCACTGTATTATCTGTGGTGTTACATAGGACTGCAGGTGACATCTGCTACATTATCTGTACTCAGAGATATCACTGTGTCATCTGTGGTGTTACATAGGACTGCAGGTGACATCTACTACATTATCTGTACTCAGAGATATCACTGTGTTATCTGTGGTGTTACATAGGACTGCAGGTGACATCTACTACATTATCTGTACTCAGAGATATCACTGTGTTATCTGTGGTGTTACATAGGACTGCAGGTGACATCTACTACATTATCTGTACTCAGAGATATCACTGTGTTATCTGTGGTGTTACATAGGACTGCAGGTGACATCTACTACATTATCTGTACTCCGATATATCACTGTTATCTGTGGTGTTACATAGGACTGCAGGTGACATCTACTACATTATCTATACTCAGAGATATCACTGTGTTATCTGTGGTGTTACATAGGACTGCAGGTGACATCTACTACATTATCTGTACTCAGAGATATCACTGTGTTATCTGTGGTGTTACATAGGACTGCAGGTGACATCTACTACATTATCTGTACTCAGAGATATCCCTGTGTTATCTGTGGTGTTACATAGGACTGCAGGTGACATCTACTACATTATCTGTACTCAGAGATATATCACTGTGTCATCTGTGGTGTTACATAGGACTGCAGGTGACATCTACTACATTATCTGTACTCAGAGCTATCACTGTGTTATCTGTGGAGTTACATAGGACTGCAGGTAACATCTACTACATTATCTGTACTCAGAGATATCACTGTGTTATATGTGGTGTTACATAGGACTGCAGGTGACATCTACTACATTATCTGTACTCAGAGCTATCACTGTGTTATATGTGGTGTTACATAGGACTGCAGGTGACATCTACTACATTATCTGTACTCAGAGATATCACTGTGTTATATGTGGTGTTACATAGGACTGCAGGTGACATCTACTACATTATCTGTACTCAGAGCTATCACTGTGTTATCTGTGGTGTTACATAGGACTGCAGGTGACATCTACTACATTATCTGTACTCAGAGATATCACTGTGTTATCTGTGGTGTTACATAGGACTGCAGGTGACATCTACTACATTATCTGTACTCAGAGATATCACTGTGTTATATGTGGTGTTACATAGGACTGCAGGTGACATCTACTACATTATCTGTACTCAGAGCTATCACTGTGTTATCTGTGGTGTTACATAGGACTGCAGGTGACATCTACTACATTATCTGTACTCAGAGATATCACTGTGTTATCTGTGGTGTTACATAGGACTGCAGGTGACATCTACTACATTATCTGTACTCAGAGATATCACTGTGTTATCTGTGGTGTTACATAGGACTGCAGGTGACATCTACTACATTATCTGTACTCAGAGATATCACTGTGTTATCTGTGGTGTTACATAGGACTGCAGGTGACATCTACTACATTATCTGTACTCAGAGATATCCCTGTGTTATCTGTGGTGTTACATAGGACTGCAGGTGACATCTACTACATTATCTGTACTCAGAGATATCACTGTGTTATATGTGGTGTTACATAGGACTGCAGGTGACATCCACTACATTATCTGTACTCAGAGAGATATCACTGTGTTATCTGTGGTGTTACATAGGACTGCAGGTGACATCTACTACATTATCTGTACTCAGAGATATCACTGTGTTATCTGTGGTGTTACATAGGACTGCAGGTGACATCTACTACATTATCTGTACTCAGAGATATCACTGTGTTATCTGTGGTGTTACATAGGACTGCAGGTGACATCTACTACATTATCTGTACTCAGAGATATCACTGTGTTATCTGTGGTGTTACATAGGACTGCAGGTGACATCTACTACATTATCTGTACTCAGAGATATCACTGTGTTATCTGTGGTGTTACATAGGACTGCAGGTGACATCTACTACATTATCTGTACTCAGAGATATCACTGTGTTATCTGTGGTGTTACATAGGACTGCAGGTGACCTCTACTACATTATCTGTACTCAGAGAGATATCACTGTGTTATCTGTGGTGTTACATAGGACTGCAGGTGCCATCTACTACATTATCTGTACTCACAGATATCACTGTGTTATCTGTGGTGTTACATAGGACTGCAGGTGACATCTACTACATTATCTGTACTCAGAGATATCACTGTGTTATCTGTGGTGTTACATAGGACTGCAGGAGACATCTACTACATTATCTGTACTCAGAGATATCACTGTGTTATCTGTGGTGTTACATAGGACTGCAGGTGACCTCCACTACATTATCTGTACTCAGAGAGATATCACTGTGTTATCTGTGGTGTTACATAGGACTGCAGGTGACATCTACTACATTATCTGTACTCAGAGATATCACTGTGTTATCTGTGGTGTTACATAGGACTGCAGGAGACATCTACTACATTATCTGTACTCAGAGATATCACTGTGTTATCTGTGGTGTTACATAGGACTGCAGGAGACATCTACTACATTATCTGTACTCAGAGATATCACTGTGTTATCTGTGGTGTTACATAGGACTGCAGGTGACATCTACTACATTATCTGTACTCAGAGATATCACTGTGTTATCTGTGGTGTTACATAGGACTGCACGTGACATCTACTACATTATCTGTACTCAGAGATATCACTGTGTTATCTGTGGTGTTACATAGGACTGCACGTGACATCTACTACATTATCTGTACTCAGAGAGATCACTGTGTTATCTGTGGTGTTACATAGGACTGCAGGTGACATCTACTACATTATCTGTACTCAGAGATATCACTGTGTTATCTGTGGTGTTACATAGGACTGCAGGTGACATCTACTACATTATCTGTACTCAGAGATATCACTGTGTAATCTGTGGTGTTACATAGGACTGCAGGTGACATCTACTACATTATCTGTACTCAGAGATATCACTGTGTAATCTGTGGTGTTACATAGGACTGCAGGAGACATCTACTGCATTATCTGTACTCAGAGATATCACTGTGTTATCTGTGGTGTTACATAGGACTGCAGGTGACATCTACTACATTATCTGTACTCAGAGATATCACTGTGTTATCTGTGGTGTTACATAGGACTGCAGGTGACATCTACTACATTATCTGTACTCAGAGATATCACTGTGTTATCTGTGGTGTTACATAGGACTGCAGGTGTCATCTACTACATTATCTGTACTCAGAGAGATATCACTGTGTTATCTGTGGTGTTACATAGGACTGCAGGTGACATCTACTACATTATCTGTACTCAGATATATCACTGTGTTATCTGTGGTGTTACATAGGACTGCAGGTGACCTCTACTACATTATCTGTACTCAGAGATATCACTGTGTTATCTGTGGTGTTACATAGGACTGCAGGTGACATCCACTACATTATCTGTACTCAGAGATATCACTGTGTTATCTGTGGTGTTACATAGGACTGCAGGTGACATCTACTACATTATCTGTACTCAGAGATATCACTGTGTTATCTGTGGTGTTACATAGGACTGCAGGTGACATCTACTACATTATCTGTACTCAGAGATATCACTGTGTTATCTGTGGTGTTACATAGGACTGCAGGTGACATCTACTACATTATCTGTACTCAGAGATATCACTGTGTTATCTGTGGTGTTACATAGGACTGCAGGTGACATCTACTACATTATCTGTACTCAGAGATATCCCTGTGTTATCTGTGGTGTTACATAGGACTGCAGGTGACATCTACTACATTATCTGTACTCAGAGATATCACTGTGTTATCTGTGGTGTTACATAGGACTGCAGGTGACATCTACTACATTATCTGTACTCAGATATCACTGTGTTATCTGTGGTGTTACATAGGACTGCAGGTGACATCTACTACATTATCTGTACTCAGAGATATCACTGTGTTATCTGTGGTGTTACATAGGACTGCAGGGGACATCTACTACATTATCTGTACTCAGATATATCACTGTTATCTGTGGTGTTACATAGGACTGCAGGTGACATCTACTACATTATCTGTACTCAGAGATATCACTGTGTTATCTGTGGAGTTACATAGGACTGCAGGTGACATCTACTACATTATCTGTGCTCAGAGATATCACTGTGTTATCTGTGGTGTTACATAGGACTGCAGGTGACATCTACTACATTATCTGTACTCAGAGATATCACTGTGTTATCTGTGGTGTTACATAGGACTGCAGGTGACATCTGCTACATTATCTGTACTCAGAGAGATATCACTGTGTTATCTGTGGTGTTACATAGGACTGCAGGAGACATCTACTACATTATCTGTACTCAGAGATATCACTGTGTTATCTGTGGTGTTACATAGGACTGCAGGTGACATCTACTACATTATCTGTGCTCAGAGATATCACTGTGTTACCTGTGGTGTTACATAGGACTGCAGGTGACATCTACTACATTATCTGTACTCAGAGATATCACTGTGTTATCTGTGGTGTTACATAGGACTGCAGGTGACATCTACTACATTATCTGTGCTCAGAGATATCACTGTGTTATCTGTGGTGTTACATGGGACTGCAGGTGACATCTACTACATTATCTGTACTCAGAGATATCACTGTGTTATCTGTGGTGTTACATAGGACTGCAGGTGACCTCTACTACATTATCTGTACTCAGATATCACTGTGTTATCTGTGGTGTTACATAGGACTGCAGGAGACATCTACTACATTATCTGTACTCAGAGATATCACTGTGTTATCTGTGGTGTTACATAGGACTGCAGGTGACATCTACTACATTATCTGTACTCAGATATATCACTGTGTTATCTGTGGTGTTACATAGGACTGCAGGAGACATCTACTACATTATCTGTACTCAGAGATATCACTGTGTTATCTGTGGTGTTACATAGGACTGCAGGTGACATCTACTACATTATCTGTACTCAGAGATATCACTGTGTTATCTGTGGTGTTACATAGGACTGCAGGTGACATCTACTACATTATCTGTACTCAGAGAGATCACTGTGTTATCTGTGGTGTTACATAGGACTGCAGGTGACATCTACTACATTATCTGTACTCAGAGATATCACTGTGTTATCTGTGGTGTTACATAGGACTGCAGGTGACATCTACTACATTATCTGTACTCAGAGATATCACTGTGTTATCTGTGGTGTTACATAGGACTGCAGGTGACATCTACTACATTATCTGTACTCAGAGATATCACTGTGTTATCTGTGGTGTTACATAGGACTGCAGGTGACATCTACTACATTATCTGTACTCAGAGATATCACTGTGTTATCTGTGGTGTTACATAGGACTGCAGGTGACATCTACTACATTATCTGTACTCAGAGATATCACTGTGTTATCTGTGGTGTTACATAGGACTGCAGGTGACATCTACTACATTATCTGTACTCAGAGATATCACTGTTATCTGTGGTGTTACATAGGACTGCAGATGACATCTACTACATTATCTGTACTCAGAGATATCACTGTGTTATCTGTGGTGTTACATAGGACTGCAGGTGACATCTACTACATTATCTGTACTCAGAGATATCACTGTGTTATCTGTGGTGTTACATAGGACTGCAGGTGACATCTACTACATTATCTGTACTCAGAGATATCACTGTTATCTGTGGTGTTACATAGGACTGCAGATGACATCTACTACATTATCTGTACTCAGAGAGATATCACTGGTATCTGTGGTGTTACATAGGACTGCAGGAGACATCTACTACATTATCTGTACTCAGAGATATCACTGTGTTATCTGTGGTGTTACATAGGACTGCAGGTGACATCACTGCATTATCTGTACTCAGAGATATCACTGTGTTATCTGTGGTGTTACATAGGACTGCAGGTGACATCTACTACATTATCTGTACCCAGAGATATCACTGTGTTATCTGTGGTGTTACATAGGACTGCAGGTGACATCTACTACATTATCTGTACTCAGAGATATCACTGTGTTATCTGTGATGTTACATAGGACTGCAGGTGACATCTACTACATTATCTGTACTCAGAGATATCACTGTGTTATCTGTGGTGTTACATAGGACTGCAGGTGACATCACTGCATTATCTGTACTCAGAGATATCACTGTGTTATCTGTGGTGTTACATAGGACTGCAGGTGACATCTACTACATTATCTGTACCCAGAGATATCACTGTGTTATCTGTGGTGTTACATAGGACTGCAGGTGACATCTACTACATTATCTGTACTCAGAGATATCACTCTGTTATCTGTGGTGTTACATAGGACTGCAGGTGACATCTACTACATTATCTGTACTCAGAGATATCACTGTGTTATCTGTGGTGTTACATAGGACTGCAGGTGACATCACTGCATTATCTGTACTCAGAGATATCACTGTGTTATCTGTGGTGTTACATAGGACTGCAGGTGACATCTACTACATTATCTGTACCCAGAGATATCACTGTGTTATCTGTGGTGTTACATAGGACTGCAGGAGACATCCACTACATTATCTGTACTCAGAGATATCACTGTGTTATCTGTGGTGTTACATAGGACTGCAGGTGACATCTACTACATTATCTGTACTCAGAGAGATATCACTGTTATCTGTGGTGTTACATAGGACTGCAGGAGACATCTACTACATTATCTGTACTCAGAGATATCACTGTGTGATCTGTGGTGTTACATAGGACTGCAGGTGACATCTACTACATTATCTGTGCTCAGAGATATCACTGTGTTATCTGTGGTGTTACATAGGACTGCAGGTGACATCTACTACATTATCTGTACTCAGAGAGATATCACTGTGTTATCTGTGGTGTTACATAGGACTGCAGGTGACATCTACTACATTATCTGTACTCAGAGATATCACTGTTATCTGTGGTGTTACATAGGACTGCAGGTGACATCTACTACATTATCTGTACTCAGAGATATCACTGTGTTACCTGTGGTGTTACATAGGACTGCAGGTGACATCTACTACATTATCTGTACTCAGAGATATCACTGTGTTATCTGTGGTGTTACATAGGACTGCAGGAGACATCTACTACATTATCTGTACTCAGAGATATCACTGTGTTATCTGTGGTGTTACATAGGACTGCAGGTGACATCTACTACATTATCTGTACTCAGAGATATCACTGTGTTATCTGTGGTGTTACATAGGACTGCAGGTGACATCTACTACATTATCTGTACTCAGAGATATCACTGTTATCTGTGGTGTTACATAGGACTGCAGGTGTCATCTACTACATTATCTGTACTCAGAGAGATATCACTGTGTTATCTGTGGTGTTACATAGGACTGCAGGTGACATCTGCTACATTATCTGTACTCAGAGATATCACTGTGTTATCTGTGGTGTTACATAGGACTGCAGGAGACATCTACTACATTATCTGTACTCAGAGATATCACTGTGTTATCTGTGGTGTTACATAGGACTGCAGGAGACATCTACTACATTATCTGTGCTCAGAGATATCACTGTGTTATCTGTGGAGTTACATAGGACTGCAGGTGACATCTACTACATTATCTGTACTCAGAGATATCACTGTGTTATCTGTGGAGTTACATAGGACTGCAGGTGACATCTACTACATTATCTGTACTCAGAGATATCACTGTGTTATCTGTGGAGTTACATAGGACTGCAGGTGACATCTACTACATTATCTGTAGTCAGAGATATCACTGTGTTATCTGTGGTGTTACATAGGACTGCAGGTGACATCTACTACATTATCTGTACTCAGAGATATCACTGTGTTATCTGTGGAGTTACATAGGACTGCAGGTGACATCTACTACATTATCTGTAGTCAGAGATATCACTGTGTTATCTGTGGTGTTACATAGGACTGCAGGTGACGTCTACTACATTATCTGTACTCAGAGATATCACTGTGTTATCTGTGGTGTTACATAGGACTGCAGGTGACATCTACTACATTATCTGTACTCAGAGATATCACTGTGTCATCTGTGGTGTTACATAGGACTGCAGGTGACATCTACTACATTATCTGTACTCAGGGATATCACTGTGTTATCTGTGGAGTTACATAGGACTGCAGGTGACATCTACTACATTATCTGTACTCAGAGATATCACTGTGTCATCTGTGGTGTTACATAGGACTGCAGGTGACATCTACTACATTATCTGTACTCAGGGATATCACTGTGTAATCTGTGGTGTTACATAGGACTGCAGGTGACCTCTACTACATTATCTGTACTCAGAGATATCACTGTTATCTGTGGTGTTACATAGGACTGCAGGTGTCTACTACATTATCTGTACTCAGAGATATCACTGTGTTATCTGTGGTGTTACATAGGACTGCAGGAGACATCCACTACATTATCTGTACTCAGAGATATCACTGTGTTATCTGTGGTGTTACATAGGACTGCAGGTGACATCTACTACATTATCTGTACTCAGAGAGATATCACTGTTATCTGTGGTGTTACATAGGACTGCAGGAGACATCTACTACATTATCTGTACTCAGAGATATCACTGTGTTATCTGTGGTGTTACATAGGACTGCAGGTGACATCTACTACATTATCTGTACTCAGAGATATCACTGTGTTATCTGTGGTGTTACATAGGACTGCAGGTGACCTCTACTACATTATCTGTACTCAGAGATATCACTGTGTTATCTGTGGTGTTACATAGGACTGCAGGTGACATCTACTACATTATCTGTACTCAGAGATATCACTGTGTTATCTGTGCTGTTACATAGGACTGCAGGTGACATCACTACATTATCTGTACTCAGAGATATCACTGTTATCTGTGGTGTTACATAGGACTGCAGGAGACATCTACTACATTATCTGTACTCAGAGATATCACTGTGTTATCTGTGGTGTTACATAGGACTGCAGGTGACATCTACTACATTATCTGTACTCAGAGATATCACTGTGTTATCTGTGGTGTTACATAGGACTGCAGGTGACATCTACTACATTATCTGTACTCAGAGAGATATTACTGTGTTATCTGTGGTGTTACATAGGACTGCAGGTGACAGCTACTACATTATCTGTACTCAGATATCACTGTGTTATCTGTGGTGTTACATAGGACTGCAGGTGACATCTACTACATTATCTGTACTCAGAGATATCACTGTGTTATCTGTGGTGTTACATAGGACTGCCGGTGACATCTACTACATTATCTGTACTCAGAGAGATCACTGTGTTATCTGTGGTGTTACATAGGACTGCAGGTGACATCTACTACATTATCTGTACTCAGAGATATCACTGTGTTATCTGTGGTGTTACATAGGACTGCAGGTGACATCTACTACATTATCTGTACTCAGAGATATCACTGTGTTATCTGTGGTGTTACATAGGACTGCAGGTGACATCTACTACATTATCTGTACTCAGAGATATCACTGTGTTATCTGTGGTGTTACATAGGACTGCAGGTGACATCTACTACATTATCTGTACTCAGAGATATCACTGTGTTATCTGTGGTGTTACATAGGACTGCAGGTGACATCTACTACATTATCTGTACTCAGAGATATCACTGTGTTATCTGTGGTGTTACATAGGACTGCAGGTGACATCTACTACATTATCTGTACTCAGAGATATCACTGTGTTATCTGTGGTGTTACATAGGACTGCAGGTGACATCTACTACATTATCTGTACTCAGAGATATCACTGTGTTATCTGTGGTGTTACATAGGACTGCAGGTGACATCTACTACATTATCTGTACTCAGAGATATCACTGTGTTATCTGTGGTGTTACATAGGACTGCAGGTGACATCTACTACATTATCTGTACTCAGAGATATCACTGTGTTATCTGTAGTGTTACATAGGACTGCAGGTGACATCTACTACATTATCTGTACTCAGAGATATCACTGTGTTATCTGTGGTGTTACATAGGACTGCAGGTGACATCTACTACATTATCTGTACTCAGAGATATCACTGTGTTATCTGTGGTGTTACATAGGACTGCAGGTGACATCTACTACATTATCTGTACTCAGAGATATCACTGTGTTATCTGTGGTGTTACATAGGACTGCAGGTGACATCTACTACATTATCTGTACTCAGAGATATCACTGTGTTATCTGTGGTGTTACATAGGACTGCAGGTGACATCTACTACATTATCTGTACTCAGAGATATCACTGTATTATCTGTGGTGTTACATAGGACTGCAGGTGACATCTACTACATTATCTGTACTCAGAGATATCACTGTGTTATCTGTAGTGTTACATAGGACTGCAGGTGACATCTACTACATTATCTGTACTCAGAGATATCACTGTGTTATCTGTGGTGTTACATAGGACTGCAGGTGACATCTACTACATTATCTGTACTCAGAGATATCACTGTGTTATCTGTGGTGTTACATAGGACTGCTGGTGACATTACTGTGTTATTTGTGATAAAATATAAATGTGGCATTACGATGATGTGATATTGTGGGTTATGTACCATATTGTGTGGGTTCATGTTTTGAGTGTGGTGGGAATATCTATTCGATGAATTGTTTGTCCTATCTGCAGGGTTATAACCCCCTGCAGTGCTACTGTTCCTAGGTGTGGGGGAGGGGGCCTGGAATTCACCTAAACTCTCTGTTTACCTGGGAGATTATTCATTCTGACTGAGAAAGACAAGAGACAAGTAGGAAGATTCATCCTCTGGGGGAGAAGCTGCGGCTACAGGCAGCACCCCAGAAAGACTGCGAGAAACCCCGATTTCCCTGGAAAAGGACTGCTGGAGGATTATCACGAAGCTCCTGGGACATTTATCCCATTACTGAACTATTTTACCCTCTGTATTGTGGATTATGTTGTGGACCATTTGATTTGCTTGGAATAAACGCTTTTTGGATTGAACAGCCATCGCTCGCTCTGTTGATCGTATGTTATGGGAGAAGGACCCCGTCACAACTGGTGGCAGCGGCGGGACCAACAGAGCACAGCCCAATGGAGAACCTCCCACAGAGTGAGTACAGAAACTGGACCGCATCCAGTCTACAGTCATGGCCAAAAGTTTTGAGAATGACATCAAAATGCTATTTTCCCATGATCTGTTCCCTCTGGTGTTTGTGTTTGTCTGATGTTTACGTCACATACAGAAATATAATTGCAATCATATTATGAGACCAGAAGCTTCTATTGACATTAGAATGAGTTAATGCAGCAAGTGAATATTTGCAGTGTTGCCCCTTCTTCTTCAGGACCTCTGCAATTCTTCCGGGCAGCTGTCAATCATCTTATGGAGCAAATCCTGACTGATCGCGGTCCATTCTTGCATAAGCAATGCTTGCATTTTGCCAGAATTTGTTGGTTTTTGTTTGTCCACCCGTCTCTTGATGATTGCCCACAAGTTCTCAATGGGATTAAGATCTGGGGAGTTTCCAGGCCATGGACCGACAATCTCTGTTTTGTTCCATGAGCCATTTAGTGATCACCTTTGCTTTATGGCAAGGTGCTCCATCATGCTGGAAAAGGCATTGTTGGGGCCAAACTGCTCTTGGACGGTTGGTTGAAGTTGCTCTTGGAGGACATTCTGGTCCCATTCTTTATTCATGGCGGTGTTTTTAGGCCAGACTGTGAGTGGGGCGATTCCCTTGGCTGAGAAGCAACCCCACACATGAATGGTTTCCGGATGCTTAACAGTTGGCATGAGACAAGACTGGTGCTAGCGCTCACCTCTTCTTCTCCTAATAAGCTGTTTTCCAGATGTCCCAAACAATCGAAAAGGGGCTTCATCTGAGAAATGCCTTTACCCCAGTCCTCAGCAGTCCACTCCCTGCACCTTCTGCAGAATATCAGTCGCTCCCTGATGTTTTTTCTGGAGAGAAGTGGCTTCTTTGCTGCCCTCCTTGAAACCAGGCCTTGCTCAAAGAGTCTCCACCTCACAGTGCGTGCAGAAGCACTCACACCCGCCTGCTGCCATTGCTGCGCTAGCTTGCCACTGCTGCTTGTCCCATCCCGCAGCTGAAACAGGTTTAAGATACGGTCCTGGCGTTTGCTGGTCCTTCTTGGGCGCCCTGGAGCAACAATGGAAGCTCTCTCCTTGAAGGTCTTGATGATGCGATAGATTGGTGACTGAGGTGCAATCTTTGTAGCTGCGATACTCTTCCCTGTTAGGCCATTTTTGTGCAGGGCAATGATGGCTGCACGTGTTTCTTTAGAGATAACCATGGTTAACTGAAGAGAAACAATGATACCAAGCACCAGCCTCCTTTTAAAGTGTCCAGTGGTGTCATTCTTACTTAATCATGACTGATTGATCGCCAGCCCTGTCCCCATCAACACCCACACCTGTGTTACTGGAACAATCACTAAAACAATGTTAGCTGCTCCTTTTAAGGCAGGAATGCAATGATGTTGAAATGTGTTTTGGGGGTTAAAGTTCATTTTCTTAGCCAATATTGACTTTGCAAGTAATTGCTGTTAAGCTGATCACTCTTTATGACATTCTGGAGTATATGCAAATTGCCATTAGAAAAACGTAAGCAGTAGACTTTGTAAAAATTAATATTTGTAGCATTCTCAAAACTTTTGGCCATGACTGTACAGGAGAGAGCCAGAGATCTGGGCCTGAGCTACCAGGGACTGAGTAAAGAGGCCCTAATTGATCTACTGGTGGGTGCGAGCCAGACCCCCTCCTTCCAGATGTCTGACGGACAAGCCCTGGAGACGGGGATCCCTGCCCCAAAAAGCCAGTGGTTGGTGTGATATGAAGAAGAGATGGCAGCTCTTGGCCCCGGTGTATCTCAGGAGTATAAGGAGGCGGCTGCTCACCGAGCACAGAGGAGACGAGAAGCAATGGAGTCCGGCAGAGGGAGTAATGTGAGTGTAAGCCCAGTGATCCGGGAGCCTGTACAGATCACCCGAGCGGACTTCAAGCCATTTGATGAGGCTTCCGGAGATGTGGAGGGGTTCTTCAAGGACTTTGAGCAGCAGTGTGCGGTGATGGAGGTTCCCCACTCTGGCTGGAGGCGTTTGTTAGTGGGACTCCTGAACGGAAGCCTGGCAGAGGCTTATCCCACCATTGCCTCACAGCAGAACCGGGATTACACCATTGTAAAGCGGACTACCCTGGATTACCATCACCGCAGACTCACATGGGATACAGTTCCGAGACCTCCCATGCACCACGCGGGGATCGTTTAGGATGTATGCTCATAAGATGTCCCAGGCATGTCAGAGATGGCTGGAAGCAGAAGACGCCTTCACTGTGGAGATGTTATACAGGTATTTCTTATAGAACAATTACTGTACAAGTCCCTCAGAAATACGGGAATGGGTCAGAGAACGCACGCCGTACACCATGGATAGAGCTTCAGAACTGGCTGATGAGGCCCTTACTATCTGACCACAATGGAGGAGGCTTCTGGACAATAAGCCACAGCCTGCTCCTGCTCCCCGACCCCTCCGGTTATATCTGCCCCTGCACCCAGCTGCAGGCCGATGACATCCACGGCTCACAATCCTGGGCCCCAACAGTTCCAATGTGTCGCCCTGGGCAAGCCAGGGGACACAGATAACAACACCACTACACCCCACACTCCAGGTAGGCACACCTGCTAACCAGAAATCCTTGTTGCCTCCCTCCAGGAGTCTGTGATGCACACCAGGGGGTGGGCCAGGCGGTTGGCTCCGCCCACCGAGGAGCTCACAACTCTGGAGGCAGGAAGTTACCAGGCAGAAAGCTCAGGGACATGAAGGAGTGAAGAGCAGATTAGCCCGGGGAGGGCAAGAGTGAAGTCCAGTGAAGGGCTAGAGGAAACAACCAGAAGTGAAAGTGAAGGAAAGGAAAGTGGAAAAGGAGGAAAGCAAGAAGTGGTGACAGAGCAGAGAGAAGGAGAAGCCTGAGAGCCCAGCTGTGTGTGTAGGGCTAGAACAGCAAGGTCAGCGACGGCGGTGACTGTCCGGAGGGGGACCGTTTGGAAGTTCCTGGAAGGACCCCGTTGGCTGTGTGCCCGGTGGTCTGGAGCAGTGTTCCGAAGGACAGTCAGCACCAGGGCAGGGGCCTCTCGGACCCCGGCAAGGCTAGGAGTCGCCCAATTTGCCGAATCCGTCAGTGAAGGGGACGCAGATCCCCCAGCAACAAAGTCCCGATTGACGGCAACAGCCCGACCATTACTGGGGAGACACCGCCACCGCCAAGGCACCACTTTCCCCAGGGCCAGCGCCTGCGGGCAAAGTGTAGAGCTCCTCCGGCCCAGATTGCAGTCGGGGAGCGGGTAACCGGAGGGAATCCACCGCTACCATCAGTCAAACAGGTGCAAGGAAGAGAGACGTCACCGTCACCTACCGGGAGTGCAGGTGCAACCGTCTGTGGGACCGTCCTACCAGCCGTTGGTTTACCGTACAAACTGTGTCCGTGTCTCAGGCTGAGTGAGTACCACAGTGCCGCAAGGCATAGCGCTGCCCCCGTGTCCCTGCGCCCTCCAGGCCCTACACTTCACATCTCTTCACCAGGCCCCGGGATCACCAACCCCTACCCACGGAGGGGCAACACAACACCTGGCTGCTCCCATCACCATCCCCGGGACCCTCACACTGAGCAGCGGTGGTGCCATCACCACAACCGTGGGTGGCGTCACGAACTATAATCCCAACAAACACCCCCCTTTTCACTCACGGGCGAGGAGTGTCGCTCGAGACACCCCGGGATCCGGCCCGCAGCTCGAGCCACCAGGAGCAACTGCCGGACCCGAGCAGAAGGGGTGAGCGCGGTGTGCTGACACCCTCCTCCCCGCCCGCGACACCAACCACTCCCTGGGGGGATCACAGAGAGTAGATGTTATGGGTGCGGGCAACCTGGGCACCTGCAATCCAGTTGTCCTGCAAGGACTCAGAGGGACCCCCTCGCACCTTCATCTCGTCCGGTACATTTTGTGCACTCCATTCCGCCTGAGAAAGAGTTACCACCACCTCCACCGGAGTGTACCGCTGACTTCTGCCCCGTTGGAGCATTTTGCCTTTGTCACCAGCTTCTGCTACTGCCTTCTCCAGAATGCACATTGAAAGGAGTACGACGCAGAGGAGATGTTATCGATGTGGGCAGTCTGGGCATTTACAAAACACTTGCCCTGCTGGTCGATTGTGGAATGACCTTGCACAAAATCAACCTGTTCATTCTCTACAGCCAAATACAAGGGGGGAAAAGTTCTCACCCCTTCAAGTTGACTTGCCTAATGACTCAGACACTCGTGGTCGGCCACTAGGGGTTTATGGGGTGCGAACCACAGCCCAGAGTTCTTCTCACCATCATAGTAAGCACTTACAGGAGGTTGTGCTGGATGGACAGAGTCATTGGATTTTGTGGCTCCGAGGCATTTCTCACAATAGCTGATCCCCGGGGGGTTCGGCCAGAGGCGATGTATCATGGACCAGGGATTGTTATTGAATTGGCCGGAGGACAAAGGAGGAATATCACAAAGGCCACTGTAGATCTGGACTTTGGCTTTGGGGTGAAGCAATGTGTGGTTGGAGTCATGAGCGGCCTCCTGCAGATATTCTCCTAGGAGATGATGTGGGAGATCTACAATGCTGATTTGTGGGTGCAGGAAGTAGAGTTTGAGTGAAAGAGGACACAAAGGGAAGCTTGTCCTTACAATGTTACCGCTGTACAAGGGACTACCTACAGCTGGGCAACATGGGCTTAAGTGAGGTGGCCAGAGGTCTCTGTAGAGCTCATGGCGTACTTAGTTATTAAGAAGGAGGGAGAGGTTGTGATGGTGTGATATTGTGGGTTATGTACCATTTTGTGTAGGTTCATGTTTTGGGCGTGATGGTCTGTCAATTCAATATATTGTTTGTCCTGTCTGTAGGGTTATAACCACTTGCAGTGCTTCTGTCTCTAGGTGTGGGGGAGGGGGTTTGGAATCCACCCAAACTCTCTGTTTACCTGGGAGATTATTCATTCTGGCTGCGAAAGACAAGAGAGAAGGATATTATGCATGTCATCCAAGTGGGTGCCAGTGTGGAACTCCCTCTGCTGGCCAGGAATGGTAATGAAGCTGAAGTCTGAATCTGTGACCCAGACAGGTGTTGGAGTTAATTGGGAATCCAGGAAATCTTATTGCCAATCAGCCTACTGCATTTAGGAGAGCATTTTGTACCTTGCAGCCGCCAGTGATAAATGTTCCTGCCTGCTTCTGAAGATGTCTGGGAGTTTTCCCTTCAGTTTCTCCCATTTCTTCTGTGCTTGAATCTACTCCAGATAAGTTTGCTAGTTTCTATGCTTTATTGTTGAAATTGCACTTAAGGTTGTTTCTGCTTCTTCCATTTAGTTCTGTGTTTGGTTTCTTGTATGTGAGGATCTGTCTTTCTGCTTTTGCGAGCAGGGCAGTTCTTCCAGCAGGAAAGGAAGCTTGCTCTCTGTTCATGTTTGGATTATTTGCACTTGAATATTATTTGTTCTGTGATTTTGTTCCTTCCCAGTGTACCTGCAGTTCTGTTTAAAGTGTCTGGCACAGGAGCACCTGATATAGTGGGGGAGAGTCCGTGTGGTTTCAGTATTTTTTATTATCAGGAGTTTGGTATTTTTTGCAGGGTTTTTTGCTGGCTGCAATCAGTTATATTTCCTGTCCTGTCGTATCTAGTAAGTCGGGCCTCACCTTTGCTGATCTAGAGTTTCTATCTGTGTATTGTGATTTCTTACATCACTGTTGTTGCATGTTGGGGGCTTGCTAATTCTTGGGGACTGTTCCGAGGCAAGTTAGGATTCCTCATTTCTATCTTTGAGGTGTAGCAAGTTTCTCCGGCAGTGACGAGGTGTCTAGGTGTGTTAGGAACATCCCACTGCTACTTCTAGTGTTGTCTGATAGGGGATTGCGGTCAGCTTAGTTTCCAACCACTCTTGTGGTTTTGTTTTTTCTTGATTAATGAGATTTTTGTGATCGTCCATGGTTACCAATTCATAACAGAAGGAGTAAGATTAATCCTCTGAGGGAGAAGCTGAGGCTCCCCAGAGAGACTGTGATAAATCCCTATTTGCCTGGAAAAGGACTGTGGGGGGATTATGACTAACCTCCTGGGACATATATCCCATTGCTGGACAATTTTACCCTCTGTGTGGTGGATTATTTGATGGACATTCTGGATTGTATGGAATAAATGTTCTTTGGATGGTTCAATCATCTTTTGCTCTGCTGATTGTGTGATATGGGAGAAGGCCCCCGTGACGGGCACTCAAAAGTAAAGTGAAGTTCTTGAGAATTTTTATTAACAGGCAAATGTGTGACAAAAAATAATGTTTCAGTGTAAATGACTTTCATCAGCTGCAGACAAGTTGCCACAGCCCTGAACATGGGCTACAAGTGTCGCGTTCCTTGTGTCACCACTCATGACCAATGCACAACGCTAGAAGCGTCTTACCTGGCCAAGGAGAAGAGCTGGACTGTTCTCAGTGTCCAAGGTGTTGTTTTCAGATGAAAATAAATTTTGCCTTTCATTTGGAAATCGCGGTCCCAGAGTCTGGAGGAAGAGGAGGCCACAATCCAAGCTGCTGGGGTCTAGTGTGAGGTCTCCACAATCAGTGATGGCTTGGGGGCCATGTCATCTGCTGGTGTAGCTCCACTGTGCTTTATCAAGACCAAAGTCAGCGCAGCCGTCTACCAGGGCACTGTACAGCTTCATGCTTCCCTCTAGCGACAAGCTTTATGGAGATGGAAATTTCATTTTCCAGCAGGACTTGGCCTCTGTCCACACTGCCAAAAGCACCAATAACTGGTTTACTAACCACACTATCACTGAGCTTGATTGACTGCAAACTCTCCTGACCTAAACCCCATAGAGAACCTATGAGAGACACCAGAGCCAACAATGCAGAAGAGCTGAAGGCGGCTATCAAAGCAACCTGGGCTTCCATCACACCTCAGCAGCACCACAGGCTGATCACCGCAATGCCACATTGCCGCATTGATGCAGGAATTCAGGCAAAAGGAGCCGCGACCAAGTATTGAGGCATTTACTGCACACACTTCTCAGGAGGTGCCAACATTTCTGAGTAACATCATTATTTCAGCTTGTCTTATATAATATTCAAATTTTCTTAGATAATGAGTTTTGGGTGTTCATTGGCTGTAACCATGATCATCAACATTAACAGAAATAAAGATGTGAAATACATCCCTCTGTGTGTAATGACTCTATATAATATATAGGAATAGATCCCTCTGTGTGTAATGACTCTATATAATATATAATACACACATGAAATACATCCCTCTGTGTGTAATGACTCTATATAATATATAATAAACACATCAAATAAATCCCTCTGTGTGTAATGACTCTATATAATATATAATACACACGTGAAATAGATCCCTCTGTGTGTAATGACTCTATATAATATATAATAAACACGTGAAATAAATCCCTCTGTGTGTAATGACTCTATATAATATATAATACACACGTGAAATAGATCCCTCTGTGTGTAATGACTCTATATAATATATAGGAATAGATCACTCTGTGTGTAATGACTCTATATAATATATAATACACACATGAAATACATCCCTCTGTGTGTAATGACTCTATATAATATATAATAAACACGTGAAATAAATCCCTCTGTGTGTAATGACTCTATATAATATATAATACACATGTGAAATAGATCCCTCTGTGTGTAATGACTCTGTATAATATATAGGAATAGATCCCTCTGTGTGTAATGACTCTATATAACACACACATGAAATACATCCCTCTGTGTGTAATGACTCTATATAATATATAATAAACACGTGAAATAAATCCCTCTGTGTGTGATGACTCTATATAATATATAATAGACATGTGAAATAGATCCCTCTGTGTGTAATGACTCTATATAATATATAGGAATAGATCCTTCTGTGTGTAATGACTCTATATAATACATAATAAACACATGATATAGACCCCTCTGTGTGTAATGACTCTATATAATATATAATAAACACATGAAATAGATCCCTCTGTGTGTAATGACTCTATATAATATATAATAAACACAGGAAATAGATCCCTCTGTGTGTAATGACTCTATATAATATATAATAAACACATGAAATAGATCCCTCTGTGTGTAATGACTCTATATAATATATAATAGACACATGAAATAGACCCATCTGTGTGTAATGACTCTATATAATATATAATATACACGTGAAATAGAACCCTCTGTGTGCAATGACTCTACATAATATATAATATACATGTGAAATAGATCCCTCTGTGTGTAATGACTCTATATAATACATAATAAACACATAATATAGACCCCTCTTTGTGTAATGACTCTATATAATATATAATATACACCTAAAATAGAGCCCTCTGTGTGTAATGACTCTATATAATATATAATAAACACAGGAAATAGATTATTATTATTATTATTATTATTTATTTATAGAGCACCATTAATTCCATGGTGCTGTACATGAGAAGGGGGTTACATACAAAATACGTATACAAGTTACAGTAGACAGACTAGTACAGAGGGAAGAGGGCCCTGCCCTTGCGGGCTTACATTCTATAGGATTATGGGGAGGAGACAATAGGTGGGGTGTAGGTCAGGCGGCGGCTCCGCACGGTGGTCGGGCGGCAGCTCCGCACGGTGGTCGGGCGGCAGCTCCGCACGGTGGTCGGGCGGCAGCTCCGCACGGTGGTCGGGCGGCAGCTCCGCACGGTGGTCGGGCGGCAGCGAGTTCATTGTAGATTGTAGGCATTTCTGAACAGATGAGTTTTCAGGTTCCGTTTGAAGTTTGCAAGGGTAGGGGATAGTCTGACGTGTTGAGGCAGCGAGTTCCAGGAGACTGGGGATGCTCGGGAGAAGTCTTGGAGTCGGTTGCGTGAGGAGCGAATGAGAGAGGAGGAGAGGAGGAGATCTTGGGAGGACCGGAGGTGACGTGTTGGAGTGTAGTGGGAGAGTAGTTCGGAGATGTACGGAGGGGAAAGATTATGCACAGCTTTGTAGGTCAGTGTTAGAAGTTTGAATTGGATACGGTGGAAGATTGGAAGCCAGTGGAGGGACATGCAGAGGGGAGAAGCGGGGTGGTATTGAGGAGAGAGGTGGATAAGTCGGGCAGCAGAGTTAAGGATGGACTGGAGAGGGGCGAGCGTGTTGGCAGGGAGGCCACAGAGGAGGATGTTACAGTAGTCGAGGCGGGAGATTATGAGGGCATGCACTAGCATTTTAGTAGATTGCAAATTGAGGAAAGGGCGGATTCTGGAAATATTTTTGAGTTGAAGACGGCAGGAGGTGGTGGGGGATTGGATGTGTGGTATGAAGGATAAGGCAGAGTCAAAGGTCACTCCGAGGCAGCGAACTTTGGGTACTGGCGAGAGCGTGGTGTTATTTATTGTAATAGATAGATCAGGTGGAGAGTGTAGGTGAGACGGAGGAAAGATGATTAGTTCAGTTTTGGCCACATTGAGCTTTAGGAAGCGAGAGGAGAAGAAGGAGGATATAGCAGATAGACATTTCGGGATTCTGGACAGCAGAGATGTGGCATCTGGGCCAGAGAGGTAGATCTGGGTGTCGTCGGCATATAGGTGGTATTGGAAGCCATGGGACTTTATGAGTTGTCCTAGGCCAAATGTGTAGATAGAGAAAAGTAGGGGTCCTAGGACAGTGCCTTGAGGGACGCCAACAGAGAGATGGTGGGATGAAGAGGTTGTGTGAGAGTGGGAGACACTGAAAGTGCGATTTGAGAGGTATGAAGAGATCCAAGAGAGGGCAAGATCTCTGACACCAAGGGAAGAGAGGGTCTGTAATAGGAGGGAGTGGTCAACGGTATCGAAGGCTGAGGACAGGTCTAGGAGTAGGAGTATAGAGAAGTGTTTGTTCGCTTTGGCAGTAAGCAAGTCATTTGTGATTTTAGTCAGGGCAGTTTCGGTAGAGTGATGTGGACGGAAGCCGGACTGTAGGTTGTCAAAGAGAGCGTTAGAGGAGAGGTGGGAGGAAAGTTCAGCATGGACGCGCTGTTCCAGGAGTTTTGAGGCAAGTGGGAGTAGTGATATGGGGCGATAGCTGGTAGTAGAGGTTGGATCGAGGGAAGGTTTCTTTAGGATAGGTGTGACTGTTGCATGTTTAAAGGCAGAGGGGAAGGTTCCAGTCGTTAAAGATAGGTTGAAGAGGTGGGTTAAGGCTGGAGTAAGGATGGTGGTGAGGTTGGGAAGGAGGTGGGATGGCATGGGGTCAAGTGCGCAGGTGGTGAGGTGCGCTTTTGAGAGAAGACGTGCAAGCTCTCCTTCGGTGATGGTGGGGAGGAAGTTTATGGGGGAGGGGCAGTGGTCAGCTACATGAAGGGGTTGTGGTGGCTGAGCAGAGAAGACTTGCCTTATTAGGTCGATTTTTTTCTTGGAAATAGGTGGCAAAGTCTTCTGCAGAAATGAGGGAGGTTGGAGGGGGCAGTGGTGGGCGAAGGAGGGAGTTGAAAGTGTTGAATAACTGTTTGGGGTTGTGTGTTAGAGAGGATATGAGGTTTCTGAAGTAGTCCTGTTTAGCGGAGGTGAGGACTGAACGAAATGTGTGAATTGCATTTTTGAATGTGGTGAAGTCTTCCTGGGAGTGCGTTTTCTTCCACCGCCGCTCTGCAGCCCTAGACCTTTGCCGAAGTTTTTTAGTGAGGCTGTTGTGCCAGGGCTGTCTATTGATTCGTCTCACTCTGCCATGCACAAGGGGAGCGACTGAATCAATAGCTGATGTGAGGGTGGTGTTGTAGAAAGTGGTGGCGCTGTCTGTGTCGTGGAGGGACGATATGGAGGACAGTGGGAGGATAGAGTCGGCGAGGGTGTGCATGTTGAGGTGTGCAAGGTTTCTGCGGGGATGTGCTAGGCACTGGACAGGGGGGGTAGGTGAGGAGGACAGGGCTGAAAAGGTCAGAAGATGGTGGTCAGATAGGGGGAGGGGGGAAGTTGTGAAGTCAGAAAGGGGACAGAGGCGGGTGAAGATAAGGTCTAGTGTGTGTCCATCTTTGTGGGTGGCAGAGGTGGACCACTGAGTTAAGCCAAACGACGAAGCAAGGGAGAGGAGTTTGGAAGCAGCTTGTTGGCGAGTGTCAGTGGGGATGTTGAAGTCACCCATGATGATGGTGGGAATGTCAGCAGAGAGAAAGTGTAGAAGCCAGGCAGAGAAGTGGTCGAGGAAGGCAGTGGTGGCGCCCGGGGGTCTGTATATGACAGCCACTTGGAGGTTGGAGGGAGAATAGATTCGGACAGAGTGCACTTCAAAGGAAGGCAGGTCGAGGGAGGGTAGAGGTGGGATTGTGGTGAAGTTGTAGTTGTTAGAAAGAAGGAGGCCCACTCCTCCACCTTGTCTATTGCCAGGGCGAGGAGTGTGGGAGAAGTGCAGGCCACCGTAGCATAGTGCAGCTGGGGAGGCAGAGTTGGATGGTGTCAGCCATGTTTCGGTGATGCCCAGAAAGGATAGATTGCTGGAGGTAAAGAGATCATGAATGATGTGCAGTTTATTACACACTGAACGGGCATTCCAGAGCGCTCCTGAGAGAGGGGGCGGCGGAGTCGGTGAGAGGGGAATAGTTTTTATGTTGGATAGGTTGCGGTAGTTACTATTATGTGGAGAGTGGTGGGTGGGTGATAAAGAGGGGTGTACCATCCACGGGGGGCCAGGATTGGGGGCTATGTCACCAGCAGTGAGAAGGAGTAGAGAAAGGGAGAGCAGGTGGGAGAAGGAGAGTGGACGGCATGGTCTGCGCGATATTAGGAGCGATCTGAGGTTCAGGAATAGGTCAGCAGATGAGGACAGATGAGAAGGCAGGAGGGAGGGGGAGATGAATATTTGCTTAGAGGGTGCTGGGGTGTGGGGATAGTGAAGGAGAGTGAGGAGGAGAGGGGCAAAGACTGTGAGGGCATAGGTGAACATGGTGGGGGTAGTGTGGTAAGTATATGAATTAACAAGTAAGTTGTGTCAGTGGGAAGCTTGGTTAGAAAGAGCTGACGTTTACCTTCTGGTCATGTCTGGTTCATTTCTGGTATATTTCTGACACTTATGAGGCACTTATCCAGAGGCACGCACACATTAGATCCCTCTGTGTGTAATGACTCTATATAATACATAATAAAAACATGATATAGACCCCTCTGTGTGTAATAACTCTATATAATATATAATATACACGTGAAATAGACCCCTGTGTGTAATGACTCTATATATTATATAATATACACGTGAAATAGATCCCTCTGTGTGTAATGACTCTATATAATATATAATATACACGTGAAATAGATCCCTCTGTGTGTAATGACTCTATATAATATATAATATACACGTGAAATAGATCCCTCTGTGTGTAATGACTCTATATAATATATAATATACACGTGAAATAGACCCCTGTGTGTAATGACTCTATATAATATATAATATACACGTGAAATAGATCCCTCTGTGTGTAATGACTCTATATAATATATAATATACACGTGAAATAGACCCCTGTGTGTAATGACTCTATATAATATATAATATACACGTGAAATAGATCCCTCTGTGTGTAATGACTCTATATAACATATAATATACACATAAAATAGAGCCCTCTGTGTGTAATGACTCTATATAATATATAATGTACACGTGATATAGATCCCTCTGTGTGTAATGACTCTATATAATATATAATGTACACGTGATATAGATCCCTCTGTGTGTAATGACTCTATATAATATATAATGTACACGTGACATAGAGCCCTCTGTGTGTAATGACTCTATATAATATACACGTGACATAGAGCCCTTTGTGTGTAATGACTCTATATAATATATAATATACACGTGACATAGAGCCCTCTGTGTGTAATGACTCTATATAATATATAATATACACGTGACATAGAGCCCTTTGTGTGTAATGACTCTATATAATATATAATATACACGTGACATAGAGCCCTCTGTGTGTAATGACTCTATATAATATATAATATACACGTGACATAGAGCCCTCTGTGTGTAATGACTCTATATAATATATAATATACACGTGACATAGAGCCCTCTGTGTGTAATGACTCTATATAATATATAATATACACGTGACATAGAGCCCTTTGTGTGTAATGACTCTATATAATATATAATATACACGTGACATAGAGCCCTCTGTGTGTAATGACTCTATATAATATATAATATACACGTGACATAGCGCCCTCTGTGTGTAATGACTCTATATAATATATAATATATACGTGACATAGAGCCCTCTGTGTGTAATATATTATTTGTTTTTCACTGTTTGTATAGAGTTAGTGAGATAACGTCACTTTTTGATGGTATTCTGATGTATTGCGGTGCGGCTGTATCTCTTGTACCGCCTGGTCATTTTCAGGTTGAGTTCTACAGTGTAATGACTGTTCGTATATAATGACATTTTCCCTTTATGGGACCATCTTGAGGTTGTCCAGCAAAGAAAAGCAAGAAAAGCCCAAGATAATTTCCTCTGAGCGCGGGAATCGAGCGGTGATCGGCGGCGGCTCCTTGCACGGTGCATGTAATTTTCGTGCTGTCGCCTGCAGAGATGTTGAGGCTGGAGTGAGCGCGCGCAGGCGATTCCATGATCAGTGACCCAGCGCCGCCTGACAGTGTCGTACAATGAGCGCTAATGGCAGACAGCAGCGAAACGTGTGAGCAATCAGTTCTACTCTGCAGAACTAAGTCCCCGGATTCCCCGGAGCTGTCAGTCTCCCCGGCCGCGGTCCCCAGGGATAATCTCCAGGCAAGGTGCAGGTTTCATAGTTAATGGTTCGCGGAGAACGAGAATGAATCATTGTGCAAAACTGCGATATTACAGGTGCCTCTAACCAGATAATATAACAGCACAGAGCCGCGGGGACAGAGACAGGGCCGGAAACACAGGTCTGCTAAAGGCTAGCCAAACCCTGACTCTGCCATCTCTGTATACAGGGAGCTCCCTCTAGTGGTGGCTGCAGACAGGATCTTATCATGTATCTCTGTATACAGGGATCCCCCCCTAGTGGTGACTGCAGACAGGATCTTATCATGTATCTCTGTATACAGGGAGCTCCCCCTAGTGGTGGCTGCAGACAGGATCTTATCATGTATCTCTGTATATAGGGAGCTCCCCCTAGTGGTGGCTGCACACAGGAGCTTATCATGTATCTCTGTATACAGGGAGCTCCCCCTAGTGGTGGCTGCAGACAGGATCTTATCATGTATCTCTGTATACAGGGAGCTCCCCCTAGTGGTGGCTGCAGACAGGATCTTATCATGTATCTCTGTATACAGGGAGCTCCCCCTAGTGGTGGCTACAGACAGGATCTTATCATGTATCTCTGTATACAGGGTGCTCCCCCTAGTGGTGGCTGCAGACAGGATCTTATCATGTATCTCTGTATACAGGGAGCTCCCCCTAGTGGTGACTGCAGACAGGATCTTATCATGTATCTCTGTATACAGGGTGCTCCCCCTAGTTGTGTCTGCAGACAGGATCTTATCATGTATCTCTGTATACAGGGAGCTCCCCCTAGTGGTGGCTGCAGACAGGATCTTATCATGTATCTCTGTATACAGGGAGCTCCCCCTAGTGGTGGCTGCAGACAGGATCTTATCATGTATATCTGTATACAGGGAGCTCCCCCTAGTGGTGGCTGCAGACAGGATCTTATCATGTATCTCTGTATACAGGGAGCTTCCCCTAGTGGTGGCTGCAGACAGGATCTTATCATGTATCTCTGTATACAGGGAGCTCCCCCTAGTGGTGACTGCAGACAGGATCTTATCATGTATCTCTGTATACAGGGAGCTCCCCCTAGTGGTGGCTGCAGACAGGATCTTATCATGTATCTCTGTATACAGGGAGCTCCCCCTAGTGGTGGCTGCAGACAGGATCTTATCATGTATCTCTGTATACAGGGAGCTCCCCCTAGTGGTGGCTGCAGACAGGATCTTATCATGTATCTCTGTATACAGGGAGCTCCCCCTAGTGGTGGCTGCAGACAGGATCTTATCATGTATCTCTGTATACAGGGAGCTCCCCCTAGTGGTGGCTGCAGACAGGGTCTTATCATGTATCTCTGTATACAGGGAGCTCCCCCTAGTGGTGGCTACAGACAGGATCTTATCATGTATCTCTGTATACAGGGAGGTCCCCCTAGTGGTGACTGCAGACAGGATCTTATCATGTATCTCTGTATACAGGGAGCTCCCCCTAGTGGTGACTGCAGACAGGATCTTATCATGTATCTCTGTATACAGGGAGCTCCCCCTAGTGGTGACTGCAGACAGGATCCTATCATGTATCTCTGTATACAGGGAGCTCCCCCTAGTGGTGGCTGCAGACAGGATCCTATCATGTATCTCTGTATACAGGGAGCTCCCCCTAGTGGTGACTGCAGACAGGATCCTATCATGTATCTCTGTATACAGGGAGCTCCCCCTAGTGGTGGCTGCAGACAGGATCCTATCATGTATCTCTGTATACAGGGAGCTCCCCCTAGTGGTGGCTGCAGACAGGATCTTATCATGTATCTCTGTATACAGGGAGCTCCCCCTAGTGGTGGCTGCAGACAGGATCCTATCATGTATCTCTGTATACAGGGAGCTCCCCTTAGTGGTGGCTGCAGACAGGATCTTATCATGTATCTCTGTATACAGAGAGCTCCCCCTAGTGGTGGCTGCAGACAGGATCTTATCATGTATCTCTGTATACAGGGAGCTCCCCCTAGTGGTGACTGCAGACAGGATCTTATCATGTATCTCTGTATACAGGGAGCTCCCCCTAGTGGTGACTGCAGACAGGATCTTATCATGTATCTCTGTATACAGGGAGCTCCCCCTAGTGGTGGCTGCAGACAGGATATTATCATGTATCTCTGTATACAGGGAGCTCCCCCTAGTGGTGGCTGCAGACAGGATCTTATCATGTATGTGTATACAGGGAGCTCCCCCTAGTGGTGACTGCAGACAGGATCTTATCATGTATCTCTGTATACAGGGAGCTCCCCCTAGTGGCGGCTGCAGACAGGACCTTATCATGTATCTCTGTATACAGGGAGCTCCCCCTAGTGGTGGCTGCAGACAGGATCTTATCATGTATCTCTGTATACAGGGAGCTCCCTCTAGTGGTGACTGCAGACAGGATCTTATCATGTATCTCTGTATACAGGGAGCTCCCCCTAGTGGTGACTGCAGACAGGATCCTATCATGTATCTCTGTATACAGGGAGCTCCCCCTAGTGGTGGCTGCAGACAGGATCCTATCATGTATCTCTGTATACAGGGAGCTCCCCTTAGTGGGGGCTGCAGACAGGATCTTATCATGTATCTCTGTATACAGGGAGCTCCCCCTAGTGGTGGCTGCAGACAGGATCTTATCATGTATCTCTGTATACAGGGAGCTCCCCCTAGTGGTGGCTGCAGACAGGATCCTATCATGTATCTCTGTATACAGGGAGCTCCCCTTAGTGGTGGCTGCAGACAGGATCTTATCATGTATCTCTGTATACAGGGAGCTCCCCCTAGTGGTGGCTGCAGACAGGATCTTATCATGTATCTCTGTATACAGGGAGCTCCCCCTAGTGGTGACTGCAGACAGGATCTTATCATGTATCTCTGTATACAAGGAGCTCCCCCTAGTGGTGACTGCAGACAGGATCTTATCATGTATCTCTGTATACAGGGAGCTCCCCCTAGTGGTGGCTGCAGACAGGATCTTATCATGTATGTGTATACAGGGAGCTCCCCCTAGTGGTGACTGCAGACAGGATCTTATCATGTATCTCTGTATACAGGGAGCTCCCCCTAGTAGTGGCTGCAGACAGGATCTTATCATGTATCTCTGTATACAGGGAGCTCCCCCTAGTGGCGGCTGCAGACAGGACCTTATCATGTATCTCTGTATAAAGGGAGCTCCCCCTAGTGGTGGCTGCAGACAGGATCTTATCATGTATCTCTGTATACAGGGACCTCCCCCTAGTGGTGACTGCAGACAGGACATTATCATGTATCTCTGTATACAGGGAGCTCCCCCTAGTGGAGGCTGCAGACAGGATCTTATCATGTATCTATGTATACAGGGAGCTCCCCCTAGTGGTGACTGCAGACAGGACCTTATCATGTATCTCTGTATACAAGGAGCTCCCCCTAGTGGTGGCTGTAGACAGGATCTTATCATGTATCTCTGTATACAGGGAGCTCTCCCTAGTGGTGACTGCAGACAGGACCTTATCATGTATCTCTGTATACAGGGAGCTCCCCCTAGTGGTGGCTGTAGACAGGATCTTATCATGTATCTCTATATACAGGGAGCTCCCCCTAGTGGTGGCTGCAGACAGGATCTTATCATGTATCTCTGTATACTGGGAGCTCCCCCTAGTGGTGGCTGCAGACAGGAGCTTATCATGTATCTCTGTATACAGGGAGCTCCCCCTAGTGGAGGCTGCAGACAGGATCTTATCATGTATCTATGTATACAGGGAGCTCCCCCTAGTGGTGACTGCAGACAGGACCTTATCATGTATCTCTGTATACAAGGAGCTCCCCCTAGTGGTGGCTGCAGACAGGATCTTATCATGTATCTCTGTATACAGGGAGCTCCCCCTAGTGGTGACTGCAGACAGGACATTATCATGTATCTCTGTATACAGGGAGCTCCCCCTAGTGGAGGCTGCAGACAGGATCTTATCATGTATCTATGTATACAGGGAGCTCCCCCTAGTGGTGACTGCAGACAGGATCTTATCATGTATCTCTGTATACAGGGCGCTCCCCCTAGTGGTGGCTGCAGACAGGATGTTATCATGTATCTCTGTATACAGGGAGCTCCCCCTAGTGGTGGCTGCAGACAGGATCTTATCATGTATCTCTGTATACAGGGAGCTCCCCCTAGTGGTAGCTGCAGACAGGATCTTATCATGTATCTCTATATACAGGAGCTCCCCCTAGTGGTGGCTGCAGACAGGATCTTATCATGTATCTGTATACAGGAGCTCCCCCTAGTGGTGACTGCAGACAGGATCTTATCATGTATCTGTATACAGGGAGCTCCCCCTAGTGGTGGCTGCAGACAGGATCTTATCATGTATCTCTATATACAGGGTGCTCGCCCTAGTGGTGACTGCAGACAGGAGCTTATCATGTATCTGTATACAGGGAGCTCCCCCTCATGGTGGCTGCAGACAGGATCTTATCATGTATCTTTATATACAGGGAGCTCCCCCTAGTGGTGGCTGCAGACAGGATCTTATCATGTATCTCTATATACAGGAGCTCCCCCTAGTGGTGGCTGCAGACAGGATCTTATCAAGTATCTCTGTATACAGGGAGCTCCCCCTAGTGGTGACTGCAGACAGGATCTTATCAAGTATCTCTGTATACAGGGAGCTCCCCCTAGTGGTGGCTGCAGACAGGATGTTATCATGTATCTCTGTATACAGGGAGCTCCCCCTAGTGGTGGCTGCAGACAGGATCTTATCATGTATCTCTGTATACAGGGAGCTCCCCCTAGTGGTAGCTGCAGACAGGATCTTATCATGTATCTCTATATACAGGAGCTCCCCCTAGTGGTGGCTGCAGACAGGATCTTATCATGTATCTCTGTATACAGGGAGCTCCCCCTAGTGGTGGCTGCAGACAGGATCTTATCATGTATCTCTGTATACAGGGAACTCCCCCTAGTGGTGGCTGCAGACAGGATCTTATCTTGTATCTCTGTATACAGAGAGCTCCCCCTAGTGGTGGCTGCAGACAGGATCTTATCATGTATCTCTATATACAGGGAGCTCCCCCTAGTGGTGACTGCAGACAGGTTCTTCTTTGTATCTCTGTATACAGGGAGCTCCCCCTAGTGGTGACTGCAGACAGGATCTTATCATGTATCTCTGTATACCGGGAGCTCCCCCTAGTGGTGGCTGCAGACAGGATCTTATCATGTATCTCTGCATACAGGGAGCTCCCCCTAGTGGTGGCTGCAGACAGAATCTTATCATGTATCTCTGTATACAGGGAGCTCCCCCTAGTGGGGGCTGCAGACAGAATCTTATCATGTATCTCTGTATACAGGGAGCTCCCCCTAGTGGTGGCTGCAGACTGGATCTTATCATGTATCTCTGTATACAGGGAGCTCTCCCTAGTGGTGGCTGCAGACAGGATCTTACCATGTATCTCTGTATACAGGGTGCTCTACCTAGTGGTGGCTGCAGACAGGAGCTTATCATGTATCTCTGTATAATGGGAGCTCCCCCTAGTGGTGGCTGCAGACAGGATCTTATCATGTATCTCTGTATGCAGGGAGCTCCCGCTAGTGGAGGCTGCAGACAGGATCTTATCCTGTATCTCTGTATACAGGGAGCTCCCCCTAGTGGTGGCTGCAGACAGGATCTTATCATGTATCTCTGTTTACAGGGAGCTCCCCCTAGTGGTGGCTGCAGACAGAAGCTTATCGTATATCTCTGTATACAGGGAGCTCCACCTAGTGGTGGCTGCAGACAGGAGCTTATCATGTATCTCTGTATAAAGGGAGCTCCCCCTAGAGGTCGCTGAAGACAGGATCTTATCATGTATCTCTGCATACAGGGAGCTCCCCCTAGTGGTGGCTGCAGACAGGATCTTACCATGTATCTCTGTATACAGGAGCTCCCCCTAGTGGTGACTGCAGACAGGATCTTATCATGTTTCTCTGTATACAGGAGCTCCCCCTAGTGGTGACTGCAGACAGGATCTTATCATGTATCTGTATACAGGGAGCTCCCCCTAGTGGTGGCTGCAGACAGGATCTTATCATGTATCTGTATACAGGTAGCTCCCCCTAGTGGTGGCTGCAGACAGGATCTTATCATGTATCTGTATACAAGGAGCTCCCCCTAGTGGTGGATGCAGACAGGATCTTATCATGTATCTCTATATACAGGGAGCTCCCCCTAGTGGTGGCTGCAGACAGGATCTTATCATGTATCTCTGTATACAGGGAGCTCTCTCTAGTGGTAGCTGCAGACAGGATCTTATCATGTATCTCTGTATACAGGGAGCTCCCCCTAGTGGTGACTGCAGACAGGATCTTATCATGTATCTCTGTATACAGGGAGCACCCCCTAGTGGTGGCTGTAGACTGGATCTTATCATGTATCTCTGTATACAGGGAGCTCCCCCTAGTGGTGACTGCAGACAGGATCTTATCATGTATCTCTGTATACAGGGAGCACCCCCTAGTGGTGGCTGTAGACAGGGTCTTATCATGTATCTCTGTATACAGGGAGCTCCCCCTAGTGATGGCTGTAGACAGGATCTTATCATGTATCTCTGTATACAGGGAGCTCCCCCTAGTGGTGAATGCAGACAGGATCTTATCATGTATCTCTATATACAGGAGCTCCCCCTAGTGGTGGCTGTAGACAGGATCTTATCATGTGTCTTTGTATACAGGGAACTCCCCCTAGTGATGGCTGTAGACAGGATCTTATCATGTATCTCTGTATACAGGGAGCTCCCCCTAGTGGTGACTGCAGACAGGATCTTATCATGTATCTCAGTATACAGGGAGATCCCCCTAGTGGTGGCTGCAGACAGGATCTTATCATGTATATCTGTATACAGGGAGCTCCCCCTAGTGGTGGCTGCAGACAGGATCTTATCATGTATCTCTGTATACAAGGATCTTTCCCTAGTGGCGACTGCAGACAGGATCTTATCATGTGTCTCTGTATACAGGGAGCTCCCCCTAGTGGTGGCTGCAGACAGGATCTTTTCATGTATATCTGTTTACAGGGAGCTCCCCCTAGTGGTGGCTGCAGACAGGAGCTTATCGTGTATCTCTGTATGCAGGGAGCTCCCCCTAGTGGAGGCTGCAGACAAGATCTTATCCTGTATCTCTGTATACAGGGAGCTCCCCCTAGTGGGGGCTGCAGACAAGATCTTATCACGTATATCTGTTTACAGGGAGCTCCCCCTAGTGGTGGCTGCAGACAGGAGCTTATCATGTATCTCTGTTTACAGGGAGCTCCCCCTAGTGGTGGCTGCAGACAGGAGCTTATCGTGTATCTCTGTATACAGGGAGCTCCCCCTAGTGGTGGCTGCAGACAGGACCTTATCATGTATCTCTGTATACAGGGAACTCCCCCTAGTGGTGGCTGCAGACAAGATCTTATCATGTATCTCTGTATACAGGGAGCTCCCCCTAGTGGTGGCTGCAGACTGGATCTTATCATGTATCTCTGTATACAGGGAGCTCTCCCTAGTGGTGGCTGCAGACAGGATCCTATCATGTATCTCTGTATACAGGGAGCTCCCCCTAGTGGTGGCTGCAGACTGGATCTTATCATGTATCTCTGTATACAGGGAGCTCTACCTAGTGGTGGCTGCAGACAGGAGCTTATCATGTATCTCTGTATAATGGGAGCTCCCCCTAGTGGTGGCTGCAGACAGGATCTTATCATGTATCTCTGTATGCAGGGAGCTCCCCCTAGTGGAGGCTGCAGACAAGAACTTATCCTGTATCTCTGTATACAGGGAGCTCTCCCTAGTGGTGGCTGCAGACAGGATCCTATCATGTATCTCTGTATACAGGGAGCTCCCCCTAGTGGTGGCTGCAGACTGGATCTTATCATGTATCTCTGTATACAGGGAGCTCCCCCTAGTGGTGGCTGCAGACTGGATCTTTTCATGTATCTCTGTATACAGGGAGCTCCCCCTAGTGGTGGCTGCAGACAGGAGCTTATCATGTATCTCTGTATACAGGGAGCTCCCCCTAGTGGTGACTGCAGACAGGATATTTTCATGTATCTCTGTAAACAGGGAGCTCCCCCTAGTGGTGGCTGCAGACAGGAGCTTATCATGTATCTCTGTATAATGGGAGCTCCCCCTAGTGGTGGCTGCAGACAGGATCTTATCATGTATCTCTGTATGCAGGGAGCTCCCCCTAGTGGAGGCTGCAGACAAGAACTTATCCTGTATCTCTGTATACAGGGAGCTCCCCCTAGTGGTGGCTGCAGACAGGATCTTATCATGTATATCTGTTTACAGGGAGCTCCCCCTAGTGGTGGCTGCAGACAGGAGCTTATCTTGTATCTCTGTATACAGGGAGCTCCCCCTAGTGGTGGCTGCAGACAGGAGCTTATCATGTATCTCTGTATAAAGCGAGCTCCCCCTAGAGGTGGCTGAAGACAGGAGCTTATCTTGTATCTCTGTATACAGGGAGCTCCCCCTAGTGGTGGCTGCAGACAGGATCTTATCATGTATCTCTGTATACAGGGAGCTCCCCCTAGTGGTGGCTGCAGACAGGATCTTATCATGTATCTCTGTATATAGGAAGCTCCCCCTAGTGGTGGCTGCAGACAGGATCTTACCATGTATCTCTGTATACAGGAGCTCCCCCTAGTGGTGACTGCAGACAGGATCTTATCATGTATCTCTGTATACAGGAGCTCCCCCTAGTGGTGACTGCAGACAGGATCTTATCATGTATCTGTATACAGGGAGCTCCCCCTAGTGGTGGCTGCAGACAGGATCTTATCATGTATCTGTATACAAGGAGCTCCCCCTAGTGGTGGATGCAGACAGGATCTTATCATGTATCTCTATATACAGGGAGCTCCCCCTAGTGGTGACTGCAGACAGGTTCTTCTTATGTATCTCTGTATACAGGGAGCTCCCCCTAGTGGTGGCTGCAGACAGGATCTTATCATGTATCTCTGTATACAGGGAGCTCCCCCTAGTGGTGGCTGCAGACAGGATCTTATCATGTATCTCTGTATACAGGGAGCTCCCCCTAGTGGTGACTGCAGATAGGATCTTATCATGTATCTCTGTATACAGGGAGCTCCCCCT